>NC_056507.1:18298436-18299356 GCF_014905685.2 Nematolebias whitei | reverse complement strand
TTAGGATATCCACATTGCTCTAGAGCCTGTCTTGTGTGGGATTTCTCAAGACAGGCTCTAGAGCAATGTGGATATCCTAACTGGCCCTTCCTAAAAGCAGAGAAGAATTATTGCCTCTTTATTAAAAATATATATAAAATAACTACAAACAACAGCTCAGGCTTGAACCCCAAAGCAAAAACAAAAAAACATCAGCCATTCTTCACATGTTATAATACTTTCCTAACAACTTTAACTTAATCATCTTTTTAAACATATAAATTGCTTTATAAATTTTTATAGTGATATCAAGGCAATTCCACAATCCTATTCCCTGAATTACAACGCAGCTCCTTCAGGCTAGTTCTAAATGTAGGTTTTACAAACATTTCCATTCCCTTAAGGTTATAATGACTCTCTTTTTAAACAAATTTTAATTGAATATTTGGGGATAATATTTTTTATGAGCTTTATACATGACTTGTAAAATACTATATTCAACCAAATCATAAAATTTGAATAATTTCAATTGATAATGGCTGAATGAATAAATGATGAAAAAATATATTTGTTGGGTGACCAGAGCACTTCCTACTAATAATTCTTATAGCTTTTTTGTAAAATAAAAATAGGGTTTGTAGTTGTTTTGCATGCTTTTCCCCAAACTTCAATACAATAGATTAAATATGGAGAAATCATTACATTATACAATATATATAAACCTTTGTCATTCAAAAACTCTTATTTTATTTTGCTATTTTTATTCTTAAATAATTTACATGAGATTTCCATGTCATCTTCCCATCAATAACAACATTTATTAATAGTTTTAACTTTAAACACCATAACATAACCCATGCAGCAGACGTTTGCTGCATGCATTTCTCTTTTGATACAGCTGGGGGTGTTGTTTCAGGAACACGTTGGCTATATATATATAT
>NC_056507.1:18271743-18298336 GCF_014905685.2 Nematolebias whitei | reverse complement strand
TATATATATATATATATATATATGTATATGTATGTATGTATGTGTATATATGTATATATATATATATATGTATGTATATATATGTATGTATATATGTATATATATGTATGTATATATGTATATATATATGTATGTGTATATATGTATGTATATATGTATATATATATGTATGTGTATATATGTATATATATATATATGTATGTATGTATGTATATATATGTATGTATGTGTATATATGTATGTGTATATATATGCATGTATATATATATACATATCAGATCAGTCCAATATAACAATATATCGATTTGTACAGTTTTTCTGAGGCTTTTATATTGTTTATATCTATATCGAATTATATCGTTATCGACCGAAATTAAGAAATATATTGGGATAAAAGTTTTGACCATATCGTCCAGCCCTAGATGTCACAATAACAAATTTTACTGAGTGATTAACTGTCTCAGAAATTATTGCGATTAACGATAATATTGTTTGAAATTTAACAATAATTGTCAAATTTTAGAAGAAATTTTGATTTGTTTGGTTGTAGTACCTTTTTTGACCATCTGATGGCAGTATAGGACTGTTTGAACCAAAGGATGGATAGTTGAGCAGCATGTCTCTTTAAGAAAAATGGGAGGGCCCTTGACGTGACATGGGCTGACATGGCGGGCGCTTGGTGATTTGAGCACTTTAGCATAGCATTTTTCACACAAAGCTTTTAATTAAAAAAATCAGTAAACAAGTTCTCAGCTTCTATTTGCAGAGAAAAACAACTTTTTAGACAAAGGCACGAGTTTCAACCGTGAATTTTTGGAGCTTCGACAAGACGGAGGTTTTTTCCCGAGGTCAGCCTGTTAGCTTAGTTCATAGCTTAGCTTCTCAGCTTAGCTGCTTTTAACGATCCAAAAACACGATTTTGGACGGTTAAAACAGATTTTAAAGAGAAAGGGAGGGGTCTGTGAAGAGCACCAGAGTTGAGACTTTTGTCATCCAGTGTCTTCGGTAGAAAGAGACACAAGGAAACGATAAAGCCGAAAAATGAAAATAAGGTCGATAATTTTAATTTATCACTTGATTAATTGATTAAATGATTAATTGATTTATTGTTTATTGCGACAGGCCTAGTTTAGAGTATATCTTAGATCCTTGTATACGATTTCTTATTACACTTTATATTTTTTGCTATTTTTGGATGTAACTGAGACCTTTGCTACACAATTTCGTTCCACCTAATGTACCACATGTGATACGAATGATAATAAAGAACCTTGAACCTTGATCTTTACCCGTTTTATTATTTTGGGGTCGCAGAGGACGCTGATGTTCATATCCAGCAATAACTGCATGAGAGGCAGGGTACACCCTGGATAAGGTCACAAGTATATCACACGCATACAGAGACAAATGAGACAAACAACCTTTCACACTCTCACTCACACCTTGGGACAATTTAGAGTTAACAATAAGCCCAACATGCCTGTTTTTGGTGTGTGGGAGGAAACCGGAGTACTCTGAGAAAACCCACACATGCACCGAGACAACATGAAAACTCCACACTGAAAGGTCCCCAGCTGGGATTTGATCTGGCAACCTTCTCATTGAGAGGTGATGGCTCTACCAACTATGCCACTGTCTCATCCCCTGTTCAAACTCAAGAAAGCAAATATGCAGGTAATATTTATTTTAAAAATGAATACTGCTTAAAAATTAATACTGCTAAACCCAAAATGGTGCAACTGCCACTTGTTCTCCAAACTGGATAAATGAAATTAAGTACACAAAGCTGTAAGACTTGCTTGACTTGATCTAGATATAAAGGTATGTATGTCACACATATGTTAGAGATGACATGCCAAAGTGCACATACTGGCTAAGAATTCATCCATTCATCCATTTTCTACACTTGATTATTCCCATTCAGGGTTGTGGGGAGCAGGTGCCTATCTTCAGATGTCAACAGACAAAGGGCGGGGTACAATGAGGCCAGGCCATCAGTCCATCATAAGGTCAAAACAGAAACCCAAGAGCTTAGACTAACAACTGTGATGACCATATCTCAATATTTTCTACAAAATGACTATCATGTAACAGTAATTTAGTGGGACTGTTCACTCTTGGGTCCAGCAGGATCCCAGATTACTGCTTCCCGAGAGAACAGCCAAGGTCCATGAATCACACAGTAAATGATTCAAGGTAGAGTTAAGTGACTCTGTAAATAAAGAAACAGTTATCCAACTAGTCTATTTTTAAACAAGTTTGAAAATTCACCTTTTAAAAAACAAGTTGCCCTTGTAACTTAAAAGTATAAATGTCTAAACTCCACTCAAAACCATTCAGGCTAAAGGTTAAAGGTATATCAGGCTAAAAGTATCCGAAAAGAAGGAGGGCTGGTTGTTCAAGACTGGTAGTGCGGAGAGGTCTCTGCCTCCCACTGTGTATTTGACAGAGGAAAGCAAGATAATCCTGCTCAGGCCAAACACTAACCAGAAGGAACGAAAAAAAAAGTTTTTCTGTGTAAAAATTGTAAAGATATGCTGTCTTGGTTTCATTATTGTGATGACAATGGTGATTCCACTTTAGGGATCATTTGAAGAGAACTTTATATAAAAAATAAAAAATAAATAAAAAAAAAGCAAAGCAGATCATTCACATGCAATTGCAAGTTAATTATAACTTTTAATCATCGTCTTTTTTTTTATGTATGTGTATGTTTTTGTACAGTGCCCTGAGACGACCTGTTGTGATTTGGCGCTTTATAAATAAACTGAATTGAATTACATATAAACCAAACTAATCTGTCAATACATTTTCTATTTTTTTTCTGGCTGCATTCTAATTCAATGTGGTTTAGTATATCTGTATTTATATTGACTAGTTTGTAAAATAAAGTAATCAAACCAAGGAAATGAGAGAATATTAAATCTTCACTTTGATTTACAGCATGCACAATGTGGCAGGTGACAAAGGACAGGAGGAACTAGTTTTTCCTTCTACCAGCCACCAGGAAAAGACCTAAAACACATCCTGAGAGAGTGACAATACGTCTCAACCAGTTGTGGGAAAATGGTTGATAATGTTGAGCTGATAACTATAATGTACTATAATGTGTAATTGAATTATCATTGCGAATAACTTCAAGTCCTTGTGCAAAAGTGTGAAATGGCTTTTTGAAAGCTAGTCAGTAAGTATGTCGTCTCACCAGCTGAACGTAGGCCACTTTATAGTCTGGCACCTTAACCCTCTGGTGCAGATGGTTCCTCTTTTTGTTGGACCCTGAAACACACAAAACAAGAATTTTTACAACTGTTGGCAATCAGAAAAATAAAAAACTGATAGCAGCACTGTGACATAGGGATCATTATAAATGAGAAGTATTCTAATATAATTGGACAGCAATTTTGTTCTATTTATTTGTTGAAGAAACTTATCAATAATCAAAGATGCAATGAACTGTCAAATAATTAATTAGCCAAAAGATATAGCACAATACTCTTATCATAATGACTTGACAACAGTTTTAACATTATTTAGCAATTGTGTACATACAACAGAGATTTCTTGTTCATTTTGCAGTTTGCATGTGTACGCATCTTGTTTATGGGCTTAGTTTCATGAATCAAGAGGATTTTTTGTATTGATCATAAGCATTAAAGTATCTTATGCAGGTATCTAAATAGTTTTAATGACAAAAGCTGCTGTCAATAGGAGATGTTAGCATTTTGGAACACCAAAATGCTAAAAATTAAATAAATAAATAAATAATTATGAAAAAAGTATCTAAGCTCATTATTATGCTTTTTTTCTTTCTTTCATTTTTATTCTTTTACTTCATAATTGTGTTTTTCATGATGGCTTAGGGCTGGACGATATGGCCAAAACTTTTATCACGATATATTTCTTAATTTTGGTCGATAACGATAAAATTCGATATCGATATAAACAATATAAAAGCCTCAGAAAAACAAAAAACTATACAAACAAATTAATGTTCACCCGTTATTTGTATTTAGCCTTCAAAAAAATTGAAATCACTGTCAAATAAACATAAAATTCGAATCTTTGTCAATATTAATAGTTTTAACTTTAAACAACAACTTTAAAATTGACAGCATTGAAATTTGTTGTTAATGAAATAACATTTTTGGGTCTCGTTATTGATGAGAAGCTGACAAGGAAATCTCAAGTAAAATACTTAAAAATAAAAATAATCAATTGCATTACTGTATAAAGTAAAAGAGTTTTTGAATGACAAAGCTTTGTATATATTGTATAATGTAATGATTGTTCCATATTTAATCTATTGTAATGAAGTTTGGGGAAAAGCATGTAAAACAATTACAAATCCTATTTTTATTTTTATAAAAAAGAGCTATAAGAATTATTTGTAGTATGAAGTGCTATGGTCACCCAACAAATATATTATTTCATCAATTGAAATTATTAAAATGTTAAGATTTGGTTGAATATAGTATTTTACAAGTCATGTATAAAGCTCATAAAAATATTAGCCCCAAATATTCAATTAAAATTTGTAAAAAATAAATATAACCTTATGGGAATGTAGATGTTTGTAAAACCTCCATTTAGAACTAGTGTGAAGGAGCTGTGTTGTAATTCAGGGAACAGGATTATGGAATTGTCTTGATATCATCATAAAAATTTCTAAAACAATTTATATGTTTAAAAAGATGATAGTTAAAGATGTTAGGAAGGTATAGTACCACGTGAAGGATACCTGAAGTTTTTGGTTTTCAGTTTGGAGATTGTTCAAGTCAAGGTTGTTGTTTGTTTGTAGTTATTTTGTATTTTTTTAATTAGGGGCAGATAATTTTTTTCTTCTTTCTGCAACCTTTTCATTCAATGTTTTTTTTTTCTTTGATGAATTTCTTTTATTTTAAATGAATGAATAAATGATAAAAATAAAAAAAACATGCAGCGCTGGGGGTGTTTCAGGGACACGTTGGCTCAAACTTTTATTGTGCTTCATCTTGTGACTCATCATCTTCTGTCAAGTGGAACAAGTTAGATGTTCCAACCGCTAGTTAGAACGACTCTCCGTCACATTTTGCAGCACACTGACTGAAACCTGCAGTTTATCGGATCTTAGAAAGCCGAACCACTTCCAAACCAGCAAATTAGTCTTTTCTCTCTTATCAGTGATGTCATCTGCTTTCTCTTCGCTTGTGAAAGCTTGTTCAGTCACATTCTGACGATCATGGGCGCTCATTTTGAAGCAAAAACTTAGCGCGTGTTGGAGATTAGCCTAGCTTAGCCTGCTACCACTAACGCCTTCTGGACTTGAGCTCTGCGTAACACCTACGTCACCACGCACTTACATAGTTGTGTCGCACCTTTTTCTGTCCGGGTTGAAACTGAAGTGGCCGCTTCAACCCGAACAGAAAAAGAAATGCGTCAGTGAAACGCTGTAATCCTATCGAAATATCAAAAATGTGCTTAAAACTCATTTCATCATTATTGAATAAAAGTATATCGCGAGATATATCGATATTGAATTATTGTCCAGCTCTATGATGGCTTATTTATTTCATAATGCCACTTTTCATTAGCATGACTTCAGCTGTCAATCAACATCAGTGGGTTGGACATTCACACCCACTGGCTGATCCTTCACATCCATTAGTTTTCCTGAATACCTGCCCACTGGTACAGCTAGCATAGCAGCTAGCAGCAACTTGTTATGTCAACAGTCATGAAGGATGGCAGAGTTGCATGAACGTCATTCAGCTCAGGTAACTTTAGCAGATCAAATTGAGAAGATTAGGTTCTCAGAAGATACAGGTGTCGTGACAATAAGTGATGGACTGCCAAAAATCGATCGGCGCTGCGGGAGGGCGCACAGGACCGCGCACGGGAGGACACGCTGTTTTAGTTCCTTGAATTTAACAAGATTAACACTAGCTGTACCAGTGAGCAGGTATTCAGGAAAACTAATGGATGTGAAGGCTCAGCCAGTGGGCATGCAGGCCCACCCACTGACGTCGATTGACAGCTGAAATTATTCTGCTGAAATCGCCATTGTGAAATAAATAAGCCATCATGAAAAACACAATTATGAAATAAAAGAATAAAAATTAAAAATGTTTTTATTTCATAATATTTTATTTATTTATTTTTGGTCATTTTGGTGTTCCATATAGCATAGCATCAAAATGATTATTAGACTAATCTCAATAAGATGGTGGTGGTCAAGTCAACAGGCCCTCTGAGTAAATGCCATTGCCATGGGAACGGTTTATGACATGAAAAACAAGGGAAACATTCCAGTGTAATGACTCATTTTAGCATGTGGTGTGTGTGTGTGTGTGTGTGTGTGTGTGTGTGTGTGTGTGTGTGTGCGTGTGTGTGTGCGTGCGTAAATGTGTATGGCACATACAGCCAGCAATCACTACCTAGGCAGCACACTGTGCAGGGAAAGCCCTAAGTGGGGTTGTAAAACAGCCCCTCCACACCACCATGGGCAAATGGAGGCCCTTGTGTGGGTGGGAGACGGAGGTAACTTAAGTGTATGTGCCGGTTTGTATTTGCACACTTGTGTATGTGTTCAGGTTGATGCGGAAATCCACGGTCAACTGCTTCAAACAAAGTATCGATACCATGATATGTTAAACAATCATGACACACATACAAGTGTACACCCTGAAAAGATACAAAACTGTGCTTTTCCCTTCATGCTTTCTCTACCTCTTTCCAAATGCATACAGACTCACAGACAGAGCTTTCACAGAACAGTTGCAAACGCAAGCACAATTTCTCCCACTTTGAGATTGCGGTTTGGCAAAACCAGCTATCACGTTACAAATCCCAGACTGGAGAGGTAACTATGGCAACTCCTTCCAAAATACCCCAGCCGCACAAAAAGGGAAGAAAGGGCTGTATTCGCCCCTCAGTCTTCTCATTCAATTGCTGACTCTACACTGCTGATGAAGTGGAACCCCTCACAGACAGGGATACCTTCCCTGACGAACCTTGGGATAACCGGGGACCCCAAGCTGCAGTTTCTTCTCGGTCCCACTCACTCCCCCACTACTCACGGATTTTCCTCAGCTTACCTAACTAAGAGGCATTCTTTCCTCTTCTAGCCTTTAATGACAACTCCAATAAACAGTGTTAATTGGTTCTCTTAACTACAGGGTAGGCGCCTCTCTCCCACCACCTCTCTCCATGACACTTTCTTGGTCTCTCATCCAAAGGTAACGGTTGGTCCTTGAGGCACAGAAGAAAAAAAATGTTTCTCCACCTTCAAGCCTCTCTTTTTGCTCTGCCATGAACTCCAGAGTTTTTTCTCCAGAATTCTAAGGAGCCAAGTTATCCATGCAAAACTGTTTCCTCTTCCATAAAAAGTTAAAGAGGATAAGTAGATCAATGCTATAACAGTAGTCTTGGCTCTATAATCATTACTGACAGAGAGCAGTAGTTTGGAGAACAGGGAGATGAAGGTCCTATTGGAGAACCCTAAAGCTGTGAGGTAGTAAGACATATGCACTTGTGTGAGGGGAGCATGGGATGTCCTGGAACAGCTGGAAGCTGGAGTGCTGCAGCAGCAGATTGTCAAATAAGCAGCTGTTTGTGTTCAGAGAAAACAAGAGCCAGGCATGCTAACCACTACCACAGCTAGCTGCTGGAAAACACTCTTACTGGTGGATTTTAACAGAGGACAATATACACCATAAACTGAAATTGCTAATCCATGCTAATCACCGCCAACAGTCTTTAAAGCCATAACCATTACAATTTGTGCTTCTCAAAGCAGATGGCTGCTTGTCCTGAGCCTGGTTCTGCTAAAAGTTTCTTCTTCATGAGGGAGGTTTTCCTTTCCACTGTCGCCTTCATG
Organism: Nematolebias whitei; assembly: GCF_014905685.2. Lineage (NCBI taxonomy): Eukaryota > Metazoa > Chordata > Actinopteri > Cyprinodontiformes > Rivulidae > Nematolebias > Nematolebias whitei. The sequence goes on along the minus strand of NC_056507.1, from coordinate 18,290,481 downwards.
CTTGCTCAAGATAAGAGTTCTGTGATGGAGTTAAATTCAAACCAGTCTGCTCCTCAGATAGTGTTAACTTGTTATTTTTATATGAATGTTCATGTTAACTTATTTGTATATATGAATGTTTCTGTTCAGTGCCCTGAGACGACTTCTGTTGTGACTTGGCGCTTTATAAATAAACTGAATTGAACTTGTGCTTCTGTAAACTACACATATCATAAGCTAACTGTAACTAACAAAACTTGATAAAACTTCAAGATTAATTAATTAAAAGTTAAAATAGTATTTAAAAAATGTATTATAAAATTAACAAACAGGTGACGCAAAGTCTGGCAAAAGCAGTTTTTTGGACCTTGATCAACCACTTTAAGTTTTCTAAATGATCTAAGTGCTTGTATAAAGCAGCATAAAACTCACCAAACTGTATCCTGGTGCGGACCGCTCCAACAGGAATGTTGTAGATTTTCTCCAAGTAATTCTTTAAGTCATATTTGGTCATTCTGTCCAGAACAAAAGAGAAAAAGACACATGAGAAAAAGTTATGTCACAAAAAACGTTTCAGGTTTGTGTACCATAAAATTTTTTTGATGCGTGTTTGTTCATGACCACAGTGGAAGCTGGGAAGGCATTTGACACAGGTCAACATTTGCAAGGTCATTTTTTTGAATCACTGTTCATCATATATCACATTCACCTAATTGACATTTATATAGAAATAATGTAGCCCACTTCCCAACTGCATTACCATAATCTTGATAGTTATATTACCTACTGTAAAGGGACAGCGCAATCCTCAAAAACCTATATTCAGCTCTTATTGTATGGACCATAGAGAGAGGAGAAATGTGAGTGTCAGTGTTCATCCAATTAACTGGCTACAAGTATTGATCGTGCCCATTGAAATCCTACACAGGAAGTAGACTTGGCACCAAGTGATCTGGCGGGCCAGCCCAGCTCAAGGTAGCCCAATGGGTAGCATTTGGAAGAGATTCCTCTACCCAGAGGAAGAAAGGCTTTTAACTGCAAATCAATCAAGCCAATTGAATTAGCCTGGCGGAAAGCACTTCTCAAATGCGTCAGACAAAGTGCTTAATAGCGACGCTGTGGTCTGACATGAGTGCCTCGGATGTGGTGTCATATCGCCTCATATATTTCTTTGACAAAGAAGGATTGTGTAATTTTCACAATTTTTAAAAGTGAATGGCAAAATACCTTGTGTAGTCTTAATAATAAAAGGTGAAGCAAATTTGGAAAATCTCATATGTGAAGACAAAGACTTTGTACCCAAGAGTGATGTAACACTTGTTTCCTTGCAGTAAATACAATTGCTCATTCCTTTATATAGGTGCATCTAAAAAAATTAGAATATTGTGAAAAAGTTCAATTATTTTCTGGTCAATCATTTCAGAAAGTGAAACAGATATTACATAGATTCATTAAACATAGTGAAATATTTCAAGCCTTTATTTCTTGTAATTTTGATGACTATCATACACATAATGAAAAAAACAAAATTCCATGTCTCGGACAATTGGAATATTCCACAGCCAGCTTTTGGTACCTTTGGCAGTGTGGGCAGGAGCCAATTCCTGCTGAAAAATGAGATCAGCATCTCCATAAAACTCATCAGCAGAAGGAAGCATGAAGTCTCTAAAATGTCCTGGTAGATGCTGTGATGACTGTGGACTTCAGAAAACACAGTGGACCAACACCAGCAGAGGACATGGTACCCCAAACCATCACTGACTGTGGAAACTTCACTCTGGATTTCAAGCAACGTGGACTCTGGTCTTCTCTGCTGTTCCTTCAGACTCTGGGACCTTAATTTTCAAATGACGTGAAAACGTACTTTCATCTAAAAAGAGGACATTGGACCACTGAACAACAGTCCAGTTCTTTTTCTCAGTCCGATAAGACGCTTTTGACGTTGTTTCTGGTTCAGGAGTGGTTTGACTTGAGAAATGCAACATTTGTACCCATGTCTAGGAGTTAATTAGCTGATTTGGGTGTGACACCAGGAGTTTACAATATTGAACCTCTTCACAATATTCTAATTTTCTGAGACACTGGATTTTGGCGTTTCCTTATTTGTAATGTATCAAAATTAAAGAAATTGAAGGCTTGAAATATTTCACTCTATGTCTAATGAATCTATATACCAGTAGTATGTCTCACTTTCTGAAATGAATGACAAAAAGTCAAACTTTTTCCACAACATTCCAATTTTTTATGTGCACCTGCATTAGGCTAAACATTGGCCAAGTTCACAGTAATGTAGAATGAGAAGGATTGTTTGAGTGTACTGAGAAAAGTAGGCTTACTTTACTCTTCCAATGTCTGAAGTAACATGGCTTAATGTAACAATTCGAGAATATGGCAGGGTTTTCGTTCACTTATTTTTTTATAATGTTAAACAACTTTCTCAATAAAAAGGGAGGAAAAAAATTAAACTAGTTTGTTCTCAAAATAAAAAGTGGTCAAATAGTGGTTAATTTTATACAACAGAGTACAGAAATTTTGTATCACCAGTGACCCTCGCGACCCGAAAAGGAAGAAGCGGGTAAATATAATGAATGAATGGATGAATGAATGGATGAATGGATGTCAAAAGTAATTTCTAATTTCCATTTAGGTTTCTTACCAGGGATTCCCATATTCAATATAGTGAAGGTAGAAGCTGAGAAGTTTACAAGAATGTAACAACCTTTTACCTTTTAAGGGAAACATTTTTAAAGCTGTAATAGTTGACTAGTTACGTTTAGTTTCTGTCTGGTATAAAGTTTAGTGTCAACTAGTAACCGTGGAGCATCTAACAACAGAAATGTTTATATTTAATGAGATAAGCAAATCTGAACGCGCACAACAGCAAAACTCGAAGTTGTAGACATGACACACAAATTTAACAAGCTATGCATACAAACAACAAACCTTAAGTTTGCAAAATTGAGGTGATTGCTTAAACACATAACATTTAGCAAAATTATGGTTACAAGCAGACACAACATACACGTCTACAAAAGTACACTAAAGGAAAGGTATGGTGTAAAAATAGTTAGATGAATATAATAAAATGGCTGATTATGAGACATTGACTCAAACCTTTTTTATGCCAATAGAAAAATGTGATTCCTGAGATGTGGCACACAGACGCACCTTTCTGCTCCATTTGCATTCACCTCTCCCAATAACCACTGTCTCAGAGTGTATGTGCCAGAGAGAAGTGAAGCAGAGCAGAGTGACCAGGGATACTTGAGATCATGAAAGCAGGAGAGAGTAATTGCCTAGAGAGACGGGTTTTCCTAGAAAGCAGGAGCAAGGAACTGGAAGACAGGATAGTGGCTGGGGACTGTGTGGTCTTATGAGAATCATTAGGAGGAGAAACACTGATCGTGATTAATGAGAAGAACGTTTTAAAAATACGTACTGCTTTTAACACTTCAGTTATTTAGCCACCACAAACCAACAGATGGTATAAACGAAGCCCAGACAGTTACGTCTGTTACTAAGCCTATACTTAATGAACTGTTGGGAAAAAAGTAATAATAACAAAACACCATCACCAACACAATTACCCACTGTTAATGCTTTTAATAAAACCTTTTCAACGAATATAAAAGTTGAAATACTTATTATTTGTAGGGATGGAACAAACAGAGGAGACATGGTATACATCCATTTAGATTTCTCGGAAGTGAATTAAGTGTTCAGTTGTGAGTCAAACCTGGTTGTTAAATTTTGATGATTTCCAGACTAGTTCCAACGCAGATCCTTCCTTTCCTTGTAAATGTATATAGTGGGTTATGCTGAATGCATACACACTCCTGAAGCATGACAACTACCCCAAACATTCAGCTATACAGGCAAAGACTTAAAATTATCCTCAGTGAGAAGAAAAAAAAAGGAGTTCTGCAACAAATCAAAAAGCCCACAAAGAGCCCTGATCTTCACTTTATTTCATGATATGTTTGGACGAACTGTGCGCAAGTATATCTTCGGGCTTTTTTTTTAGGACAAAAAGTGGTCAACTAATACTGATTAGGTTTGTTTTTCATGTCTGCAACATAATTTGGAAAAAGTTCTTCACTTAAAGTCTATTCGATCACTAGGACACAAAAAAATCTTCATAAATAATGTCCACTACCAATATTTCTCTTGCATATACAAACATGGAGGTACCTTATATTAGGGTGTGTTTTACTCTCTGAACTGACTCAGTCCAAATTTCCCATCTTAGCTATAAACTAGAACCCAGTACGAGAAAAAGCCTTGGGTTGAAAGCTAAGGAGAAAATGTCCAGTTGAGATTGTACATAAACAAGGTTAAACTTAGACAAAGGGTGTGGTGTCCCCAAAAATGACGCTGGCAACATTTGATCATCCTCTCAGTATAAACATCCATTTGACTCCACAAGCTAACCTTTCACACTTCTGCGTCTCGAGAAGAAAGAGAACCTGTCTACAACAACTGCTAAAGCTAATTGTATCGTTCCTCAGCAACTGGTATATATTTATAAGCAAACACATTTGCTGCAAAGATTCCTTGGCCAACACGATGAAAGGACTTCTAACAAAAATTTCGAAGGGCATCAGATGACACAAACTAAAGATTAGTTTCAATTTTGGCCTGTTGTTGCCAAGCAAGTTATTTTCATTCAAGCTTTATTTAAACAGATAAGTCACATTGAGCCTCAAAGACTCATTTACAAGTGAGACCTGTTTGGACAGACAATACAAATTGGTGAAAATAATGCATATGGTTTTGGGGACAAAAAAAAAAAATCCTAACACACTTTTAATCTCTGTTTGAAGGTCAACAGTGTGATAATGAAAAAAAACCTCACACATTAGCACATAATGACGCCAACATTATGCGGGGGGGGGGGGGGGGGACGAAAGGGCGGTGAGCAGCCAGAGACAACACATAGAGGCACAAAACGAAGTTTAAACTGGGGACAGTGGCTTTATTGTCAGAAAACATTTTTTAAGTTTTATTGTTATGCCCTCTTCAAACATGGACTAGACCTGAAGACGTAAATGGATTAAAAGAACCTTACGTCTTTGCTTAAAGTGAAATCCCTCATTAGCAATTAATTTGGATGCTCATGGATGTGTCCAATTCTTAAATTTGGCTTACCCATACTGAAGTTGGAAGAATAAAAATATCTAGGGATGCACAATATTGGATTTTTGGCCGATATCTGATATGCCGATATGTTAAAACTTATTTGGCCGATAACAGATACTGATATTTTTATATGCTTTCCTTTGTCAGAACATAGCCCTCTTATTTAGGCTTATTTGCTACAAAAATTGTGCAACAGCTGTAAGAGCTGGTGACATATATTCAGTAACAGCCATGTGATACGCATAGCACTTTAACTTATATTAAATGAAAAGTGTTAAATGTTATTTATTAGCATAAGTCACCTGCAATGATGTCTCAGATGTGGAGGCTTGTTCAGGGTTTCTAGCTGCAGTGTGAGATCCTTTGCACTATTGTGCATGAAGAATAGCCTTTTAAGTTCAAAATGTTGGTCTATCCATTGTGTCGTAAGACTAATCACACTAACGGGGCTAACACGACGTCCAAATGTCTGTGGTAAAACTCATTTAAGTGCTATCGGCTATTAGCTTCTCAATGACGTCGGAAATGACAGCTTGTAACTCGGGTAAGGTTACATCGGAAAAATATATCCAACTGGGGAAGATGTAGCGAGGCTCAACGTAGTCCAAAAATCTTCGGAATCTGGCATCCTCATCAACAAAAAAAAAAACCTCCCACACCGCCAACATTTTGAATTTTCCTCTTTGCTGTGAGATCAAGTAGGCGCGTGTGACGTCATCACGTTGTGCTGCTGCTGCAGGCATCCATGTCACTGGGTTGTCATACAAAAACGGCGTCTTTTATATCAGTGAGTTATTTTGATGGAATGGCTGAGGTCCGATATTGAACTTTAACGCTAATATCGTCCGATACCGTGCCAATAATATTGTGCATCCCTAAAAATATTGTTTACAGCATTTTAAGGCAAACCATTTACACGTGTGCTCCAAAAGCACACCCAAAAGTATGTAAAAGCGCACAGTAATAAAAAAAATTATAAAGAGCATAGGCAAAGAACAAGAACGCAGGTAGAAGTAGATCCAAATGTTCAACAATATTGAATTATTTTAACAATGATGCCACTTGTCTAATAAATGGGCTGGTGTTCCAAAAGTACTGTCAAGTTAACATGTTTTACATAGAACACATCGTTCATTCAATAAGATTTACTCACAAACAATACACAACATATTTAGACAGATGCTTGGAAAAATATGTATAGGCGTGGAAAATCATAGATTATTAGGGTAATTTTGTTGATGTCGTCGTTCTTGACTTAAATGAACAACAAAAAATGGGCAGCAAAGTGAAAGGATGGAACTTAATAAAAATAAAGATCTTGGATTTTATGTCATATTCTTTATGATACCATAAGACATGTTCAAAGTTTTATTGACTAAAAAATAAGAGCCACTAGTTTAAGGGAACCTCTAGCGTTGGGTAATAAAAAAAAAACTTTTAAACCACAGTTCCTTGATATAGATGCAAAAAGCATCCTCATAACTTTCTAGTTGCCCACACAAAAACCAATCCAGCTTGCCAAAACCTGTGACGGTGTGTTCTTCCATAGCACATTATCACATTTTGAAATCAAAGTGGGCATGGCATGTAACAAGCAGTGTGTCTGACATTTCCCTCAGTTTTAAAAATAATTACATCATATTAACTTCAGATCCATTTGCTTGATGTCCAAATACATACAAAGTTTGAAATAGAAGCTAAACTGGAGAACATACATATGAAAAGTTTTTCTTGTTTATTCTTTTAACTCCAGTAGCCAGCTGGTCACACATACCATAAGTCATCACTGCATCATACACACACGCACACGCACACGCACACACACACACACATCATTTCAGCTCTGTGGCTACCTCCCTTTTCAGGTCAGAGGTATATGGGGGAGGATATCCAACCATCTTCGGTCATTTCACACCTGACACTAAAGAGGGAAGAAGGTGTCCCAGACCCAAATTTAATGTTGTGTGAGAGTCTAAAATTAAAAGTGTGTGTTTAGTATGAAAGGTTAAAGGCTGCAATCATTTGTGTCATTTTACTGGTACTAGTAGGTCTGGACAAGAAAAAAATACATTTTGAAAAACTAAACAAATGGTTAAACAGGTGGCTGGTGGGCAGCTTAGTAAAATTGACACTGCTCATTTGGTGTTTACTTTCATATTTGGGAGGGAATATTGGTCATCGTAGTGATTCACAAATTAAGAATGATGTGTACCCTCTGATAAATAATCGTGTGAATTCCACGCAGGTCACTGTAAATTGTAGATCAGTGTAACACCTACGTGACAACTACAGCATGACTTCTACTTCTGCAAAAAAAATTATGACTAACCGTGTACCCTACACTGTAACACAATATGTACCTACCTAGAAATGTGACTGCATATTGCTCTGATGCACAACTTCATCAGCATGACAAGCAGTTACAAATTATTTTGACCTGTTTTTGCGTTATGTATATATAGCCATCTGTGAAACACTATGTAATGAGCATGAACCTCTAGCATTTAATGAACTATGATTCCTCATGTGGTAACATTTTCTCATTTGAATAGCTCAACCATGTATCAATTCAATCCGTTTCATAGTTTTAAGCACCCCGTATCCTTAGATGTCGTCTCTCTCTCTTAAGAAGTAATTTGACTAAAAGTAACGGCAGCTCAACATTTATTAGCTGTGTTCTGTGTCCTACAACGAATACCCTCTGCTGACATAGAGATACACAAAGGGCTCAAAACAGCAACACTGAAACTCTGCTACCAATAGATGTTAATGTAAAACACTACACATGAAACATATTAAAATTGGTTTAGGTTTTTTTGTTGTAGGGTTGTGTCAAGATTTATGAGTAGAAAGTATTTTACTTCCAGCACAAACAGCTAGAACAAGCTCAGTCTCGAGACTTTTGTGAGAAGTCATGCAGAAGTAAATGGTAAATGGACTGTACTTATATAACGCCTTTCTATCTTATTAAGATACTCAAAGCGCTTTACACTACAATCTGTGCCCTCATTTACCCATTAATACAGCACTCTACTAGAGCTCTACAAAGCTAATTGAACAAATCATTCTAAAGAGACTATCACATTCATACACCAATGGGACACACATCGGAGGCAATGAGGGGTTCAGTGTCTTGCCCAGGGACACTTCGGCATGTGACTGCTGTGGGGTTCGAACCCCCAACTCTTGCAATGGAGGACGACTGCTCTAACCACTCATCCACAGCCGCCCACACTAGTAACACTAACTACAATTGAAAGCAGGGCACATTTAAGAAATTATGTGATTTTATAGTTAGTTTTGCATAGAACAGTCATTTATCTCCAAAGAATAAAGCTAGGTGGTCTTTGCCTTTATAGCTTTAAAATGTTTAAAGTACTCATTGCTATGTCATAAAGGCCGGTAAAAAGTAATAAACTATGGAAAAAATCCATACAATGTTCTTCTCAAAGTCAATGTCTTTAAATAAATAAAAATAATAAGCTAAATTTAGCAATGTCTGCCTACTGTCATGTGCATTTGTTTACCTACACACGCAGCCAAAATTACTGAAAGCAGGGCGATGTTAAATGAACGTTGGGATCAAGCGGACCAACGAGTTTGATGTAATGGTACATATTTCCCCAGATTTGTTACATGTGCAAATTGAGTGTGTACCTGCATTTCAGAATTGCATATCAGTACAGTGAACCCTCACCTATCATGGGGGGTACATTCCAGAGACATCCGCGATAGGTGAAAATCTGTGAAGTAGCTGCGTTACATTTATTATTTATATACATTTTAAGGCTTTATAAACCCTTCCTACATTCTAACAAACCATTCCCATTCTCCTATTAACTATTTCCTGTAAGGAATTTTGTGGAGGACCCAAAATTTCAACCAGACAGTTCAATAAGCTTTATGTTGAAAAGGCTGGTACATGTAAGCACAAATGCACTGGAAAGTTTTTGCAAAGCGAAATCCAGGGCGCAAAAAATTTGGTCAGGATGAGGGGATCAGTCAGGAGCGTATATCGCTAGACACTTAGTTGTGCCAGACAAAGAACAGGGGAGCGCTTAAATCCTACAGCCACCAGGTGAGAATTATGCTGATCACAGCGGAGCAGGTGGGCGTGGTGAACAGAGAGGCATGAATCATGACATCCCCACTCTCTTATAAACACTTTATATGCTCCTAAACACTTTGGCGATGGAGATGAAAATGATGACGATGAGATGAGTGTACGGTACAGCACAGCATGTACAGTACACACAATATAAAAAAAACTGTATATAAAAAAACCACGATATTGTGAAGCCGCAATATGTGAACTGCGATATAGCGAAGGATGACTGTATACCCAGTAAACTACTGGGACAAATGCTTTTAAACTGAAACATTTGACATAGTTCAGGAAACCCCGTTTCATGTCTGCAATTACTAGAGTAATAATATACAGTACTGTTGCACTGGAAATTAAATGTCCAAACTGCAAGTTACAACTGAAACCAGAAGTTTACATGCAATATTTAAAAAAAGACATGCATTTTTTACACTGTTTGACGTGAAATCAGAATAAACTTTTCCCGTTTTAGGTCAATTAGGATTACCCCCAAAAAATTTTTTTTTTATTACTTTCTTCAAAGTCAAAAGTTCAAATACACTTCATTGGTATTTGGTAACATTGCCCTTAAACTGTATGATGACTTTGGTCAAACATTTTGGATATCCTTCCACAAGCTCCTCACAATAGCTGGCAGGAATTTTGTCCCAATCCTCTTGACAGAACTGGTGGAACTGAGCCATGTTTGTAGGCTGCTTTGCTCACAGATCAGGGCTTTGTGATGGCCACTCCTAAACATTGACTTTATCCCTGAGCCACTTTGTAACCAGTTTGACAGTATGCTTTGGGTCTTTGCCCATTTGGAAGACCCATTTGCATCCAAGCTTTAACTTCCTGGCTAATGTCTTGAGTAGGCCTGTTGCGATAAACAATAAATCAATTAATTGCATGATGAATGAAAATAATTGACCTCATTTTTATCGGCTTTATCATTTCTTTGTGTCTCTCTTTTTCTTGTTTGAAAAATACTATGCTAAAAAGATCAAATCACCGAGCATCCGCCATGTCACCATGTCAGCCCATGTCATGTCAAGGGCCTTCCCTCCCATTTTTCTTAAAGAGACGCTGCTCAACTATCCATCCTTTGGTTCAAAACAGTCTTACACTTCCAACAGGTGGTCAAAAAAGATACTACACAACAAATCAACATTTCTTCTAAAATTTGACAAGTAATTCTTGTTAAATTTCAAACAATATTATCATTTACAGCAATAATATTTGAGACAATTAATCGCCCAGCAAAATTTGTTATTGTGACAGGCCTAGTCTTGAGACGTTGCTTCAGTATTTCCACAAAATGTTAATGTTCTTTCGCAGAATTTTTTTTGGTAATCCTAACTGACCTAAAACGGGAAAAGTTAATTCTGATTTCACATCAGATAGTGTGAAAGAAATGCATGTGTCTTTTTAAATAGTGTATGTCAACTGGTTTCAACTGTAGATCCAGTCCAGGACAGAACATCACTGAGAAACTAGTGCCTTCAACTACATGTTGCAACACAGATGTTCAGTGAAGAACATTAGACTGATGTTTTTAAAAAGAAAAGTGACACGGTATACAAAAATACCTATTGTATTTAACACTCAAAATGTTTGAAAAAATTCAAATAAAAAAATTAAAACAATTAAAGTAGTTTAAATTGTCAGAAATTTGACCTTGAATAATTCTTGCTCAAAGTAGTTGTGAGTTCAACAACCCATGAATATTTTCCATGATTCTTTAAACTGAAATTGCACCAACTGCTGTCTACTGCAGTTAAAACACTAATTACTCATAAATACTCCACACAATTATCTTTGACAAAAACAAACTACCCTTTAAAATGTGCACAATGACATGGGACAAGGCACAGCTTGGCCTGGGCTTTGTGTCAAAAGTATAAATTAAGATTAAGGAAGACTCGGACAAAGAATAAACATCTAAACCCCAAAATAAAACTTTTTTCCTAAGAATGCCTCTCTACTTCTAGCTGAACTTTACTTTATACAAGGATGATTCAGAGACCATCAAGACTCTTGTGGCTACCATGAATCCCTCTAAGAAAGACTGTCTGTTTTAGCAACTTGACTTGGCGAACCACTAGACGGCTTTTTATGTGGCTTCTTGTTTGATACAACTTTAGTTAAATCCACTGTGAGGCTTTTTATAGAGCCTTTTTTTGGTTAGTGCAGAAAGATTAGGAATTACCAGAGAAAGGCATGGAGAAGGATACAGTAACACATAGAGGTAATGCAGAGCTACAGGCAACAGGAACTTACTGCATTCAGGAAGAATCTCATTCCTTCAAGCTCGCATTCCCATGAAAACCATTTATAAGGAAGGTGACTGCCAAACTCTGTTCAAGTTGACATGCTAAGCTGTTGACAGAAATTACTTGCTCTCTTATCTAATGCTAAAAACGTAAGCAATGGTACATTGAAAATACCATCAGAGTCCACACAAAGCTCAAAAATATGCATCAGGGAAGACAAACTGTACACTTTGTTGTAATTAATTGACAATAATTGACAAAAGCTGAATTGTCTCAATAACACATAATGCAATTTGATCTAATTTCTTGCAGGCTTCACATGTGGCCTTTGTAAATATGCTATACATACAGTGAGGAAAATAGCAATTTGATGCACTGCCAATTTTGCAAGTTTTCCACCTACAAATAGAGAGGTCTGTATTTTTTTATCGTAACTACTCCAACTGTAAGAGACTGAATCTAAGACAAAAATCCAAAAATATCACATTAATTATTTTTTTAAACAATTCATTTGCATTTTATTGCGTGAAATAAGTATTTGATACAATAGAAAAACGGAACTTAATATTTGGTACAGAAACCTTGGTTTGCAGTTACACAGGTAAGACGTTTCCTGTAGTTCTTGACCAAGTTTGGACACACTGCAGCAGTGATTTTTGCCCACTCCTCCATACAGATCTTCTCCAGATCTTTCATGTTTCGGGGTTGTCGCTAGGCAACATTGAGTTTCAGCTCACTCCAAAGATTTTTCATTGGGTTCAGGTCTGGAGGCTAGGCCACTCCAAGACCTTGAAATGCGTTTTATGGAACCACTCATTAGTTGCCCTGGCTGTGTGTTTTGAGTCACTGTCATGCTGGAAGCCCCAACCATAACCCATCTTCAATGCACTTACTGAGTGAAGGAGGTTGTTGGCCAAAATCTCAAGATGCATGACCACATCAATCCTGTCTTCAATATGGTGCAATCATTCTGTCCCCTTTGCAGAAAAGCAGACCCAAAGAATGAAGTTTCCACTCCCATGCTTCATGATTGGGATGGTGTTCTTGGGGCTATACTCATCCTTCTTTCTCCTCAAAATATGGCGAGTGGAGTTGATACCAAAAACATCTATTTTGGTCTCATCTGACCGCAACACCTTATTCCATGCCTTCTCTGGATCATCCAGATGGTCATTGGTGGAATTTAAACAGACCTGGACATGTGCTGTCATAAGCAGGGGGATCTTGCGTGCCCTGCAGGATCTTAAACCATGATGGCGCAATGTGTTACTAATGGTCCTCTTTGAGACTGTGGTCCCAGCTCTCTTCAGGTCATTGACCAGGTCCTCCCAGGCTGATTCTTGACCTTTCTCAGAATCATCCTGACCCCATGAGGCACGATCTTGCATGGAGCCCCAGACTGAGAAAGATACACAGTCATTTTGTGTTTCATCTAGTTTCTAACAATTGCACCAACAGTGGTTGCCTTCTCATAAAGCTGCTTGCCTATTGTCCTGTAGCCCATCCCAGCCTTGTGCTGGTCTACAATTTTGTCCCTGGTGTCCTTAGACAGCTCTTTGGTCTTGGCCATGGTGGCGAGATTGGAGTGTTGATTGACTGTGTGTGTTGACAGGTGTCTTTTATACAGGTAGCGAGTTCAAATAGGTGCAATTAATACAGATAATGAGTGCAGAATGGGAGGGATTCTTAAAGAAAAACTAACAGGTCTGTGAGTAATAAAATTCTTGCTGGTTGGTAGGTGATCAAATACTTATTTCATGCAATAAAATGCAAATGAATTATTTAAAAATCATACAATGTGATTTTCTGCATTTTTTCTTCTTAGATTCTCTCTGAGTTGAAATTAGGGCTGAAACGATTCCTCGAATCATTCAAGGACCTCGATTACAAAAAATCCTCGAGGCCAATTTATCTGCCTCGAAGCTTTGTTAAACTATTCAGAGCACTGTGGTCTAGACGGAAGGTTTTTGTGTTACACAACGCTAGCGCTTCCGCTAGCACTTCCGCTAACGCGTATGTGCTAAGTTTGTAACTAAGGAGGGAACGGAGACTGCCTAGAAGAAGAGCCCCAAAAACTGTCCAAAGTTTGGGAACATGTTAGGCTAAACAGAAAAAGCAAAACAGCTCAATGCTTCCACTGCAAAGCAGAATTGAAGTAACCACAACAGCACGTCAATGTTGCAGCGTCTGAAGAGAAAACACCAGCTGTAGCATCAAACTCATCCGCAGCTGTAACAGGTATCATGATCTCTCTTTACAAAATACGTTCACCTAAATGTGTGATAATCTGTCCTGTTATAAATGTAAAATGAGGCATATTTTTGCTAACGTTACATCTACTGACTAATCATAGTGGTTACCTGGCAGGGTCTGAACGTTGTGTGAGGAAAAAAAAAACTGTGCAGGACTTGATGCAAGTTTGTTAACGATACAAGCAGCAACAGACTGACACATTTATTTATTGCTGTACTTCCATCCTGACTTACTGGTAAATTAGATATTTAGGGTGAATATTTCAAGTGTAAATGTATTTACACTTGAGTTAGTAGTTTTTTTTTTCTTCTTGCTACTGCTGCTTATGACTTAAAACTGGGATTAATCATCATTTATTACTATTGTCATATTTGTTTATAGCTAAGCAATCAAGACTAAATAATAATAATACAGTCTGCAGAACTCAATGTACAAACTCAAACTTTACATTATCTTATCTATCTTACTCAGCTTCTAACATAAAGATTCATTTCAGTTTTCCAATCCATGAAAATTATTTACAGCATTTAAATTTTTATGTAATGGTTAAAAATAATTCAGTGACAGAGGGTTTTAATTAAAGCATCTTCAAACCTCACACATAACATACTGCTGACATACTAATGTTACTTTGATTGCAGCAGGTCATCAGAAAGTGTAGATTACTTAACAATATTACATAATTTTATAATATCCAATGAAGTACACTTGAAAATGTATTAAGGCATAACAAACAAACAAATAATTATTTTATTTTTCTTCTTTTCAGTAAATGGCAGAGTCATGTTGGACAGCTTCGTACAAAGGGCTCCAGGATGTTGGTTGTGCAGCAGCTGAGTTCACAAACAGCATTTTAAATATGATCATCACAGACAAGCAGCCGCTGTCCGTGGTGGAAGATGAAGGATCCAGAAGATCATCTCCACCTTCAATCCAAATGATGTCCTTCCTTCCAGATCCTACTTTGTAAATTCCATTCAGTTTTCCAATCCATAAAAATTACTTAAGCAATGAAATATTTTTAAAAAGAGGAATTAAATGGGTTGTTTATTTAATGTTCTTTTTCATGTATTTGTATTACTCATAAAATGAGTACGGTAGTTACTGCAGAACCGGACAATTTTTGTTTTCGATTACCCAATTAATCGCCAGAATAATCTATAATTTACCCGATTACTAAAATATTTGTTTACAACAGCCCCAGTTGAAATGTACCTACAATAAAAAATAGACCTCTCCATTCTTTGTAGGTGGGAAAACTTACAAAATCGGCAGTGTATCAAATACTTGTTTTCCCCACTGTATACAATATAAATATCTGAAGTCCAGTCCATACACATACATCAAATAAGTACACATAACTTTAAAGTACATCATGTCTGAAAAGTTTATGGTCCATACGAAGAGAGCTGTGTTCTACGCAGATGAAAGGCAAAAAAAAAAAAGCCGTTCCTCATTGTTAGCCTAGCTTTTGTGAAGGAGTTGACACCCCCACACACACACTCAGCCCACACACTCCCCCATTTACACTGACTATATGCACAAAAGTTGTTCAACATTAAATATCAAGATAATAATAGTGGGCATTGTTTGGAAGGAGGCACTGAGGAACCTGAAACTTACGGAGAAAAAAAGAGACAGTTGAGAGTAAAAGAGCAGCGTGTGAAGGATTACATTTATTGTTTGGGGTTTGGTTTGATAAGAAAACAGAAATATATCAAATACCAGGTCATAAAGAGTCACTTAACTTTATACAGGAATACAGGTCAGTAAAACTAAATCAACTCACAAAATGGAGATTTTAATCATTTTAAATATTATTTAAAGTTCATGAGCCCCAAAATTCAAAATTGACCTGGTTTTCATCCTGTGCTTTACTAAGTAGAGCAGGTGAACTGAAACAATGAGTGATTGCAATGACGCGCTTTTGTGTTAGTCAGCACTGGCCTCTAGCCATGCCAGGTGAAGCACAAGAGGAGTATGTGGGTGGAAACCTAGAAATTTGATGATGTTCTAAACCAGTGAGGAAATGCAGAGCACAAAAGATTTGAGAACAATCATAAAGACAAACAACTACTTCCCTCCAGCATCTAGAAACAGAATTACGAGAGAACACTGCCCAGGTGTTTCAAGCAACAAGCGTCAAAAGAGGACTGCTTTCGGTGAGGCGTTTAAGAAAAGCACAAAAACTGCAGCTCTCAGGGTGGGACAAAGGAAAAACAAAGGAAAAACTTGCAGATCCTTGAAAATGACTATGGCCATAAAAAAGGACGAAAATCCAATCAAAGTATCAGAGAACAGGCAAACTCCTGAAGATATTTAGCTGCAAGGTGTCAAGATAGAATAACTTGTGTTATTGCCCTGACAATGGCATCATTAGCACTTGTCATTAACAGCTGTTCGGTTCAAGAGTTTACCCACGCTCACACCCCTACCCACGAGAATTTCAACAACACCTATCACTGCCAAATTGACTCAGACCTTTCAAAAAGCTAGGACTGGGTTAGATATTTAGTTTGAGTCATTGTCTGTGTGTGTGTGTGTCTTCTTACTACATTGTTTATATGAATAGAGAAAAATAACAATGTTTTAAGCACACAATGAGGCCCCAGCAGAGTATCAATCAGCCATGCACCTCTTGAAAGCATCAAAGACTGCACAGAAAAATAACCTTACACACCCTTTTAAAAACACTCACGCACCCTGCACTTACCCACTTTTGTGCATATATACTCAGACACACACCATTCTCACTGACTCACCCATACTGACAAAAGCATGCGCGCGCATACACACGCACACACACACGCAATTACATAAGCACCCTAGGAGTTTGGCAAAGAAGATGCAAAAATCAGAGTGGGAGGCCAAGCACCTGGATGAACAGATTATGGTCTAAACCCCACCAGAGACACATAGATGATCTGCTGCAAACTTTAATTTTTCTCCTTAGTGTGGGTTCTGGGCCTCTCTTCGCCTGAGGAGCACTGCAAACCTCAGTAACCTTGGCTCAGACAGTCTCAAAAATCAGCTCATCACTGCTGGGGTTGACAGAAAGTCATCCTGGAGGGTTTTATGACAGAATATGTATTTTCCAAAGGCATCAAACTGACATCATATGCATACATCATAATATTATATAATCATCATCATTAGACATTCATCAAATGAGCAATAAAATGCTAATAAAAAATGAAGTTGCGTGTTGTGATGTGTTTAAGAATGATAATATTTTACTTTTACTTTCTTGTGAATGCTTGAATTGGCCCCTTGAGGTGACGGATTTTTGAAGTCTTGCAGTTTGCAACTTTATCGGAACTCAACTCTGGCAGAGCTGAGCAAAAACACTTCTCCTACATACGCATCATCTCCTACATTAACTCCCATGACAGCCTTTCATATGTCATCATTACCACTACTCCAACTGAACTCATAAGTACATACAGTCTACATTGTGGTCTGAGGTCTGATGTCTTTACTTAAGATTGTCACGCCACCTGGTGGCCATTACGCCCAACACCACACTCTTTCAAAGAAATTGCTTCAGCAAGAACTGTACAGTTCGGAGACAATATTCAGAAATTAATGCAAAATAAAAAAGTTAAACATATCTTTAAACATTAATTTGCACAAAATTGTAACAAAATAAACAACCTGAAACAAATTTCTTATTGTAACTTTTGTTAATGGAAAATTGGGGATTCAAGTACTTATAACAACATGCTGAAGTACCGGTATAATAGCACTGATCAAGGATGATGTCAAAAGAATTGTGGGGAATCGTCAAAGTCCTGGATGTCTGGCAAACAAGGCAGTAGACCTAAAGCATATAGATACCTCCAATGCATTTGTCCATGTTAACTTAAATGAAGACAATGTTCCCTGGGCCAAAATCGACTTGGAATATGTTGAAGGATACAGCTCAAGTGTTGGCTACAATGCAGGGGACCAGTAGTGTCAGCAACTGGGCCAAATTGATAAAGAGGTACATGCGGCGTTCCTGGTGTTTCCGTGCTGATTTGTGCAGATTTGCTTTGGGGACAGACAAAGAGCACGGATAGAATATTTTGTGTAGGATGTATGCCATTGATTCCCCATGTTTTGCATAGGTTTTCTGCGGCAAGACGAAGAATGATTTTGCCAGCCGCTTCTTTCATTTTGCGTTGTTCCTTCTCCAACGTTAGTCATTAGCTGTTACCAATTGGTTCATTTACTCTATTCTTCATAAGTGAAAACATTCCAAGCGGGAGCTGAATTAAGTGCATAGATAAATTAGCGCGGGCGGGTTGAAAAAGACGTTCAGAGCTTCTGTTAGTTTTTGACATGAAAGGAATAAGCGGGTAAAACACAATAGCTGGATGGACATACATGTTCAGGGACTGCAGTCACTGGTATGGGATCAGGGTACTCCTCTGTCGGTCCGTTCCCTCCAACCAAGTGTTTTGAACAGATGCATAAATGATTCTTGTTTACATTTATCCGGTCGAAACCAACTCGGCCACAGAGTCAAATCCAACTATCATATTTCTCTCTTTGAGTAATCGGCAAGAACCATAAACCTTGCATACAAGGCATGTCAGCACGGCTGTCTCTAATGCAAGTCCGGTAGCAACAACGCTTCTTAGATACCATTTTTCTGCTGTTTCTTTATCTGCGCAAACCATAACTACAGCACTGTACTGTATTATAGTTGAAGTTCTGTTTGCCAGACATTTGGGTACTTTCTTGACTTGACACCATATAATGCGTAGGGAACTATTTTTAGTAATCCTGACCAGCGCTATTGGACCAGACACTGTATCCCATGTTGTTCTACCGCCCAGTCTGGTTATAAGTGACAGTAAGACAAAGAACATAGGGATTTTAATTGATTATTAAAGTGTTATATGTTTAAAAGAAAACACTATAAAACCCTCTAAGAAACCTAGATTTTAAAAGGTATATATATATATATATATATATATGTGTGTGTGTGTGTGTGTGTGTGTGTGTGTGTGTGTGTGTGTGTGT
>NC_056507.1:18264090-18271733 GCF_014905685.2 Nematolebias whitei | reverse complement strand
GTGTGTGTGTGTGTGTGTGTGTGTGTGTGTGTGTGTGTGTGTGTGCGCGTAAAATTTTCCCCCGTGGGAAATATATTGAACACGTAAAAAAATTTTTTTTTTAAACAGTAAAACACAGAACTACCAGTAGACTGAACTGCAGCTTTAGACTGTGAAATGATTATAATAAAATTTCTGTTTAAAATTTTATAGTACAGAACAATTTGCAAAGCAACAGTATGACATTTTTTATGCTTTGCATTAAATTGGCAGGAGACAAACTTACTGCATTGGGATGCGAAATTGGACAGTATCAGGAGGCTGCTCTTTTCCTGGCCTCACAAGAGTGAGATACCAGTCTGGTCTGAAGATCCTGAGTTGGGGATTCCCCAACTGGTAGGCAGAGTATCTGAGAGGAGACAGGGAGACAACATCTAAAGTATAGTTCTAACATAAACTGCAATATTTTGTAGAACAGAAACAATACAAGAACTTTGTGAATTAAAAAGAAATGTGTATTTTTTGTGTTCTACCAATGTCAATATCTCATTACTTTACATGGTGGGAGCATGATTTTAACTTGCACTAGAACCAGCAAACAGCGAAGCTGTCAGGCTTTAACTTTAAACTTCTATTCCAAGGTCTACCTCTATTTACTTTCTTTGGTCTTGATGGTAAAAAATAGCCTTTTATCTGTGTTCAGAAAAAAAAAAAAAAAACACTTGACTAAACACAGATCCATTAATTGGCTGATATTGGCCATGCTTGTACATACTTAATTATCAGTTAGGAAGATGAAGATGTAGCAGCTGTTGGTTTTTGTTGTTGTTTTTAAACCAAGAATACTCTACTATATATTATTCTTAAGTGATCAGGTTCTTCTTCTAAGGGTCATTAATGTATATTTATTTAAATGAAGCAATATTGTTTTATTTATTAATTAAAAAATTACATAATGTCCCAAGACAAAAAAAAAAAATGGCGTTGTAAACTGGCCATGGGCCTCCCAGTTTCCCGTTTCGTCAGTACCAACACAAAAAGATGCAAATATTTTTTGTATTTTTAGGCAGCAAGGAATATTGAAAATACATATGAACAAAAATTTCACCTAAAATGATAACAATTAACTGCGCAGCCAAATGTGTACTACAACATCCATTTAAAATCCTGTGTAAAATTATAAGGAACCATATTAATATTACTCCATATACGTTAGGAGCAATGCTATTATTTCTCCACTATAATAAAGTGGGTACAGTTAGTATCTGCACCATCATAGAGACCTGTGTCATTAAAGTAACCTCCAGAGAAGCAAGATTCAGGCTGCATGCCATTTGTTTTTAGCTTAGCTGGCTAATGCTAGCTATGTTGTTGCTTCGTAAATGTTCCTTAGATAAATAACGTTATTAACTGGCTTTTAGTGTATGTGAATGTTTCTCTACAGTGCCCTGAGATGGCTTATATTGTGACTTTGCGCTATATGAATAAAATTAATTTAATTGAAATGAACGCTTTCAAATTAAGAGCAAGTTCAGAAGTCAAAACGAGTTCACTCTATTTTAACAGGACATTCCATTACAGGACATTACGCTGCTTAATGTAAATACTTTACAAGTTGTCTGTGTCTAGCTATATGCTAAGCTACTAGCTGGGTTTGACATTAATTTCGTTGATTTGCTGACTAAATGAAACACACACAAAACAACAACAACGGGAATTACTGTAAAAAAAAAAAAGGTTACTCAAAATTACTTACAATACACGTCTAACTGGCATCACTACAGCGGCTTGCTTGCTGACATAAAACGCAGGCTAGTTTCTCAAGGTTGACGCATGCTACACGTGCGTGCAAGTGCTTCCGGGGTTCCTGTTTACGAAACAAAGCTACAACTGCGCAAGCGCAAAGAGCATTTCCTTCAAAGTAAAGCTCAGCTCAGAATCTATGCGCACAGTTATGGGTGCAGTTTCAAAGCAAATTAATTCAGTTTCAGACCGTTAAATTCAGTGTCAATTTAGTGAAATTCATCTTCAAACCAATGGATACAGATTTTGAGCAATTCAAATTCTGTTTCTGATTGCACAAGTTCCACCCCATTCATTCGGCCTTTATTTATACAGGTACTCCTCACTGAGTCACGAGGACTCATTTACAAGAGAGACCTGTTTTAGGAAGACAACATATAAGTACAGACAAACAACAATAAAATGCAATTAAAATAAAATATAAAACAATAAAATCAAGGCGCCTTGTAAAACAAGGTAAATATTACAAGAACATATTTGCTTTGATTTTTCTATTGACCTTGTCAATTGTTTAAAATCCTTTAAAGAAAGCAAAATGGACAGCTTCAGATCTTTTTGCGAGTTGCTCCAGGTTACAGGAGCAGAGTAAGAAAAGGCCTTTTACCGAGTTCAGTCCGCACTGAGGGAACACTGCAGGTAATAATGGCCTGAGAGTGCACGCTGTAACTGCACTGACGACGTGACTTTTGGGAGGAGATATAAGAAGGCAGCAGACCAAGGAGTGATGTGAGAGCCTACATGTAGATAATCATGACCATCTGACCAATGGGTACAGAATACACAGTGAGACTCTTACATTAATGGTAACCTTGTAAAAGTGGAGCTACAAAAAATGTCTTTTGCATGTCTTTTTCATTTGGTGACTGGTATACATGCATTTTTAACATAAATAAGGCAATGAAAATGCATTCATTTAATTTGCTACTATTTAAAACAAATTTTAACAGAAATTCGAATTGGTATAGATCAAAACATGTCCTGGTTTTTTAAACAAAACATAATTATCTGTATTTTTTAATATAAGTTTGTTATAATTTTTTTGGATAACACCAATTGTTATCACAATTTTATCTGATGTTTCTTGCTGTAAAGTGTCCTTGGGTGTCCTGAAAGGCACTTTTTACATAAAATTATTTTATTATTATTATTATCATCATATTAGGTTTGGTTTAAAAGCTTTAATAATATAACATCACTTTCTTGTTTGATGTTTTTGCTCTCGTTCTTTTTTAGGTTGCACTGTTCAAATCTGTACTTTAAGATAAACAAAAATACACATGTCCTCAACATATTTGACTACATGACGAAAGCATTCATAGTGGATATTTATATAAATGGATAGGTAAGTGTTCATATCTTACCCTGTTTTCCTTTTGGTTCAGAGTATTTGATTTTATTCCTGGATTACAATGGTTTGGTTGTTAAAAATGATTGTTTTAGCTTTTCTCAGTGAATTTACAGTATGTTGTTACTGCACCAGAGGGAGACCTTGTCCTGTCTCCACCTCAGATCCAGACTCTCACGAGTCTCACACCAGGCCAAGATGCACTTGCAGCCAGAATGATTTAAAGCCCCCTGAGCGGAACATGAGTCCCTGGATCAAATGTTTTAGATCTGGCAGGAAATGGACCACAGTGACAACCCATATTGTGCCTGGGAGGGAAGTTTCCATGAGTTAACATGCCATGAAGTGAGTTTATGTGGGTGTGTTTGAGGGTCCTGGAGGGCAGTTTTGATTATTTTGCAGTTGAAATGTTTATCACAAGCATTTAATGCCATTTTATCATTCTGTTTTAAATGAGTTTTAATTCCCTGATTTAAAAATGGTCACAGTTATTTGCTGTTTACTTGTAAAGTTTTTTTAAAAAGTCATAAATATGGTGATAAAAGTTATGAACAAAATTCGTTTAATACATTTGGAACATTAGATTGTCAATGATGTAAATTATTGAACTCACCTGAATTCAGGTAATCAAGATTAATAACACAGATTAGAACGCAGATTAAAAAATGCTCAAATATTTATCGATTTTAATCTTCAATAACTTTGTGCTTGAAAAAAAGTTGACCAACAAAATAATTGTGGTAACCAAATGTGATCAAGATTTGTCATTGTCAATCTATGTTTGTCTGTTACTCCTTCCTGTCCTCTCAATCCCCAATTGGTCAAAGCAGATGACCGCTCAGCCTGAGCCTGGTTCTGCTGGAGGTTTCTTCCTGTTAAAAGGGAGTTTTTCCTTTCCACTGTTGCCTTTGTGCTTGCTCAGGATGGGCGACTGCGACAAAGTGAAGATTCAACACAATGTGCTGGCTTCCTTAGATAGATAACTTTTACTAATTGGCTTTTATAATGTGACTGTGTTTGTACAGTGCCCTGATTGGGCCCTTAGTTTGCTGTTTCATGACCAATACTGGGATCCCCATCTTTGCCTTTTGGGAGTTAATGTCCTTCAGTTATTTTTTTGAGTGTTCCCAGGTCCAGGACACTTATTATGATAATGTACAAGTCTATACACAAGTCTTAATGTGTAATAGAAATATGGTAAAGCCATTGTTTCATCATTAAGCTTGCTGACCTTAACGGATGGGGAAAAAAAACAATTCCAAAGAAAAAAGAAAAAAGAAACAATTTTCCCCAAGAAAATCTCTCAGATGAATCCCAATCCAGGATGGGCGGCTGCCTTGTTTAGACTGGCTGAGGGACTGCAGCGAGAGAAGAGATGAGCTCAGAGATACAACAAGCTGTAAACACTAGGCAGGTTGGAGTGACCAGTAACTGCAGCTCAGATATATACAGCTGCTGAGACAGAGAAACCTGCTGAAAGACTGAGAAATCAAATGAAACAGAGTGATTAAAAAAAAAACTTCTGATTCCTCTTTTTTATTAGTACACTCCAAATAAAGTCTTAAGAGTAAAAAGTGAAAGTGCAGTGTTGACCTGAACTGCAGACAAATTCTGTTGCACTTTGCCCAAACACAGTAAATGCAAAGGCTCTCAAGTTTATTCCAAAGCCTGTTCTGTGTAATGTAACAACAGTCGTGTTGGAGGCATTATTAGAAAAAAAAAACTTGCATCATCTCCTGTATTCTGTATTATTGTTACCAATTGTGATGTTTTTCAGTAAAGTGCTCCATGGATAAATTCTAACCACAAGGGTTTCATTGTTCTAGTTCCAGTGTCTGCAAACTTTATGATCAAAAGAGCCATTTCTGCCCCTTCCTTCACTAAATTAAATGTGTCCAGAGCCACAAAAACTGCTACAATGCTCATTATCAACTGGTGGCCCATGGGCCACTTTACATTTGTTAGAGGAGTGAAATTATAAAGCTAAAAACATCCAATGATTGTTAACATTTATTGATAGTTTTACATTTTGATACAAAAGAAAAGACTGGATTCCATCCATCCATCCATCCATTCTCTTTACTCGCTTCTTCTTTTTCGGGTTGCAGGGGGTCACTGGTGCTCATATCCAGGTCGCAAGTCTATCACAGAAGACGGGATTCTTGTCAAGAAAAAAAGACAGGTATTATTTTGCCTATTTTTTAAAAACTAAAACAATGAACTGTGCAGGCTTATGTTTTTTTTTTATTGTGGAGACATTGAGTATCCTACTTTGAAGAAATAAAGTGTAAAGTTAAAGTGAGTATAATTTACTCTGTGTATTAGTACTAGTATCCACATATTTGCAAAGGAATTGACAAGAAAACTGCTAAAACTAATATTTTTTAATGTGGGTATAACAGCCTATAAAATTGAGTTTTATGTCAGTTTTGGCCAAAGCTTGAAAGAGTCGCTGCAGATGGACCAAAGAGCCGCATGTGGCTCCAGAGCCGCAGGTTGCAGACCCCTGTTCTAGTTTAAACAATGCTCAAATAGTAAAAAGGATTAACAATCTAGGATTAAAGTGTGTTGTTAATCACAATGCTCACATCTGGAACCATACCATTTTCATTTTTGACAATTTGTATAAAACCCCTTTGCAGTCAAATGTTTGACTCTTGAAACACTGAAAAAAAATAGTTTCATCATTTGAAATGTTTTATTTGTCCATCTCTATAACGGTCTTCATCGTGTAAAATCAAATGAAATAAGTTTAAATGAGGAATTTCTCAGTCACAGAATCTGTAATTCTATATTTAAAAAATTTCAATAAATCTAGTCACAACAAGAGTGCCGTTGTACTGTAGTTCATGTGAGCACATGTCATCATGTGATTGAGATGATGGGTCATAAACCATTCCAAGACAATAACTTTATTTTTCTGATTCATCTTTCCTTAACAAAAAGGCAGTGCCAGAGCTTTTTACGATGCTTCTTTTCAGATTATCTTTACAATTCTGAGGCAAATAGTTTGTATTTTTATGTTATTAATCCTTTATTTTATCAGGAGAAAGAAAAACTCATTTAGAATATATATTTAAAAAAAAATCTAATTTACAAAAGTGTCTTGGCCAAAGCAACTGGTAAAAAAATAAAAAAATAAAAGTTTGTAAATCAAATTTTAACAATAATAACATTTATCATTGTAAAAAAACAAAAACAATAACAAATATTTAAATAAAAATAAACTGTTAAATATCTTCTCAGGATGAGTCTGAACAAACCCAAAATAAAAACACTTACTACCTTATGTTTGTTTCTCAAAGACTTTTAAAATACCCGTGTGGCATGGAGGCTGCACAGAAGTCTGTTGGAGTCAGTCTCCCCATCATCACAGACGTCTACACCTCTGCATCATGAAGGACCCCACTCACCCAGCACACACACTTTTTGTCCTGCTCCCCTCAGGCAGGAGGTTGTGGCGCATTAAGTGTAGAACCACTAGACTGAGGAACAGCTTCTACCCTGAGGCTGAATGACTTTTGTTTGTAATTCATTCAGTTAATCTTTATTTATACAGGTTAATCCCACTGAGCCATGGGGACTCATTTACAAGAGAGAGCTGATTTAAACAAAGAGTGATGACAAAAGTGGACAACAAAGACAATAATAGACAATCATAAAGTCAGTCAGAGTCAGAGTTTCTTTACTGTTGTTCACACCACATGTGGTACATGTACAAATTATGTATACAGGGTCCCAGTTACATCCCACAATAAAATGTAAAAGAAAAAACAGTAATAAGATCTAAGATATGAACTAAGAAAAACATCAACCAAAAATACGCTAAGCACTAATAGCATAAAAACAATAAACCGAACAGCAGCATGAACATGAATGTGTGTGAGCAGATGAGGATGAATAAACACAGCAACATGAAACAGATCAGCAGCAACATGAAACAGATCAGCAGAAACATTGAAAAAGATCAGCAGCAACATGATGGGATTTTTCACAGTGATTATCCTGGTTAGAGATTCATGAGTCTAACAGCATCAGGGTAGAAGCTGTTCCTCAGTCTAGTGGTTCTGCACTTAATGCTCCTTAAGCTCCTGCCTGAGGGGAGCAGGACAAACGTGTGTGTGCTGGGTGAGTGGGGTCCTTCATGATGCAGGTGGCCCTCTTCCTGTAGCTAGAGGTGTAGACGTTTGTGATTGTGGGGAGGATGACTCCAACAGACTTCTGTGCAGCCTTCACCACTCTCTGCAAAGCTTTTCTTTCTGCAGCTGTGCAGCCTCCATGCCACACGTTGATAATGGAGCACAGGATGTTCTCCACTGCACACCTGTAGAAGGAGCTGAGGACTGAACTTCTCAGACCAGCTCACCTCAGCCACCTGAGGAAGTAGAGTCTCTGATGAGCTTTCTTAATCAGGCTGGTGGTGTTGTTGCTCCAGCTGAGGTTGTCATTCATGTGTACACCCAAGTACTTGTAGCTGGAGACCACTTCCACGGCAGATCCTCTTATGTTCAGGGGG
>NC_056507.1:18259144-18263990 GCF_014905685.2 Nematolebias whitei | reverse complement strand
GTATGTGTGCTTGTTCCTTCTGAAGTCCACAACCATCTCCTTCGTCTTCTTCACATTGATGTGAAAGTTGTTCTTCCTGCACCAGCCCACCAGGTGTTCCACATCCTGCCTGTATCTGGACTCATCATTGTTTGTGATGCATCCAACCACAGCTGTTTCATCCGCAAACTTAACAATGTGACAGCCTGGATGAGTAGGTGAACAATCATGGATAAAGGATGCATACAAATGGAGATTTTTCTTTTTAAATAAGTGAATATAAAACGGCATTTAAAGGAAAATGTAACAAAAAATGGCTATTTTGTAGGACGGTGTAGAAAACTAAAACAAGAACATGTCTGCAATGTTTTTTGCGAGGAACTTAGCAGATGTTTGAAACCACTTAGAGAGGTCAAGGTCGAGAGCTTCAGATCTTTTTGCAAGATCTTTTTTTTTTTTTTTGTAATGCTACATTTGTTACATGGGTAAAACTTGAACTCTGACTTCTTTCTTGGATTGAAATTGAAAACTTGTAGTTTGTACGGTGACAGTAGTTGCATCTGTCATTTTGGCGACGGTGCCAAATATTAGGAAAACATAAGCCTGCCCAGTGCACATTGACAGGTTTAAGGAGAGTAGAAGGAGCTTGCAACATGAACCGGAACAAACTTCTGCCAAAGTTTAAGTCCTACACTGTTGTTCAACTCTGCCATTTATAGATGCAATTCAGTCCAGTTTGTCAAGCCACACAGTTGGACTCCTTCAACAGTAATAACAGTTAACTTGATTGTTTAATTTCCCTGGTTTCATTGAGAAAGCGATCAATGTTCATTAGATTTAACTGCATTCACAAATGACTAGAGTAACAGGCTTGCTTCCTCAAAATAAATAGCAGAACTTTGAATATAAAGGATAAATAGGAAACTAATATTACAGTGGGGATTTCTGAACAACTGTTGGAAAACTTGTGTTATGGTAATTCTAATCATCGCTTTATGTTTTGATGGTGGAAATGTATCAGTTTTGCAGAAGTTGCATTCTAGCAAATTATTATCTTCATTTATACCTTCAGTGAGCACACATTCATACTCTCACACATGCACGTGACAAGTATGTGTCGCAGATTGGAAACTTTTTCTTATTTGAACAAAATTAGTTGATCTTAAGCTCCTACCTAGATGAGAGACATGGGGTTTTTTTCATAAGAAAGTTTGCAGCGATTTCCAACAGTGTGTGTGTGTGAGAGAGAGAGAGAGAGAGAGAGAGAGAGAGAGAGAGAGAGAAGGAAACAAAGAAAATGTGAAAGAGAGGGAGCTAAATGTAGAAGGTTCAGGTCTGGGGCAGTGGAAAGTGTTTTTGTGATGGCCCAAATAGGGGGAAAGTTTTGGTAGAGAATGGTGGGATCTTAACAGCAGAAGTGGATCTATGGAAACAGCTCAGTCTACAGAAGGACTGTGCCGCCAAGATCAGGCACTGAGGCTGCATGGAAACTTTCTCCCTCTGGCTCTCAAACTGTCAGAAGAGAAGTTGTTGATATTGAATATCCCAGAGAAGAAAAAAAAAAACCAAAACGGCAGGAAGCAGTAAATTGAAGATCCAGACATTGGAGGTGGAAAAGTTTGTCAGCTGAAGTGAATAGTTTCACGTGCCTTGAGATCTACTGATGTTGTGTCTGTTTTCGTAGCCATCCTCATAGAATTGTACAGTTTGATGAGTTGAATCATTCCCCCATTAGAAATAATAATAGGAGAAGGAACCCTGGAGAGTAAGGACAAGAGTTTATATGGTGGCTTGGAGCCTTGAAGATGGTTCTATATATACCGGTAGTTTGTCACTTACTGTTGGAGGAAGGGTTTCTCACATGGGCGAGGGCCCAATACTTCCAATATTTGTAAACAAGGAGGTCCCAGAAAGGTTGCATAGATCAGTGGTCAGGTGGTGGAAGATGAGGAAGGAATGGAAAAATCACTAGGAGGCTTATGGTGAAACCAGGGATGTCCAAGGCAGATGAGGAGTGCAGGAGTAGAAGCTGAAACACGTAGGAAACAAAGTTTTAGTTTTTACAAAACTCAAGGAATATTAAAGTGGCCAAGAACACAACTACCAGTAGACAGATAATGCACCAGCATCGAAGTGAAGTCATCAGCTGCCATTATACTCTTACAGCTCATTAGGATAATGGTCCTGTTTGCACCATCTGGTGTTGAAGAGCTGTAGGGAAAAATCTGGAACTCCTCCAGCGGGTTATGAGTCCATCATAAATGAAGCCGTAAGGTACTGAGCAGGTACAGGAATAAGTGTGAAGACAATAAATGGGAGACCTCCGAGTTCAAAACTGACTCAGAGCTGAGACGTTTACAGTTTTTCATTCATTCAACCTTTATTTAGACAGGTTAATCCCACTGAGCCTCGAGGACTCATTTACAAGAGAGACCTGAT
This sequence comes from Nematolebias whitei, assembly GCF_014905685.2. Classification (NCBI taxonomy): domain Eukaryota; kingdom Metazoa; phylum Chordata; class Actinopteri; order Cyprinodontiformes; family Rivulidae; genus Nematolebias; species Nematolebias whitei. The sequence continues at coordinate 18,261,572 of NC_056507.1, read as the reverse complement.
TGTAACAAAAATTGATGACAACAGTGGATAACAACAACAACAATTGACAATCATAAAAGAGACATACAGATTTTTTTTTTTTTTTTTTTACAAATTAAAATAAAATGGCAAAAAAAGTAACAAAAACAGCTAGATTATAAGGCAAATGTAGAAAACTAAAAACAGGAACGTGTCAACAGTTAGTAGACTACAGTATAATAGGCCTATGTGTGTTAAATATCACAGCTAGAGATGAGCCAGAAATGTATTGAGAGAGCCAATTATCATTTTGGGCAACAGTTGTTTGAGAAAAAAGCAAACATCTTCATCCTCTGAAAATCAGATGTTTCAGAGCTGTGAGATTGCAGAACTTTGTGACTTCTGATCTCTCCAGGGTCACTGAACAAATATTCTTTCATCAGTTCTGATGTTTGGTTCATGCTTATGGTGCTTTTCTTTGTGCCTTTGTTGGTTTATCTGCTAGTCATTTGTGTCCATGTTACACGCAATGCTGCAGTAAAGTAACACATCTATTGAATTGGGAAATCCCTAGAAATTCAAATGACATAGATTTCATTTCCTGTGCCGCACAATCATATTGTCAAGTGAATCATCTAAATGTTTCAAAATACAATAGAATGAAAATTCTGAACATGTTTTGTCACAACTTTTGTTACTGAGCAAAGTGAAGTTTGTCCAAAATCCATAACAGTAGGAGTTACACTGTCATAATATTTGCTTAACAGTTGCAGCAGGAACCAAAATCATGTATGGATGTGGCAAAGTCTCAGTGATGCAAGACTTCAGTGACTGAAATCGATGAGTACAAAGGCAGCATGATAGGAATAAAAGCAAACAGGCAAATGATCAGGACACAAGGAGGATCAACAAAGGACGCCCTCTACTCTGTGGTCCACACTGCTCTCACCCACCTGGAGTAGAAGGACTCCTATCCATGTGACCTTTGTAGACTTCACATCTGCTTTCAGCACCCTGACTCCCCAGACCCTGATGGACAAACTACTCACACTAGGACTAAGCTCCTCCCTATGAAACTGTGTCATGGACTTCTTAACAAACAGACCACAGTCTGTGAAGCTCCATAACTTCTCCTCCACCATAACCCTCAGCACTGGTTCCCCGCAGGGCTGTGTGCTGAGCCCTCTCCTGTTCACTCTGCTCATATAAGACTATGATCCTACCCATCCAGGCTGTCATATTGGAAAGTTTGCAGATGACAGCTGTGGTTGGATGCATCACAAACAATGATGAGTCCAGCTACAGGCAGGAGTTGGAACACGTGGAGAGCTGGTGCAGGAAGAACAACCTTAACATAAATGTGAAGAAGATGAAGGAGATGATTTGGCATTCTGAAGGAGCAAACACACCTACCCACCCCACCAGACATAAGAGGATCTGCGATAGAAGTGGTCTCCAGCTACAAGTACTTGGGTGTGCACCTGAATGACAACCTCAGCTGGGGCAACAACACCACCAGCCTGATTAAGAAAGCTCATCAGAGACTCTACTTCCTCAGACGGCTGAGGTGAGCTGGACTGGGAAGTTCAGTCTTCAGCTCCTTCTACAGGTGTGCTGTGGAGAACATCCTGTGCTCCAGCATCAACGTGTGGCATGGAGGCTGCACAGCTGCAGAAAAAAAAGCTTTGCAGAGAGTGGTGAAGGCTGCACAGAAGTCTGTTGGAGTCAGCCTCCCCACCATCACAGACATTTACACCTTCAGATGCAGGAAGAGGGCCACCCGCATTATGAAGGACTCCACTCACCCAGCACACTCACTTTTTGTCCCGCTCCCCTCAGGTAGAAGGTTGAGGATCATTAAGTGCAGAACCACTAGATTGAGGAACAGCTTCTACACTGAAGCTGTTAGACTCTTAAATTCATAACCAGAAAAATCACAGTAATGCCACTTAATTGGAGATTTGACACTTTATCTGTGCTGCTGATTGTCCATGCTGCTGATTTCTTGCCTTTAATATGCTGTATTTATACCAGTCTGCTCAAAACAGACTCATGTTCAAGCTGCTGTTTAATACACCATATTATATTACATCATTATTGTTTAATGTATATCTTAGATCCTTGTATACTGTTTCTTTTGTATACTTTTTTTGTTTCACTTTTTGGATGTAACTGGGACCTTGAGTACACAATTTCCTTCCACCTCATGTACCACCTGTGATGTGAATGACAATAAAGAACCTTTAACCTTCAGAATGAGAGGAGTTTATCACTAACTGTGAAATACCAGGAAGAATATCTTGTCTGAGGGGTGGTTACTGGGTTACAGCAGGTGTCCAGATATGTAATACATGCAAGTGAGTGAAGAGACGTCCAGTATGATTGCTATGCAAATAACAATACCTGCCCAAAACACAAGAATATACATATATATATATATATATATATATATATATATATATGCCTGTAT
>NC_056507.1:18255684-18258744 GCF_014905685.2 Nematolebias whitei | reverse complement strand
TGATCTCGTAGTTTTCAACCTAGACATCAGAGCACATCTTAAACTGTCTATGAAAGAAATTAAAAACTTTTAGCACGCTTTGTATCTGGTGATTTTTTGGGTCAACAATAAGCTGCTAGTTAAGTCCTACTGAGCACATCTTGACATTTATATTGTACATTTTAATCTAATATGTCCAAAAGAAGATGCTTTGGTTTATCACAAAAAGTAATAATTTCACAAGCAACATATAACTTACTGTACTTGCATTTAGCATTTAAGTACAACCACTTTTTAAACAGCCTTTCAGTCTGTCAGTAAATCATCACACTTATCTTTATTGGATAGTTGTGATTAATTAAAGGCGGGGGGGGGGGGGGTAATTAGAGCTTTAAAAATACAAAGAAGCAAACTGAATATGTTATTAGATGCTAATGTCACAATGCTAAGAATTGTTTTAATTTTATAAATTAAAATGTCTTTCTCTGTTTTGAGTATTATTTCTAGATTATGTTGGCCTTCATAGTCCCGTTACTTTTTAAATAAATTAATGCCAAGGTGATCACTGCCACTCAGAATTAGCAGGAGCCTGAATGTGGCTACAAGTCCATTCTGACACATAAAACATAAACCATTAGCCTGTCCACACCTCACCTAATTAAACTCTGGCCACTTTGCCATAGCTAAATAAGTAGTCAAAAGTAGTAGCCATTTCAGGTCAGATTCTTCTGCTTTTTCACGCTTGATGCTCACACACTCCGAAGCAGTGGGCGCATGCCATGCAGCAGTCCTCTAACTATTAATAGCAGCGAGGGTCATGGGCAATCTGGACGGTGTGTAAAATTAGACTCTCCCCCCTGGATGTTCCGTTGAAGTCATAATTTTGACCTCTGACCCAGGAGCACGGCTGCTGCAAGGCCTGTGCTGAACTTGAAGTTCTGATCTGAATTTAACGCGATACCCGCGCAAACACTCATTCATCTATGGAGAATATGCATGTGCACAATAGCATTTTCTTAAAAGCAGCGTTGAAAATAGTTTGAGGCAAAACGGGCTTTAAAATGTCCCCAAAGACACTAAACACTTTCATTCATTCACTATTGAGCCTCCATCACATGACAGTTTACACACTAACTGTCTGTGGACCTTTTGTGACTCTCCTCTTTGTCTCTTGTGCTAAAACAACTTTGTGCAGATGAAAGCATCACTGTTTTTTTGTAAGAAGCACACACATAAAGACAAATCTGTGTTTTTTTTTCCCACCCTGCAGTATCAGCATTACAATATTTGATTCCTGCAGTGATGTTCAGAGTTTTATTTCTTTTTCTTCAACAGTTTGAATATGGTGTTTAGATTAAGTGCTCATACAGGTTCCCACAGCCTTATCCAGTGTCTCTGCCCCTGCCAGAGTTATGTGATGGATTGGGGGGCTGAAATGCATAAACAGGGACAGGGGGAACTGATCTTCAAGGCATGTCAGCCGACACTCTAAGGGTATCTGGTGCACAGAACTGCTAAAGACCTCGAACTACAAACAGGCAACATTGTTAGTGTATAATTTAGGTTATAGAAAGTTTGAACAGAGGATATGGTTGTATTCTTTTCATGCCACTTTTCATGCATTGACTCAATATGCTTAAGTGACGACAGCACAAGTAAGTTTGCACTATTTTGATATTATACCTCCAGACACAATGGATGCTGTCAGTCTTAATGCATTTTTTGACAAGTCCCACCATCTCCAGCTGCCCTTCAGCCACAAGTAAACACTGCACGCAACTCCAAGATGGCAAACCTCATAGAATATTAGATTATTTTTTTCTATACATGACACCGACATAAATTTGAATACATGTTATGTGTTTCATGATCATTTTTATTGCAGCTTCTTCTCCTGTTTAAGTTATAAAACATTTCTAAAGTGTGTCTTGACCTTAGCACACTGTAAACAAGCGTGCATAACATTTTGAGTTGCACTGATTAAAAGATATGTTGCATGAGGGACAAAGCTTGTCTTACAGATTCAGATCAATTCAAGGGCAAAGTCTGGGTGGAAGATGGACATTGCAGTTCATAGTTAGCCCGAGATACAGACGCCTGAATTTTAGCTTTAACTGAATGAGATTTTCTGGTTTATGTCAAGCATTTCATCTGTTTTTGTTTTTAAAACGACCAAAGTTGTCAAAGCAGACTGATCAAAAATAATATATATTTTTTTTTATTTTTGTGCTAACATTTGTCTGATGGAGTCATTGTTTTTAACTCTAAATGCATTTTAATGTCCAAACTGATTTGATTTTCAACACTAAACGCACCTTTTAAGTGGATTGTTGATGATGATTTGGACACCTGTACCCATCACATGAGAAAGAGTGAAAGAGGCAAGCCAAGAGCCCCAACATTAATGTCTAACTGAGGCCACCTTACAGTCTTTCACATTACTAAATGGCAACTCTGGAGTGTTCTTACGCACGGCGAGCGCAGGGAAAATAATTGCTCACGCGTAAGGATGAGAAGGGGAGTTCCTCTCTCAGGATGTCCACGGCTTTCTCACCCCAGGCTGGCAACTCCAAGACTCCATACCTCTCTTTTCATCCCCCATTTTCCTCTCTGCCGTCCCTCTGAAGAAGAAGAAGGAAAAAAAAATACAACAACCCGGCGTTACGTCAGAAAGTGCAGGCAGCGTCTTAGGAGCTATTCGTAGGCGTCGTTGCCAAACCCGGTTCTTTGGGCTGCTCACGAGCTCACTGTAGCCAATGCACTATCCAACTGTCTTTAAAAACAGCGGCAGTATGCGGTAAGTCAATTATTCATTCATACTTTTTCATTTCGTCGCTGGGATTCACTTTTTTCCTCACAGTTTTCTTCACGTGACAGGTCACCGTTGCAGGCACAATTACGCGCAAAATACAACAAGAGAGCGCAGCGTGCAAACAAACAGAGTGGACTGGTTTACGCACGCAGTGTCGCTGAAAACACCATGGCATGATGAGGCAGCAGAGGGTTTTCACGCGCAGGGGTTTCTGCAGCAAGTTTGTCTGTTTAAACTTTTGGTGAGCTTAAAAAAAAAAAAAAAAAAAA
>NC_056507.1:18246360-18255584 GCF_014905685.2 Nematolebias whitei | reverse complement strand
AAAAAAAAAAAAAAAAAAAAACATGCCACACGCTCGAAATAGGAACCCGAGTCCCATCCCAGAGGTAACATGGGACACGGGACTGAAGGAGATGAACGAAACCTGGAAAGGAGCTATAGCCTGCCTGGGGGTGGCCGTCTTCTTTGTGATGACCATCGGGATCATATACTGGCAAGTGGTGGACCAGCCCAACAAAAACTGGATCCTCAGGGGAACTCTGAGCGGACTGATCTGGGAGAGAAGGACCCACTCTCTGGTCATACAGACTCTGACGGAGGACATGACCTACGTGGAGATAGACGTGGGGAACGTGGGGAACCCCGACATCGAGGTTCCCTTCGTGAGGAACCTGTGCTGGCTGAACAAAACCGAGTTCTGCTACACCTGGGACTCGGTGGCCGAGGTGAAGATCTCGCTGGAGGTGAATGAGGAGACGGAGACGGAGTGCTACAGCATGACGTGGACGCCCGTGCACTGTCATGTGGAGTTAAAGGTAAAGAAAAAGCTGTGCGTAAAGCCCCAAAAGTCACCATTTGAACGGATTTTATTCTGTTTGCTTCCTGTTCAGGCGCAAATGTATGCTTATTTGCTCCATTTGCTTCACACCACTAATATAATTTATTTGGGGTTAATTATAGTTTCACCCTTTTATGAAAGTTTACATTGGAATGGCACATGGAATATTCCTCTCCAATTGGATTTGTTTTAAATTGGCCTAAAATTTGCTTTAAATTGTGTGCCTATATTAAAGCAGAAGCTCTGTTGAGGCTTTGAAATGTGCATCAATTTATTTCTTTTTTTGTGGTTTGGCATTTAGATACCCACTTCGTTAGCATCCTTTTTAAATGAAGACAAATTGGACTCTTGATTCACTGCGCTCAAATTTCTTTTCAAAAATGTTTTGCCTTGACCCATAATTTTGACATGCACGTTAAGCTACTTGTTGTAACACCCCTCAGTCCTGTTTAGTTAACAAAGGCAATTAATTTTTGTTAATTTTGTGGGAGTTATCCCGATCCACTGAAACATTCCTGGCCATAACGCCTCGTCATGTGGCTCACAGCAAATCTTTCCAGGTCGCCTTTTTATTGTTCTAATTTCCAAAATCCTGCACCCGAGCCTCTCAGGTGATTTGTTGTTGGCAGAGCTCAGATTTGTTGATAAATGAGCTCCCAGTTTGCCCATTTTCACAGAGAAGCTTTCTCTTAGAAAATCCTCCATCATCCAATCCCTCCTGCGTGCCATGCTTTCTTAGACAGTCTCATGTACCAGCATAGCACAGCACTTCCACGCTTTAAGTTCCCACTAATGTCACTCCATCCTTAGACTGATGTTACCTGAAACAAATGTGAAACATAAGTCACTTCTAAATATATGATTTATAAACGTTTTTATGTGGTATTTAAAAAATGATCTCGGTGTTTTAACTGAGGCTCATTTCTAACATATTCTGAGCTCTATGAAATTAGGCAAATTCATTATTTAAATGCTTCCATTAACGACCTAAAGTCCGAGTCAGAGAGGTTTTATTGTCATTTCAGCTATGTATCAGGACATATTGAAATGATCACGGTGCAACAGCATAAAGTGCAAAAACAGTACAACACACAGTGCAGATACGCAACAGTACGATAAATACAAACAGACCTACAGTATAATAAATGCAAAAAGGCATCTAATCTCTAAACATTTAAACAAGTAATTAAGAGACAAGACTAGAGACACATGTTGATTCGTACATGTGTAGGTGGTACATGAGGTAGGACGTTCTGATATGTGATTAGCAGTGTAAAGTTTTACTTTTTTTTATTTATAGCAGCAGAGATAAAAACGGTGTAAGGTGCAAAAATGCAACAATTTGAGCAGATTGCAAAAACGTACGAGTAAAGAAGTCACAAACAGTACAGCACATTTAGATTGTGTGTGTGTCAGAGTCCATCGTGAGTGTGTCATAGTCTATCATGAGTTGTGTGTGTATGTGTGTGTCAGAGTCCGATACGAACAGTCAACTCTGGTAGTAAAATATACCATGAACCAGTGGATGGATTTTCATTAAACTTTAAAAAAGTAATTATTTAATGTATATCTACAACTGCTTACTTTTTAAGTCAATCCAGTTCAATATGGCTGCCACAGCCCGCTGACGACATAAAAATGGCTATATTTCTGTCAGTTTGACACATACATATGAATTTGATTTGGTTGTAGCTGAGAGTCATTCACAACATGCACTCTGAGTGTGAGGTCTTGTGATTACTGTCTGAAATTGACTGGGATGTTATTTTAAGGTGAAAATTGTTTAAATGCACAATACTCTCATTTCTCATCTTAATAAGATCTTAGTCTAAAACTCTGGCAGGAAAGGTGTCAGGTGATTTGCATTCCTTCAAGGAATGCAAGGACTTTAATTCTAATCTTAGCATTTCTATGAATTATTTCATGTTTTATGCTACTACAAAATACTCATCTTTTGTTGCAATTCATACTGCTCTCTGTTTTTGACTGCTTGTATCTGTATGTATTTTTCTGTCAGGACTGCTTCTCCATGGCAAATGTGTCCTGGTACGGCGGTGCCAGTGTCCGCGGTCAAACGTGGCCAATAAATGATTTAAATATCACGATGCAGCCCTTCATCATCAGAGATATGAAGGACACTCCCTCTGGATTCAGCTCTCCTCTGGAACGTTACTTCCTGGGTTCGTCCGGTAAGGTACCACCTGCTTTGGAAGAGCAGATTCACAGACACCCCCCCCCCCCCCCCACACACACACACACACACACCCACACCCACACAGAGATGTTTTCTAATGTGTAACATGACACAGGGTCAGCTGTTTCTAACAAGGGTTGTGGAAATCTGACCCCGCATCAGTGGGTACACAACATGCAGCGTGAATCCCAGGCTGAGGGAAGTCCCATGGACACTTGTGTTTTCATACCTCTTTAACCCCACATGTGTCTGTTTGTGTTTGAACTTAATAAAAAAAGGGGGGGGGGGGGCTCCAGAGGCAGCACCTCTAAACCACAATGCTAACCAGGTGCAGCAGTCGACAGAGTTAAACACAGTGCCGTCCGTAAAAATCTGCCTGTGGCATCTCAGCTGATTAATTTAGGATTACACCACAGATGAAAACAAACCACCTTTAGCAGTTTACCATAAATTAACCCTAAAGAATACTGGTAATTGCCTTTTATCTCTATAAAAATGGTTTGAATGAGAGCCTCGCCATCCTGTTGAAGGCTCCAGGTTATTTTGAGGGGTGTTAGATTTTATCCTGGGAGGTAAGGGAGGGAAGGGTGGCATGGTGGCGCACTCGGTAGGGCTGCCACCTCTCAGCGAGAAGGTCGCTGGATCAAATCCCGACCGAGGTCCTTTCTGGGTGGAGTTTGCATGTTATCTCTTTGCATGCGTGGGTTTTCTCCAGGTCCTCCAGTTTTCTCCCACAGACCAAAAACATGCATGTTAGGTTGACTAGTAACTCTAAATTGTCCCTAGATGTGAGTGAGAGAGTGAATGGTTGTTTGTCTCTATGTGTCCCTGGGATGGACTGGAAACCTGTCCAGGGTGTCCCCCACCTCTCACACAGTGACTGCTGGATATGGGCACCAGTGACCCCCGTGACCCGAAACGGAAGAAGTAGGTAAAGATAATGGATTGGATGGGAGACTGCTACGAAATGAAGGCTCATCCCAATTAGCTGGCTACCTTACCTTAGATAAATAATGGATGGATGGATGGATGGTAAGGAGGGAACACACCAGAGGATATGAATGGTTAATGTGATTGATAAGGAGTGTGTGCACATGTTTGTCTGTGTGGGTTGTGTGTCTGTGTGTGTGTGTGTGTGTGTGGGGGGGGGGTGGGGGGTGTGGGTACCGGTGTTGTTAATTGGGCGGGTGGGGTAAGGTTCGAAAAGGATGGCTGGGGGGCGGGGGGGGGGTCAAAGTGCAGCTTTTTCAGTAGAGTTGCATTCGGTCCCAAAAATCCGACCCGACCCGGCCCCAGCCCGTAGCCATCATTTTCGAACCTTACCCGACCTGACGAATTAACAGTACTGGTAATTACAGGTCCGAACCCCCCCCGACATTTTTAATTAAGTTTTGACTGCTTATATAGTTTTTAATGGTCGACGGATGCGCGCGGTTGATTTAAATGGGGTAGAAGATCAGAGCTGAGCGGGTGTTTGTCCTTTCATGGCCATCAAAGCACATTAAATCCCTGCTTCTGCCTGCATTCTGCATTATTCAGACACGGACCCTGCTCTGACATGTCGAATATTTTAGGATCTCACCTGTTTGGGTTGTCGGCCACATGCGTCCGCTGAGTGCAGCATCCGAATCTCTTTTAAATTACACCACCACCCTCTAAAGGAAAGAACAAAGATGTCTCATTTGTTTGAATGTTTTTCTTTACTTTAACTGATTTTTTTTTTTTTTTTTTTTACCTCTTTCAAGGCCAGTCAAAGCGCGGTCAAATGGCCGGTGAATGTATGGCAAGCCATGTTGCCATATAATTGGATCATCAGCTGCGTGCATCTGCTGACGCAATAAAAAGCCAGACACCAAGCCCTAATTCGGGCCGAGCTCTGGGTTTGGGTTAGAAATGACAGCTCTATTTTTCAGTCTCACTAACTTTGGACCCTTGACTTGTCTCAATCTGCTGTTTGGCGTTCGGGCTGTTGCTTACATGAACTGATACTTATTCTTAGTAGGAAGTTGGCCAACTGGCCTAAAACATTTGATTGTTATAAATCATGATTGATTGTCTTGGACGGTTGGGCCTTTTTTGAAAGTGTTAAAAGCCTTCTTCTGAGATTCCACCAGGAGGTTTGCTTGAAACAACAGTGAAGGCCTATGGGACAGATCTGGTTGGCAGGCTGCAGACTGATGAAGTCTTCTGGATTGAGGACGAAATGTTTCTCCCTTAAAGAAACTGGTTCAGATTACATGATTTAGCCTTTTTTGTTGTTATCTACCTGGATGATTGAGCTTACAAACCTTTTTTTTTTTATTATTATTCAGACTTGGATATAAGATCATTACTATGTGGTTTAATAAAAGCTTATGGAAGATCTGTTTTATGTAAAATGTACTGATGAAGTACAGACATTATATATACTGTATATATATATATACTCTATATATATAAATATATATATATATATATATATATACACAGTATATATTATATATACTGAGCATGCATCAGGATATATATACTGTATTGCTTAGTTCTTACTTAGATGAAACAAGTTTATAAAATGCATGATAAACTTATGTCATGAGTAATGCCTACATCTATGAAGGTAACACTATTGTAACAATAGGTAAGCTGTAGTTTATAATAATAATAATAATAATAATAATTATTATTATTATTATTATTTATAAAAGTGTTGCTAATTTCAGCAATACAAAGTTAGGTCACTTCTTTTCACATATTAACATATAAAACAAGAGCTTAGGTGCTAAACTGGTCGGCCTGCTGTCTAAACTCACTGAAAACTTTTGAAGTTGTGTAAAAATAAACCAAAAATAGAGAATTAAATTTTGCTTTTAACTACATTAGTATTTGGGCTTTTAAAGTCTCAAACTATCACCGAGAGTTAAAAGACAGAAAACACAACATTGCGTGAAAATCACTAGTCTGCCTCTTCATTTCTGAATGATGCTTATTAAAGTTATCGGTAAAATTACAAATTTTGTTAGAATTAAATTTCTAATATATATATATTTTTTTTGTCATTTACAATCGAGTTTCCCAATTTTTATAGAAGTGGAGACGCATATTACAAACTAATGTTCTAATTAAACTTAAGCTCATCTAAATGTGCTTATTTGAACATAGAAAGTAAATTTATGTCGTCATGAGTTAGGTGTGTCTTCAAAACAAAAACTTAAAGATCCAGAGAGGAAAACAAGACAAAAACAATCAACTAATATGACGTAACAGAAGTGGTTCCCACCTTTTGACAGGAACAAACGTGCACGTCGCTCCACATGAACAGTATGTTGCATAAACTCCGCAGGCTTAAGGGTCACATGGCTTTAATCCCTTTTCTTGTGAGAATATAGGAGAGTTGTTTTCAGGACTTTACAACCTTTTGTTTCTCATGTGAGCTTTACATGAAAAAAAAAAACCTCACATCCACACAGACGAGATGTGATTCCAATTGGAGCGACAATGTGAACGTGAATGTGCAGTTCATTAACCCAAACAGCAAACTGATGCTCTGCCATTTCAACCATGCTTGTTTAGTCATAAATCTATACATACTTGCATATCTAGATTATAAGTATTAAGATATAGTCACCTGGCTCTCTGATTCATATAATTTCCAGGACTGAATACGACATACCTAAGTAAAACTTTAATATGCCACAATGCAAAACTTAATCTAAGAAACTTACTTAATTCAGAGTCAGACAAATGAATCATCAAGTGAAGTCTACACACCAAAGAAAAGATTATATGTGTGATAGATGCACATAAATATAATGATAACAGCATCAGCATATCTATTTATAAAGCAGAAATAAAAGGTGCACAACAAAAAGGAGTGAATTTAAATTTCTTTATTGAGGCTTCAAGGCGCCCAATCCACCACACCTCCCGTTGTAATAAATATTTTTTTTCATTTAGCCTTTATTTATCCAGGTTAGTCTCATTGAGCCACGAGAACTCATTTTCAAGAGAGACCTGTTTAGGGAGCACATGGTGGGGGTTAAGGGCCTTGCTCTTGGGCCTTGAGGGTGGGGGCAAGTGTGGGTGTTTGACCTACCCCACCCACAATTTTGATGTTGTCGGGGCCGGGGCGTGAACCGGCGATCTTCGGATCACAAGCCCACCTCTCTAACCTCTGCGCCACCACTCCCCATATCATCGTCTCTGTGTGGAAGTTTGGCATGTTTGATGCCAATGTAAAAATAATATGAATAATAATATTCTCTGAGTTGAAAATCTGAGTTTTTGCAATTTAGGTGATTTACTGGTAAATTCAGGTGCAACATCGGAGCCGTGTGTTTGCACCACTGCTGATAAACTGATTTAAAAGTTGAATGTACCAAAAAAAGGCATTTTATTTAATCTTGTCAATGGTTTGCATGTAATGTGAGTACTTTTTATTAACTTGTCTGATGCACAGTAAGTTTGCAAAATTACCTTGAAAAAATTGATTCATAAAAATCTATGCCTCCAGGGTTTTTCAGTTTATGATATTATTATGACAAACAACAGGACAATGGACAGAAATTGTCATAAAAGTTGGTTTATCGGCGAAACAATTTCATTATACGTTATTTTCATAAAGAAGAAGAAGAAGACCGGAAACAGTTGAAACATCTTTTGTCGAAAGAAACGAGCATAGTAACACTTTTTATTTTTTTATGTGAAGCAATTTAGGCAATTCTGATTTAGCAATAAAAATATCAGAAATGTATTGACAGCATTAAATTGAATTATATGGCAGCCCTCTGCTCCACACAGAGGGCTGCCGGTGGTCTTTGGTTGCATCAGGAAAGGCATTCAAGAGCAACCCGAAGAAAAAAACAATTATTATCATTTGTTTTTTAATTTTAACTGCTCAAAAGACTTACAAAAATAAATAATAAAAAATACAATCTGTTACCCTATGACAATACACCGCATCAATCTGCACAGAATAATTTGAAATTTGAGTTTAAAATTTTCACATTTAAGATGTGAAGGATGAATTAATTCATTAGTTGGAACATCACTCAGGTGATTGCAGTAATAATGCACGTGTGGATTAGGATTTCATATGCTGAAATGCTAATTTATGCCTTTGTCACGACTATCGCAATAGCATTTTGTACGGTACACCATCAAAAACTCTCAACAAACTGCAATATTCAAAACTCTGCTGTCCGCCTTCTCACCCACACCTGCTCCCGTGAACATATCACTCATGTCCTGCAGAACCTCTTGGCTCCCCGTCACTCAACACATACATTTCAAGATCCTCTTCATCACATTCTAAGCCCTCCATAATCTGGCCCCTTCATACCTGACCGACCTACTCCATCACCACACTCCTCGTTCCCTCCGCTCCTCCGATGCCAACCTTCTGTCTCTCCCCTGTAGGACCAAACTCCAAACCTGGGGAGGCAGAGCCTTCTCCATCGCTGCCCCCACCTTCTGGAACTCACTGCCCCAACAGCTTCATGCCTGCTCCGATCTCTCCACTTTTAAGAAAGAACTCAAAACCCATCTGTTTAAAATTGCTTTTAATGTCTAAATTTTAATGCATTTTTATGTGTTGTGTTGCTGATTTTATATTTTTTGAACTCCTGTAAAGCATCTTTGAGTGTTTAGAAATGCACTATACAAATAATGTGTATTATTATTATTATTATTATTATTATTATTATTATTATTATTACTAACATGCTACAAAGATTTTGTGATTCTACAGCCTAAATCTTAGATTTACAAAAGAAGATTAATGTAAATCTCTTTTTTTGTTTGTTTTATTTAGGTAAATAAAAACTCAAATCCCTAAAACAAATATAGGGAATGCAGCAGTCCAAAAAAATTACAAAGTAAAATCGTCACCACGTCTTTGTGGTTCTGGTATAAATTATGTGTCTTGGATTCTCGGCCTTTTATTAATGCCGTCTTTCTTCCTGATTCTGCTTGGATGGAACAAACATGGTGCAGTTTTAATATAATATTAGGACAGCTGCTCGAACCCCTTGACCGTTGGACACGAGGTGTGTGCATGTGACCTGTCTTCACTTACTCTCGTTAGTCAGAGGAGTACATTAGAACTGTGCTGGGGACTTTTGGGGATTGACATTGCCCATCTAAGAGGACTTCTGGGAGGTTAGACAGACACGTTGAAACTTACAGAGCCATAAAGCAAATGGCAGAAAACACATGGCACCGTTAAAATCAAACTGAATCAAGAAGGTAGGAAGCGTTGAAATAAAGCTGAAAGACAGGAGACAGAATATTTGCAGCTGTGCAGCAGAGTGACATTTGAGAATGTTGCCAACTGGAGGAACTCTTGCAGCTCCACCTGTCTTTATTCATACATGCACACATGAGCTATGAAGTAAGGATTAATTATTTTAAAACCCTTTCCTTAACCTGATTTGTTCATTTCATTTAACGTCATGCCATTTGTTTTATTTTATATTTTATTTGCACAGAAGTGGCTAAAAAATATTTTACAAAATCAACAAAATTTATACACACATAT
>NC_056507.1:18223542-18231360 GCF_014905685.2 Nematolebias whitei | reverse complement strand
CTGGGACCCTGTGTACACAATTTCGTTCCACCACATGTATCACATGTACAAATAAAGAACCTTGAATCCTAAAGAGCTGCAGGTCACACTTTAGACCAGCGGATCCCAAATTTCAGCCTCTAAACCGCATAAAAAATATTGGAAACTCATTGAAATTCACTAAAAAGTCTCAATAATCGGGACTATAGTTTTCATACAAATGTTTTATTATTATCTATTATTGTTGATGTTCTTGTAGTTTCTTGCACCGATATATATATATAGATATGTGTGTTTTTCCCCTAAAAGATCATGTAAATCCCCCACACTTAATATTTTATGACCCACAGTGGGGTCTTATTTTTTACTTTAAGAACCACTTGTAAATGAATGTCCCTTGTTTCTAAAGACAGATAAGTTGGTAGAAAAAAACAAATATAGAAATAAGGCGAATAATATGACAAGTTTTTGTATAAATAATTTTAAACCAAATGTAGTTAACTGATGCCCTCTGACAAAAAATAAAGAAGGAAACTCTTCAGTCTGAAGATCATCTGCTTCTGTCAAACTGGTGACCTGACACATTTACATTGTTCTCATGATAAACCACTTGCAGACTCATATCTACATCAAAGAGCACTGTAACAACTTTAATTTATTCAAATAAAGTCACAAATTTTCTGACTCAAGTGGATTATTTTCATCATTAAAGCTGAGATGTGAATTTTTGTGTCATTCATTCAGGAGTTGGTGGTAAAAGACAAAACAACGCAGTTGCATATTAGATAATAATTTTTAAACATGTATAAAATATATTACTTGTTAAAACCCCACAAAGTAATTTAATCTAATTGTCTTTTTACTGACATGTTTTTTTTTTCCAAATGATGCTCCATGTTTTACTTTTTGTTTCACAGATTTTATTTCTACACAGCCTCAAACATCTGCAGATAATGAATGAGAACCACAGCATGACGTGCTCATTGTTGCTGGTGACTCACAGCTGCTCCGCATCACAAAGGAAACAAAGAGCTTTGATTCTGGTTGGAGGCTTTAAAGCGCTGCATTAGCTCAATTTAAACTCAAAAAGGGGCTAAAATGGGTTCTGTCTGTTCCAGATGAGTAAGATTTGAGTGAAAATGAGAAAATTAGCCTAAAAAATGTGATTGGGAGAAAGAAGAGCTGCAGTCCAAGGCCCGTCCTCTCGTGGAGACTAACACATTGCAGAGGAAGATGATGAGGAGGAGGAGGCGGCTTACCCATGACAGCAGCCGGAGGATGGTGCGGGGATGCGTGAAGAAGGCGACCGGATCGAAGCGGACGCTGCCCGCCTTCCTGGCGCCGTACGGGCCGGCTGCCTCCATCCCTCCGGGGGTTGTGCTGCCTGAGCGGCCGCTGAGAGATCGAGACAGGGCGGTGTGAGAGCAGCGCGGAGCGGCGGGGTCCTCCTCCAGCTTCCGTCACACAGAGCGTCATAGAGAGATCATCACTGAGAAATCATCTCTCAGAGATCATCATTGAGATCATCACTGAGAAATCATCCTTCAGAGATCCTCACTGAGAGCTGAGGGAACGCCACAGGCTGCAGCAGCAAACATCACCCTCTGTCAGTTTAAATTCAGTGTTGAGTCTGACCCACAGCATCCTGTTTGCACTCTTTCTTCGTTGGACTTTTTATTTTAAAGAAAAAGATAAAGAGCTAACTCAGTTTTCTGTTGGAGGTGAAACAATATCACATATAAGCAAAACATGTCTTGGTTTATCAATGTACCTGCACCAGTTTATCAACCCTAGAACTAGAGTTTACCATATAGAGAGAATTAAGCTGAGGTGTTTTGGTTATTTTAAAGTATTTAAAAACAGTGTGTTGAAAAATTTTTAATCTCATTTGGTAACCTTTCTGTTTTGTTGACTTACAATCTGGAATTTAAATTGATTTTTAATTGCAGGTAATCGTTCTTCAAAAGTACTGTAGCAATACACAGCTCAGTATTTAGTGTACTTGCGGATACTGATGCTTAAAGTGCATGCACCTGGTAGGGTACATATTGTAGATTTCATGTTTTGGCTGAAATTTCAATAAACTAGCATCAAACTGAGAACCAAGAGACTTAGACGTTTGGTATAAAAGGTAAGTGATTTTATTTACACAAGTGACGGTCAAGAAGCACAAGGGAGAGCTGCAGGAATATGGTGAGTATTGGTTCTTAGAGCTTTCTTCTTGTAAGGAACAATTTGAGAGGGTTGGTGTGTTTCTTTCTTTTGCAGGTGTGAAGAGTAGGCCGAGGGATTCCAGCATGGTGAAGTCAATGGTGGAGTACAGGTAAGTGGTAGGTTGAGGCTGAGTGGCAGATGTTGATTTGTAGTTTGTTGCACGGTTCGGTGGTGGATGGTTGGAGACACTGGGAGGTTCAGGGAGATGAATGACTTAGAGGGGAAATCAAAGGTCCAAGAAACTGGAGCTGTGAAGAGCACATGTTGCACAAAGATTAAATTCATTTTAGCAAAGATAACACAGGGGACTGGACTAAGTGACTGTGGGGTCTTGTTGATCCAAACAGCCTTAATTAGCAGCTCTCATGAGCTGAATGGAAACAGCTGTGGATGATTGGCTCTGCCCTGCCTCTCAGGAAGCTGTAAGAAAACAGTTAGACAGTGGAAAACTCCAGATTCCCCACAATAGGGAGATTACAATGTCAACTACAGGAACCAGTCTGTAATATGAAGTGTTTTGTTACCTTGTACTTACCAGTACTTGTACAATCAGATCAGTATCCAGTAAGTACATATCCTCTTTCTCCTGATGACACTGGACAGACTGACGCACGTCTTATTGGGCATTAAATTCTGGATGCTAATAAACTTTCCACAGCTTCACCAGTACAAAACACAGGTGTTCATCCTCACTTCAAAGGCTCAGTGAGAGAGTCCGGCCCCAACATTGAATCGCTGTGAATTAAAGACATCACACTCTCCTTGGTCTTCCAAAGAGTACAACAAATCAGCTCCAGCTGATTATGAATTCAGCAGCGAGACTGCTGACAAAGACCAGAGGGAGAGCTCACATTATGCCTGTTCTAAAGACCTCACACTGGCTGCTGATTAATTTTAGAACTGATTTTTAAATTATTTTATTGGTTTTAAAAGCCTTTCGATGTTGAGCACCAGACGAAGTCATGGCTCATCTGATTTTAGCTGTTCCACAGAGCAGAACAAGAACTTTTGGAGATTTTGCTTTTAGTAACTCCGTTCGAGAATGTGTAATGGTCTGCAAGAGGATCTGAGAGAATCCATAATTGGTCAAGTTTTTAATTATGATTTTATTGTTGTTGTTATAAAGCACTTTGAATTGCATTTGACTTTTATGGAAAGTGATATAGAAATCAAGCTTGATTGATTGACTGATGAAGTCACTTCATAACACAGCCGGACCACCTGTATCAGTTAAAGGTACTCATTGCAAAGTATAAAATCAAACATAAAAAATGTTTTATTGAATTATATCAAATGGAGCAAGTTAATGTTTATTGCAGCAATTTTTCAGATATACTGACATGTAGTTCTGAAATATGGGACGACAATCCATGAAAATTCGAACGTTTCAGTGTTTTGTGGAATAGTGTAACAATCCAAACATTTAGAACTTGAATCATATTCATTGTCTCTATTGCGTAACGTCTATTTCAGCTTAGATTGTTAGAGAAATCCATCTGAAGACTTTGCTCAACAAATATGAAAATAAATACAGTCACATTAACATTGTCAGGCTTCTACTTCCCATGTGGCTCTTCTGCTGTTGCCACTTTTGACCTGTTCTGTCACTGATTATTTCCGTAGTTAAACAAACGCACGTGGTAGTAGACATCTGGCCAAAATTTTGCTGAAAATTTTTAATTTAAGGACATGGAGATAGGAGAAAAATACTGCACAGATTTTGTTTTTAACTTTGTGGATTATTTTGGGCCAGTCTTCTGGAATGAGTTCTTTAAAGTACCAGGTACTACAGTAGGTACTTAGGCTGTATTATGTGTCACTGCTCGAAATACTTCAGAATATTTAAGTCTAATGGGACAATTTAGCTCTAAATAATTCTAACAAATATAAAACTCAAAGTTAGTGTGTGCATTTGTGTTGACCCCCTTTGTTAAGCACCAACCATTACGTTCAGAAACAATATAGTTACTGGTAGTTTAAAAAAGCCCCACCTGTGAGCAATCTACCATATTTTGTGGACTATAAGGCGCATTTAAAACCTTTAATTTTCTCAAAAATCGACAGTGAGCCTTATATCAAGTGCATCTTATGTATTAATTCTGGTTGTGCTTACTGACCTTGAACCGATTTTATATGATACACGGTGCTCAAAAATCTGTCAAAATGTTTGAGTTTCGCTTAATGCACCTTTTAATCCAGTGCACTTTAGTCCAAAAAATATAGTATAAATGTTGACTGAGAATATGCATATATTTGTTTAAAGATGTATGTATGTATCCAGTATATACAGGGTGAATGAAGTGAAATATGCAGATGTTTTATGAAAGCAGCAAAAAAATATAATATACACAATGCACGTATGAATAATGCAGTATTGGACTGTACAGATATACATAAATAAATATGAATGTGTACTGGTAAGTAACTTTTTTTATCTGTTACAAAATGTGACCCCCTCCAGGTGGTAAACCTGACTCGGACCTACATAGCAAAGCACCAGAGGGACGTGGTTCCGCTGATAGAGAAGTACGCTGAGGAGTGGCAGTTGACGGGAAACCCCATCTACCGGCCAGTGTGGTGGCTCAGTCCCAGTGATCCAATGACTTTCACCATCGATGACCAGTTCCTCATCGGAGACGAGGTGACTTAATAATGTTCTCATGAGAGAGGACCAGGTTCCTCTTTACAGCATTCGATGTTCTTGGCTGATTGTCTTTGTGATGAAGTGTACAAATTTATCTCAACTTTGCTGTTTTCAGGTCCTGCTGGCGCCCGTGGTGGAAAAAGGGTCAGTGCAGAGGGACATTTATTTACCTGATGGGGGCTTCCAGTGGCAGGACAGCCGGAACGCGCAGGTGTTTGATGGGGGGACGTTTCTGCAGGACTACCCTGTTCCTCTGGAGGAGGTGGCTGTTTTCTTACGGAGAAGCTGAGTCCTGACTAACCGTCTGAATCACCTGACTTTTACTGTTACTGTTCTGAATCAAATTCTTAAAAACACACAAAAAAACTTTTCTAAAAGTGTCCTGATATCAACTTGCACTTTTACCCCTAAAGACCATAGACGTTCTCTCAAGTTCTGACTTGAGACGATAAGTACAAAGACTTCAAATATTTGCACTTTAAAGTACAAATTTTGCATTTTTTTCTCTTTTTGAGCATTTTTCCCCCGTTTTTTTTTTTTTTTTTAAGAAAATAGTCAGTTTTACCTCTCGGCTGATTTGTTTCTGGACATTATTTTTTTAATTCATTCACCTGTTTTTGTGTATAGTTCCTGAGAAATCAGTGTGTTTACATACTGCCTTTCAACAGTCTTTATTTTTTAATACATCTATAGTTGCTGCTGGCTCTCTTCATGAGGAGGAACAAAGCAAGCCCCGACGTTGGCTTTAAAGAATCTCTCAAGAAGACCAAATGAAGAAATGGAAAAACAAAGGAATAGTGACTTTTGGAAAGGCTGTTTTTTTTTGTTTTTTTTTCTGAGGGAACCGCTTACAAGGAGGAAATGACGTATATAGCAGGAAGCTCTCAATGGGGACGGATGCGCTGATGTCTTGCTTACTCATCTGAAAGACGTTTACTTGAACTGATCAGGCTGTGGGGCTGATGTTGAATGAATGTACCTCAAATTCTTACACAACAACCTTATATAGTAGTGCAAAAAGTAGTTTGAGATAATCACACCACTGTAATGTAGTACTGTACACCAGAAAACTTGAGGCCAAGTTACTGTTATTTTAACTTAGCATATGTTTGAATTTAGCTCAAATTTAACCTATAATGTTTATTAACTGCAGAGGATTATAACTGATTGGTTTTATTTTTGGCTAGGTAGCTGTTGTGTTGAAATGCTCTTCCCTGGGAGTCACATAAAGTTAGAAAGAAAGCCTTGAAGACGACCAAGTGAGAGTTTCAAAGTAGCATTTGGGGAAATAAGCTTATTTTTTAAGCTTTTTTTTTTGTGTGAATTGTGTCACTGGTAAGGGTTGATATTATAAAAGTACTTGAGCGTAGTTAAACATTGGAGGCATATGAAGACAGTTAGCCTACAGCAAAGCTAATGAGGTCCAGAAGTTTCATGAACAGTTTTAAAATCTTACCTGCACAGACATAAAATACATATAATATAATATCCCTTACGAAGTGCTTCCTAAAAAAGCTATTAGATGAAAATCTGGCTAAAAGATAAAGCAGCTCAAATCCTTTGTTTGGTCTTCCCTGGTTTAGTTTGAATTATAAGTTCTAGGAGAGTTTATTTTTATATTATTATTCTTGTAAGCCTGACTTATCTTTTGTTTAATGTCCTCATTTTAAAGCACATACTACAGAATCAGGGTCAGGTACAATAACTTGTTAGAACATATTGAAAAAAGTGTCAGTAGTACAAAAATATATATAACTTTGAAAACACTTTGGAAAGCATCAAGAACTATTGTTCTTGTTGTGTTATGCGTGATTTGTTAGCTGATATCCATCAGCCGAAACAAACATGTAAAGTGTCTGTAATCCCAAACATGTTATATCATGGTTGCCAGCGTGTCAAAACTGTGGGCAAAAGGTTTTGCAGACTCCTTTCTGCAAAAGCTGAAAGGAGTTAGACATGGTTTAAAACATTTGCACGGTACTATGATACATTCACAATATGCTAGTAAGTAAGGTTATTTCCCCAAATATATTAAAACTTTTAGATAAAATTAAGAAAACTCGACCAGTTTAAGGTCAAAGGTCATGGATTGGTGTTGAATTTTCTAACTTGGGACGGAGCTCTTTGACCAACTGATGTGACTCTGCTCGGTTCTTGTTCATCTCATTTAGTTCATTTCAACCCAAACAGACTGCCGCAAGAGAAAAGTGTCTTTTCTACTACAAACAGCTCACCTATCATCACACATTGGTTCACAAAAAACAGACTTGTTTTCTGTTAATAAAAGGGTAGCGAGTGGTTTAGAGTGGGGCTGCACAATATATAAAAACATGTGTTTGCAGTATTGTGCGAATGTTTATGAAGCATTCACACTATTGTGATCCATTTTTCTTCTGTTCATCATTCAGCATCTTTCTCGTTCCACAATTTTTGTGCTATTTCAACAAATCGTATATCAAAACGTTCATTTTGTTCAGGAGAAGGGCGGTATGACTTTTGGTATTGCTGAGTTTTTTCGAAATATTTTGCCTTTTCTGACACTTTTTTCCCTCAAATGAATGGAGCTCATTTTACATCCTTCACATCTTTAGATCTGTTTACAACCTTTTACTGCTCCTTTCACATTTTGTTCCAATTCAGCTTCTTTCAGCTTCCTTGTGCAAATTTAGACATTTTTTCCAGCCACTTTCAGCTAATTTCAGCTGTTTTGTGCTCCTTTCAGATTATTTCTGCTAAATATATGTTTGTGCTTCTTCGAACTTCTTTCTGCTAATTTCAGCTTATTCTGCTCCTTTTAGCTTATTTATGTAAGTTTCAGCTTTTTATGCTATTTCAGCTGCTATTTAGCTGTTTGTATGCTAATTTTAGCCTTTTCAGCTAATTCCACATTTTTTACACTCATCTCAACCGCTTTTTTTCAGCCTAATTCAGCAAAAATGTTCTTTCTCCATGTCCTTTGGATAATTTAAGCCACTTTCTGG
>NC_056507.1:18191702-18223442 GCF_014905685.2 Nematolebias whitei | reverse complement strand
TCGTTGTTTTGTGTGTTGTTGTTGTTGTTGGGGGGTGGGGTGGTGGGGTGGGGGGGGGGGGGGGGGGGGGGGGGGGGCAAATTTGTCTGTAAATGTGAGAATCTTTAGCGATATTAATTTTGTGCACGCTGAAATTTCTATACTAAAATGTGTTTGATGTATTGTGCAGCCCTAGTTCATAGGAGGTGGCAGACTCCATCCCTCCTCTCTTCTTTGGACTGGCTACTCACATTTATTGGTTTCTTTGGAAATCACAAACCAGGACGTTATTGGAGATTTGGCTTAATGCTCTGATGAGATTTTATCTCTGCCCCTGAAGAGATGTCATTTTTATCCCTAGATGTATCATTATAAACTTTGCTCTCTGTCACTGTTTTTTATTATATTTTATTTTTATCCTATGCAGAAGAATCTTAACCGGCCAGCAGTTGCGATACAGACTTGCTTCTTAAGCTCCACCACAAAATGAACTGTTTACTGTATCGACTAACACACTCAGGTCTGATGAAACTTCACCTCACCAAATGTCTTAGTGCAATGCAGAGTGCTGCGATCACACTGATGTCTTAATCTCTCAAAGAACAAAATGGATGATGAGCCCACAGGGATTTTCCACACCTGCTTTTTTTGTGAGAATTTCCTTTTTATTCTTCCTGTGTCCGTGCTTAAGTAGATGTTTTTCAAAAACAAGCTGCAGGAAAAGCTTTTTTTTTTTTTTTTGTGCTATTCCTCGCAAAACAGTATGCCTTAATAATAAAAATGTGCCACTCTTAAATCCAGACGGAGCTGAGGGTCTGGATTGTTGCAGTATTAGCAAGAAAAGTACGATGACTGTGCCATTATGAATGTTTTTCTCTTCTGTAAATCAGAGAATGTAGGATGACAAAGTTGCAATAAAGTTTACATTTTCTTATGTTACTCTTTTATGTTACTCTTTTATGTTACTTCTTATTTGGTGGAGCACTTACTGACTTGTTTGCTCAACTTTTAGAGTTTTGTCAGAAATAAATGCATGTAGTCAAGATATATTTCTTTTGCAATACCTGAGAGAACCTTAATGTGATTCATGATTCTGTGCTGGTTATTTTTATTATTTTATTTTTACATTTTCTTTGTCAATTTTTCTTCTTGTTCTATTAAATACTGTATAGGCTTGAAGTTGGTCACCTGCTTTATCCAGGATCTTCCCTTCAAGCCCAGTCTTTGCTAAATATTAAGATTCTGGTACCACTTTACAATAAGACTCCCCTTTTAGATGGATAGTTTATAGACAAGTTATTAGTTCCTTGATAAACACTTTATAAATCATTAATAACTGTTTATTATGCATTAATTAAGGGAGACAGAGAGACAAAACTGACCAGTTTCTTGCCACATAGTGAGCCAAATCTGCCACCTATATATTTCAGACTAAGTTACTACCTTGTAAGTACAATAAGCATTTCTAAACCTATTTTTTTAGGATATAATATTTGTTGTAGATACTTATAATACAGTGATAAAGTACAATATTGTATGCTAAAGACATATATTTATAAATGGTTATTGTGCTTACAAGGTAGTAACTTAGTCTGAAATGTTTAATATAACAACTATGAAATATATAGATTAACAGATCTGGCTCACTATGTGGCAAGAAACTGGTCAGTTTTGTCTCTCCGTCACCCTTAATTAATGCATAATAAGCAGTTATTAATGATTTATTGTGTTTATAGAGGAATTAACATGTCTATAAAATAGTTATTAGCCATCCATAAGGGGAGCCTTATTGTGAAGTGGTACTAGAATCTTTTGTTACATTTAGTGCCCCAAGTACTTCTGATGTCTTTTGTATGTTTTTTTAATTTAATTATCTCATTTATCTTTACTGCCTTTTTCATCTTACTGTCAAGTTCTTTGACATTATAGAACATTTTAAAGAAACGTTAATTTTTTTTTGACCACCTTACAACATTTGGGATCATGTTTTTTGACAAAAGTGTTTTAAATTTCCTCACACTTTTGGCTATGTTTTATAGGATTTTTAAAAATAAGTGAAAAGTTGCATTTAGTTCAGAGAAAGAAAAAAAATTCCGATCATTTAAAAATGAACAATTTATCATTTGTGACAAATTTAAAATGACCAAAACGGCAAATATCCATATAATTTGAGGCATTTGGTTAAAAATATTGTGAATTTAAATTGTCATTTATTTGTATATGTACCTATAACTCATTTTTGCAGGACTTTTAAATCATATAGATGAAAAACTGGTTTTTTTCCCCACTCTTGTTGATTAGCATTTTTAGCATTCTTCAGAAATGGGAAGGATTTAAAATCCCCAATGTCTAAAAATAGATTACAGATGGAATTAGTTCTTGTAATATTTGTCTGTATTCTACTCATTTATGTGCAAACCAGAGACGAAGAGTATACAAGATTACTTTTCTAATTTCTCTTGCCAAAAAACATCAGATTCTGTGGGTACCTCTACTAATACTACTTAAACCTACTAAAATATATTTATAGCTTCCTTTAGCATGCAGTGGGAGAACTTCTAAGAGAACCTCGGCCTAGCTTTCGTTCAGCTTCCTTACCTTCAGCCACCTTGGCTGCGTTCCACCTTGGGGCCCCGGCCCCCGCTCCTTTAGTGCAGTTAGACAGGTGCAGCTGGTTGCAGACACGTAGGATCCCTCCACACCAGCTACTGAGCTCGTCCTCTCTGTTTACACTCTCGCCCTAACGATTAGATTCATGTGGCACTTCTTGAAATCTGGGTGTCGTTCTCAGCCAGATAAAATTCGCAGGACGTAGCGTGGCTCCACGGTTTGTGGCCTGATTAAGTTACAGTGTGAGAGACTTGAATCTTTTTTTTTTTTTTTTCCAGCGGAGGTTGGAGAACCAGTTTGGGTCAAAATCTTAAATGAACTTCATCTTTTGAATTCTCACATTTAGAATTAATTTTGTTTTTATTATTTTCACATAAAGAATGAGTTATGATGGAGCTTTAGGGCAACGCTAACGTTCCGTCGTACTATTTCATTCTTTGCACCACTATTAAACAGCTCAGACAGTTTGTGGTTAAAGACCGCCCCATTAAACTAACTTAATGAACAAATGATCCATTTTCTCCATGTTCAATAAATTAACTCAATTATTAAGGAGCATCACAAAATATTACATTACAATATTACAGTAGCAATAATGTTATTCTCTGCTCTTAATGACCATCAGTGACTACCACCAGACAAAATGTAACGATCTGTTGTGAGCATTTAAAAAAAAGCTCATAAAACAAGCCTGCTTTCATTCGTTCCCTTCTTTGAGTGTGTAGTGGCGCAGGAGGAACATGAATTAAACTGGTGACAAGCAGAGGCTGCACATCTCTCCAAAGTCTACTTTTAGAAAGTGCAAGTCAAGGTTTTAGGTTTCAATGTCTGCTCATGAACAAATGGGTTTTCCAGTTTGCCAACAAGGTGCACAATCTAATCTAAAAGATTGTTCGCCTTAGAGTTGTAAAAAGCCATGGATTTGTCTCAGTTATCCCAATTTATTGAACTTTGAACTGAACAAAGTCCACCCATTGTCTTTGAATGAATACAAAATCAGATTATAATGAGCTGAAAATGACACGTCGCGTAGCTTTTGAACAAACCAACTGTGCATCGCTTTCAAACCTTCCGAGTACGCTTTTAAAACGACATCAATCAGAAAGCTGAGGTGACATCAGCAAATTGTGTGTGTACGGAAAAGGACAGAAATAGAGGAGTGGTTGCTGCACAGAAGCTTGAAGGGAACGTTTTACAAGTAATAACTTCCTTTTGCTCTCTTTAGAAATGCGGCACCTTGCGAAACCTCTTAAATGTCTTCCATTTCAACAGAACCACTGAACACACCCGGATTAGTTTAAGCGAAGGAATGTATTAATACCCTCAGAGACGGAAGTAGCCCCTCGGTGCTTTCCACATGAGCCTGACCACCTGTCCATACGACAGGCTAATACCATCAGAGGCTTTACCATGATTAAAAACAAACACCGAGCTCAGGAAGGATAGATCTCATTTTCACGAGGCTGGTTTTAAAAAGATTTAGAATTGGACAGAAACAAGAAAAGCTGATCAACATAAGGGCGTATGTTCAAGAGCAACACTTTTGACACAAATGAGGGAATATTTCACCATTAAATTATAACAAACCATGTCTATGGTGGAAATAGCATGATCTTTAGCCTTTTATTAATCCAAGTTTCATATTTGATTCTAGTAGGATTCAAATTCCCCCCCTGCAGATTAATAAAGTATCTACCTACCAATCGGTATTTACCGGTGTCCATCTTGTCTACCTACGTATCGGTATCCGTCTACTTGCCTACCTACCAATCGGTATCTACCGGTGTCCATCTATCTATGTATCGGTATCTTTCTGTCTACCTACCTATCGGTATCTGTCTACCTACCTACTGGCATCTACCGGCGTCCATCCGTCTACCTGCCTAATTATTGGTATCTACTGATGTCCGTCCGTCCGTCTGTCTACCTACCTATTGATATCCGTCTACCTACCAGTATCTACCGATGTCTGTCCGTCTACCTACCCATCGGTGTCCGTCTACCTACCCATCGGTATCCGTCTACCTACCTATCAGTATCTACCGGTGTCCGTCCGTCTATCGGTATCTACCGGTGTCTGTCTGTCTAAGTTCAAGTTAAGTTCAAGTTGTGTTTGTCATATGCAAGGTTAACACAAACTCTTAGGATGAGAAGAACTGATTTGACTCGCTAAAAAAAAAATCAAAGTACAAGAAATACTAAAGCATGCAACGAGGGTACAAAAATAAAGTACCAAAAAGTGAAAAAGTAATAATATTTATAGGTCCTAAAGAGAGTAAACAACAACATAGTAGAATAATAATAATAATGTCTGTCTGTCTAGCTTTAAAGATGGTACGAAAAGCTGTTTTCACAAATGTTCAAAAGAAAAACTGCAAATAAAAAGGTGAGGGTAAGAAATCCAGCTGGCAGACATTCACTTTATTGTTAAAACTTGGTTTGGTATATCAGCTGCTTGTCTTTTTTTTTTTTTTTTTAACACAATGTTAAATTAAAGGCGAACATGTACAGCTTTATCTTCAAAAAGACATGCAGCAGTGTAAACATGAGCTCTACTGACCAGCAACTATACCACCACATACTGGCAAAGTCTGATAATAAAAATGTCCTGTCAAAACAAAACCAAAAAAAAAAAAATGCATTGTGTGTACATTAATCTTGTTCAACCAGAAAAGCTTCAACTTAGTACTCGTTTACCACATTCAGCAGGTAAGTATGCATATGTGTTAGATTAAAATTCAAAAATAAACTAAATGTAGTGACAACATATACATAAAAATGTAATTCCTGTTCAGGACAAACCAAACTATAACTGCCTTTTGAGCTTCTTCGAGAAAAAAAAAAAAAAGAAAAAAAAATCTACAGCTTTAAAAACAAAGAAGCCACCAAATAATTCTGCACCACCACTACCCTGAAACCAGCAAACTGACAGAGTACAGTTTACAGTTGATCTTGAAGTACCCTCACAGTTTGAGAACTGAACTTTCAGACCATTTATGGAGAACAAAATACAGCACAGGTATTGATAAATTAGCAATTCTGTGATCAGAAATAAAAACTGGCCACACTGTCAAACTT
Source organism: Nematolebias whitei (assembly GCF_014905685.2). Lineage (NCBI taxonomy): Eukaryota > Metazoa > Chordata > Actinopteri > Cyprinodontiformes > Rivulidae > Nematolebias > Nematolebias whitei. The sequence continues at coordinate 18,217,775 of NC_056507.1, read as the reverse complement.
ACATCCTACAGTCATGTTTGACTTTCATAGACACGTCCAAGTTGTACTTTCTAACCAGTTATGTTATGACACATGGCAGAGACCCAGAAGTTGAAGACACAATGGACAGGCACCCCCTAGTGGCTGGGTGCAGTACTCCCTTCTCCACCATATAAACGTGTGGGACATTTGCTTGGCGAAAAAACAAAATACACTTCAAAACATTTTTTCAGGAGTTAATTTTAGTTGACTTAAGTAGGTCTTAACTCGTTAAACATATTTTTAAACGCATATTTGAAGTTTCAAATTATTTGATACGAAAAACAACAAAAAAACCTCTAGCTCCATGACGGCTCCGAAAAAACAACAACAAAAAAACCCCGTTTGGCTTCAGTTTTGAACAACTAAAGTTAATGAAGTTGCTTCGTCCGTCTTTACTTGTGTTCATGTAACCACCTCAGTGTGCGTCGTAGACCGCTGCACTGCATTTCAGCTTCTACTCTAGCATGTCAGAATAAGCACTAAGCTGCACAATATATCAAACATTATTGTCACTGCAATATCAGAAGGAGCCCTACTGACCTACGTGATTTATTTGGATGATGGTGCCCAAATGGAGCATTTTGATGGAGAGAGGGGTAACGAACATGTGGATTCATCAGAACTGATTGCTATTAGAATATTCAATTTCATCACAATTGCAAGTTCTCCTATTATTGTGTAAAATAAGAACTAATATTTCAGTGCTCTTGCCAGCACTTTTGATAACAGGCTAAGTGAACAAAACCTGAGTATGAAAACGACACACACACACACACACAAGCATCATCTGCCCTCATGACAACTCATAAAATCATAGCAGCTCAAACCGAACACCCTTCTTGTACAACGGAGCCAGAAAGGCAATGGAGATTAACCGTGGCACCAGCTGCCTGTCTTGTGTGTGGCGTTCAGGATCACTGATACAGGGTCATATTTCAGATCAAAGCTAAATTTTCATCATTTCTGTTATTACAGATGCATGAACACCATGCAACTTATAACTCAATATTTACCTTCAAGTTTGCCGTTTTAGTAAGTTGCACGTATTTCAAGAGCTGCAACTACAGAAGCTGTAGGAAACTTCGATCAAGAATACACAGAATAATGATGGAAACTAATGAACATATTGCACCATCTTAAAATTTAAAACACAACTAAATATCAGATGATGCTACCGAACAAACCTTTACATCCTTCAGTGAGTGAATACAAATTGATTCAAGACTTCCTCAACCCTTTCCTCCCCTTTTTTACATTAGCAGGTCACCAAGGCACCAGTAAGTACAGTTTTGTAAATAAATACTTTGATCTGTGCACCACCTGTGCCAAAGGCTTACCTCTCCTATTCATACAGTGCACACTACAGCTTCACAAACATGTTGACAGTGATGTTTCTCCCAAATTTCCTTATTCATAGAATGTTAATCAACTTAAAATTAATCCCATATCCATTAGGTGATTCTGTACAGCTTTCAGGAAGAAAACAAATGTTTTGCTAAAACAATAATTTGTGTCTTTGTTTCCCTAATAATGATCACTTGGTGTCATTGTTTTTCTTTTCGATCTGGAAGAGATTCAGGATGTCCAGCATGGCTTGTCTGATGTTGTCTCCGAAGCGACGAGAGTCCTAAAATAAAGAAAAAACAAAGTACTTTTAGAGAGGCGAAATGAGCCAAAAGAAAAGTCTGCATAAGAGGACAACTTACGGTTTCGGGACTTGAATATTTGCTCGAGATATGGAAGTTGATGAGGTCATCGCCGAGAATAATGTAGGAGACGCCGTAACCATCGTCAGCCACCTCGTGGACGAAAAGTTTTAAACCTTCAGTCTATGACCGCACAGATTTTAAAAATGACTATCCAGACTAATTAATATACTCACTGGACCAAATCCGCCTCCGGAGGACACCAGCTCTGGGTGTCTGAGCAGATCAAACAGCTCAACCTGCTGCAGAGGAGTTTGGCTGGTGGACAGCCTCCACGGCTCAGACAGAACCTGAACATGAAATTAGCATTTATTTCACAGATCAAATGAAGCACAAGCTGAAAAAAAAAAGTCAAAGTTGATCACCCCCACCACCAACAACTATAAGTATTAATAATTTGATGGATTCTGACATGATAATAATCTCCTTAATGGCACCGACATGGAAAATGATGACAAGCTTCAAGAACATCATTTCCAAAAATAGCTTTCAACTGTGTCTCATACCTCCTTGAGGAATGGAGAGTCTTCTCCCAGGTATTTGGAAACCACGTAGAGACAGAAAAGGTGGCGATCGATGCCCTCTCCTGTCATTGCCAGGCGGTACATGTTTTGGTGTTTCTCTGCTGCCATTTTGAGCAACCTGAGGCACTCTTCTCTCTGCAAATAAACACAAATAGCACAATTTGCACGCTTAAACAGTCGTTACCACTGTTTTCAGAGTAGATGGGCCGTTGTTGAAACCTACAGTCTCATCTCTGAGCATGGCACGAACAAAGTCACAAGTCTCCATGGTGCAGGATCGCACGGTTTCTGTTCGACCCTCACGGAACAAGCGGGTCATGGAGGCTTCGTATGTAAGACAGAATTTCCCTTTGTCCTGCAGAGAATAAAATCCAGCACAAGTCTTAAAATGTGATAACGCCAACACTTCCATTATTTGACAGACTATCAGTTACAAATGATGCCTTTGTGACACTCTGAGCTTCCAACTTGTATTGCCTAAACTCTGGAACTAACAAGACAACATTGCTCAACTGCAACAGATTATTTTATTATCAAGGATCAACCACAATTCATCTAAAATTCTGACTTTACTGAGCTGTGCATTAACAGATAAACTGTAACAATAATAAGCAAACAAGCCTCTAAATTCATCCTCTAAATATTTTGAATTGTTTTGACTCCTGACAGCAGTTTTTCTTTGGATGCCTGACTGTGACTGCCCCCTGGTGGCTATAAGTGGGAGTACAACTTAATGGAATTTGTATCTGTTCTGCAAAACCTAAAATATTAGTATGTACATAGTTTAAATGTCAACGAAAAGAAACAAGAACTTACTCTATAGTGGGCCAGCTGTAGGGCGATCTGGATGAAGGCATCTGGACTGGTGCGGCATTTTTTAATCAGCCCCTTTCCAAAATCCGCAAAAGGGATGATGTGACAGTCCACATCATCTGCTAGAGCCCTGGCTACTGTCAGTGAGCTCTCAATGACTTCCTGGCACTAGAAAATGACAGAGTTGTATGTTTTACTTGGCAAAGGTAGTCTGACAAAATAGTAATATACATAAAACGTATACAAAAACTTCTCATTCAAAATCTCACTTCTAACCTACAAATCCCTCAACAACCTAGCTCCATCTTTTATTACAGCTCTTATTGTCCCATATTTTTCTAACAGAACACGTCGCTCTCGGACTGCAGGCTTACTTGCGGTTCCTAGTGTTTCCAAAATGAGATTGGGATGAAGGTCTTTCAGTTATCAGGCTTCTCTCTTGTGGAACCAACTTCCAGTTTCTGTCCGTAAGACTGACACATGTCCAGTTTAAAGACTATGCTTAAAACTTTTCTTTTTGATCAATCCTATAGTTAGGGTTGGCTTGTTATGATGCCATAGGCTTAGACTAGTGGAGGACAAATTGACCTCATTTCTTGAAATGAATTGTGAAATTATTTATATCGTAACATGCGATTCTCGATCTGCCATTGTGTATCTATTCCTCTCAAATCCAGCTGGTTGAAGCAGATGACCACTTGTCCTGAGCCTGGTTCTGCTAAAGGTTTCTTCCTCATGAGGGAGTTTTCCCTTTCCATATGATGAATATAACACTTTTTAATAAGTCATACTATCTAATTAATTACAATAAAAATAAAGTTACTTAAAGATGACAGGACTGTAAAATTCTAGCACACCATATGCAGACTTACCTCAGCAGGAATGTCCCATGATAGTCTTTGAGGACCAGGCAGGTTAGGATGAGGCTTCCCATGGCAGTGACCATCCGCTTCATACCCCAGTTTAACAGGATCCATGGAAAGTACATGCTGCAGTGCAGAAAAGTTTTTAAAATGACTGACGTTTTGTTACTTTTTTAATTTATTCTGAGTTCAGATTTTTCAGCTACAATGTGCTTTTCTAATACACATGTAAGTCTTCAAGTTGAATAAGTTGTAATCCCAACTCTTAACATTCTTTGTGAAATTATTAAGACACAAACGTCAACCAAAGAACACAGGTGTTACCTCCCACAAGTGACCAACAATTGGAGCATCTGCCCAGGAGTGTTCTGCATTCAGTCCCATGGTGCCATTCTTGAAAATGATCAGGTTAAAGGTTTTATCGAACCACCTGAAAAAAACAACGAATAAAACGAGTTTATGTGACACATTTATAAAATATCTGATCACTTTCACCAAGCTGTTCTGTCCCACCTGTCGTAGCACTTTCCATGAAGAAGGGACTTGGCATAACTGTCCAGAGACTTGACTTTGTTGGCAGCATCGTAACGCTGCTCGGTTTCATCAAGGGTTACGACAAAAGCAGCCTTTTCTATGGCATCCAGAGACTGTTTGTTCCTACCACGGCTGAAGTACGTGTTGCGAGCCTTTGCCCAAGGAGTCCTACAGAAAACAGAAAATGTATTAAGAAGAAGATGGACACAAGTTTATAATCATCTAGTCAGTGAATTGAGTATGCTAGGAGGAAATACAGAATGCTTTTATTGTTCATAAGGATTTTCTTCCATACAGTTGAAAGCAAATGTGAAACATGTGAAAGAGAAACGTCTGTCTCAAAAATAAGAACATTTGGAAACACCAGGCAAAAACTGGAGCACAAGTTTGGCATGAAAAAGTGAAAAATACAAGTCTTTTGCTCACTGAGTGACAGTTATCCACACTACTAATTTTATTGTCATATTTTGATGTTTTACACATTTTGTTGTACAGTAGTCCCTCGTTACTTCGCGATTAGACTTTCGCGGACTTGCTCTTTTGCGGTTTTTCAAAGTAAGATGGAATATAATTTAATGTTATGTGAGTGAGACAATACGGGATACTGCTGCCATTTTGTAGTTTTCTCTAATTAAACCTACACTGCATCCCCGCTCATAACTACATTTCCCAGAAGCCAACAGTGCCCCACCCAGAAGCCCCATTGCCCTCTGCTGAAATGGAGGGAAAGTTTAGATCTGATTGGAAAAAGTTTGGCGTTTATTCGTACAGTGACTTCGACACCTAGCGGATGCAGAGAGCTGCACAAAACCCACTGGGAATCGGAACAGAACTGGAGCAGAACCAGACCATCAGACCCATTGGCGAATCTGAGAGCTGGTAGTCGGCCCATGAGGACTTCCGAGCAGGGATGCTCCGCTGTAGGTCTGGCTTCCCTCTTATTTTGGCTAACTTCAACATTTGTGCTTCTTCTAACTTCTTTCTGCTAATTTCAGCTCGTTATGCTCCTTTCAGCTATTTCTGCAAGTTTCAGCTGTTTCTACTATTTCAGCTACTAGATAGCTTTTTTATGCTAATTGAAGCTTTTTCAGTTATTCCACATTTTTGCACTCCAACTTTTTTCAGCCTAATTCAGCAAAAATGTGCTCTCCAGTTTCTTCTGGTAACTTCAGATTATTTCTGCCTTTTTAGCTACTTTTTAGCTGTTTTTGCCAATTTCAGCGTTTTTAAGATAATTTCCAATTTTTTGTGTTCATTTTTGCTTCTTTTAACCTGGTAAACGTGTTCTTTCTGCTTTCTTTTGCCAATTTAAGCTTGTTCGATTTTTTTCAGCTAATTTTAGCTGTTTTTAGAATAATTCCAGTTTTTTTGTGCTAATTTCTGCTACTTTCATCTTAATTAATGTCTTTCTGCTTTCAGCTTGTCATGCTCCTTTCAGCTTATTTCTGCTAGTTTCAGTTATTTCGGCCACTATTTACCGTAGCCGTTTTTATGCTAATATTACATTTTTTCAGCTAGTTCCACATTTTTTAGCTCATTTCAGCTCCTTTCACTTTCTTCTGGTAGTTTAAGCTTCTTTCTGCCTTTTCAGCTACTTTTCAGCTATTTATTATTTGAAAATTTCAGCCTATTTTTTTTTTTTACATTTTTTTTAGCCAATTTCAGCTTTGTGTGCTTATTCCTGCTTATTTAAGCCTAGTTCAGCAAATTTGTGTTCTTTCTACTTTCTTCTGCTAACTTAGGCATGTTCTTTCATTTCAGCTACATTTCAGCATATTTTTAGCTAATCTCAGCAAGTTCTTCTGCAATACGCATTCACACTGCATTTTTGCAGGAAATGCAATTTCTCTATTTTACTATTGTGTCCATTTGGTCCAACTCTGAACACTCCTGACTGAAAAACAGAAACATTGCTCACAGTTGGCGTTTCTTTGCCCTGCTGCAGTGCTCAGTGTGGCCTCCCCTTTACGTATGCGTGTCCACCCACCTGTCTCCTGCAGTAAGTGCTGCTAGTTTCTCCTCTCCTGGGGATGGCTCAGACTGATCTGCCAAGATTCTCTCCATCTGCTGCTCTATCTCTCGTGGCAACAGCAACCGTCCATCATAAAACATCCACACCTTGAAGAAACGGCCCTTATGGTACACGACGATATGTTTGCTCTCGTTCACGTGCTGAATTGTATCTAAATGAGAAAAAAACGAAGGTAGAGGAGAAAAAGTAGACGTACAAATACAGTTGGCAGCCAGTTGGAGAAGCGAATAATGCGTTTATATTTTGTTAATGTATATTTAGGAGTATTTTTCTTTTTATTCTACAAAACTTCTTTCACATCAAATATAATTTGATTTACCTATTTCAATGTCATTTTTACAAATGTGAAATTGTTATTTCTAGTCATCATATTTTAACTCTCAAGGCGGATGTCACATTATTTTATTTCAGAGAAGACTCGAAGTGTTAATAACCAGTTCATGTCCCCTCTACCAAAATGATGTGACATCGCCATCGTTACAACAGGTGTGCGTGTGTGGTGTGAGTGGACAGGTAGGGGTGACCTAGATCCAAAACTAAAGGAGCTTGAAATGGAACAAGCAGGAAGTTAGACGAAAAAGAAAACAATTTGAGGAACGGGGGTGGAGTGAATGGGAACACAATGAACTAAAAACAATGTTTGTTTGAGCAGCTCATAAAAAGAAGCCAATTCAGAAGCAACAAATGTGAAACAATTTGTTTTAGTACTTATGAAGTTCTGGTGACAGTGTTCAAACAAGCATTGGTCTAGTTAAAATAAAAAGTAAGATGATTTTTAAACCCAGGAGGAACCCATAGGAACAATAAGCTCACATCCACATATGCCTACTGTGCTTTCTTGCAGTAAGGACACTTCTGACTCAAAACAGGCTCAGTAATTAGTGGAAAGAAATTTAGAATTAGATGCATTTATCCCTAAAGTCAAAAATTTAAATTAAATGCAATTTAAAAATGACAATAAACATATTAGATACTATTTTGTACACAAGTATTTTTATACATAAGCCAATCATACTTAATTATTTTTTTTACCTGTGACTAAAAATCACAGACTTCAAAATCTGCTATTTATTCTAAGATCCAGGTCTTGGGTTGGGAACAGGGATTTGATTCAATAGAGGCCTCTCAACACACTATTTGTGCCTAAAATATGCTCATTTGTGGCAACCTTTTTTTATTAGAAGAAAATTTTACTTTTCCTAACTTGAAATTTTTATATAAAATTTGCAGCATTAACAAAAAGTAATTTTTCAAGCACAATAAAAAGTTGGGAAAAATAAATCATATTTATTGTTATCTTGATATGTATATTGTGTGTTTTCTTGTTAACACAACAGTTTGATATTTTGTCCTCAAAATAATAACAGAATTTATATATATATATATATATATATATATATATATCTACACACACACTAGATTTTAGTTTCATGCAAAGTAATACTAGAATGTGCACCGTTATGCACACATGCATTAGAACTCATGGAGGTCTAGTTGTTTCTCATCAATGCAGACATGTCACATGTCCTGAGGAGTACAGTAGGAGTAGTGTGGAGGAGGCGGCACAGCTAAAGACTCTACCTGTCTCTACACCTGGGACACGAGTTGTGTTGAACATACGCTCGTATTGGGCTGAGCACATGGGAATAGTGTGTAGGAGCATGAGCTGAAAAGCAAAAGGGGAGAGTCAAACACACAGATGACAAATTCACTAAAATCCCCAGAGAGCAGCAACAGACACACAACTATATGGAGCAGAGCATGGATGAAGCGAAGTAGGGGCTGATGAAAGTTGGTTTAATGAGCAGGAGGAGGGGCAGGGTCTCAGAAATCTGCGAGGGAAAGAGGAACGAGCGGGGTCCAGAAACCAGTAAGCTGCCAACTCAATACCACTAGCAAAGCCCTGATGCAACAACTCATTTTTGTTTATATTGTAGACATTTTCCAGCACATTTAAACCTGAGGCCGAATTTCAGAGCTGCGCTGATGGGATTGAGTACAGGAGTCACAGTTTCAAAGGGCGCGTGGCACGGCTGATACGCCCTCCTCTTACCTGTCTCCACACCAGGGATGCGGGAAGTGTTAAACATTCGCTCCCACTGAGCAGAACACAGAGGTACCTTGTTCGCCAGCAAGTATATCTAACGCAGCGTCCATCACAGCGAAAGGAGTAAAACACAGACAATCGAATGTGAGCATGTAACAGAGCAAGCTCGTGCATTTTGGAGTTTATACAGATGCATACAACTGGTCTCAGCAAGAATTAGGTCTGCGTTTCAAAAACAACATTAACTGCAACTATTTAGCATCATGCAGGTGGACAAAAAGACTGACAAAGGTGCAGGAAAAGATGACAACACAAGGGACTAAGTAAACCTTTAGAAAACATTTACAGTATTGTTTTACTAGTAATCACAATTTAATATTAGAACAAGCAAAAAAGCATTTCAAAGCCCGAGTTAGACATTAAGCTGAGATGGCATGTATTTACAGAATCATTAGTGAGATTGTAGATTTCAAACTTACTTCAAAGTACACAAGATTACGAAAAATAAGGAGCTCTTACTGGGAACGTAAAAAAGCAAACGCGCTGAGATAGCAGCCATTACTGAACAAATACTAATGAAGAAAAGTTGAACATTTACGCAGAACTGATGTGATTATGGAACTTATCTCCATGCTTGAGCAGTGTGTGGAGATAAAACAAGGATCAACAAATGACAGGAGTGAAAATGCAGACCAAGGAGATCAATACTCACTGGTTTGATCTGAGCTCGGTCCAGTTTTCTCCTGTACAGCATGATGGCGTGAGTGGCATTACCTGCTCGGGCAGCCTGGATGGATGTGGGGAACACGTACAAAAAGTCCTGTGGAGAAGATTCATGGATTATACCCAGATTTACTCACCATTTAAATTCCTCACAGCTGTAAGAGGCACATGTGGGGCGATCTATGACATCAGTGATTCGAACTGTAGAGGTTCTGCAGTCTTAGGTCATTAGGTGACAGTTTAATTCATTACTTGAAGGTTAAGTCATTACTGGACAGAACTTTTTAGTCCATTAGGAATTACAATTTAAATAAAATAGTCAACTCTTTTGTATTTTTTAAAGAGGCATATTCAGTGTTTTCCATGAATTGTTGGGACTTATGAAAGATCTCCAGTTAGCAAACACTCGTGTTACTTTTATTATCAAAAATAAGCAATTAATTTACTTTAGAGCTGTGTGCAGAACTTTGATTCAGTCCTCCACCCTACTTCCTTTCAGGCATCCCCCCCACCCCCACCCACACACACACACACACGTTACACAATCTCCAATCACCAGCGTACACACTCCTGATCAGGACGGTCCAATCCTGTTCCTCGACGGTCACTATCCTGCATGTTTTACAGATTCCCTGTTCCAGCGTGTCCTGGGTGTTCCTCGGGGTCTCCTCCCAGTTGGACATGCCCCCAGGGAGCATCCTTACCAGATGCTCGAATCACCTCAACTGGCTCCTCTCAATGTGGAGGAGCAGCGGTTCTACTCAGAGTCTCTCCCAGATAAACGAACTGAAGGGAGAGTCCAGCTACTCTGCGGAGGAAACTAATTTCAACCGCCTGTATCTGCAATCTCATTCTTTCGGTCACTACCCAGAGATCATGACCATAGGTGAGAGTAGGAACGTAGACTGACTGGTAAACGGAGAGCTTTGCCTTACAGCTCAGCTCTCTCTTCACCACAACGGACTGGTACAGTCTACAATACTGCGGATGCGGCACCAATCCATTTACAAGGCAACATTCTGCAGCTAAAATCTGTATCCCAACATTCACACAAGGAAGCACCGATAAAGGGCTCGACTACATTGCACAAAGTATTGCCATTTGTTAAAAACTATTTGGCTTAGTCAATTTTTTCCCCTACATTTTCAGAAACCTGCTCACAACTTAAGTAGGGAGGTTTTTCATGTCGTTGTTGAACAAAGAACAGGAACAAGTCATGTAAATCAGTAATCAGATCAGTCAAGAGATGACTCACCATGGCATAATAGTTGCTATTGACCATGATGGGTCCACGGCCTCTCAGGTAAATATACTCCTCCCACCAGTCACTAACCTGCAACAGAAAAGAGCAAAAGGAACAGAAAGAAATGTTATAAAAAAATCTCCTTTTCAGTTGGAGCTTTATTCATTAGCCAGAACAGTATCTGAAGCCGTAACAGGGTGGAAAATAAAGTTTCCTTCCTACTTACATAGTTGGATGCCCACCAGGACTTGAGTTTGAGGTACCACTGCAGCCTGGGTCCCAGGTTCTTCTCAAAGTCTTTAGATAAAGCCGTCATCCTTTCAAACTTCTCATCGTCCATTAGTGGGCGCACTGACTCCAGGTACTGTAAACACAGAATCAGTGAGCCGAGTACAGGAAAAGTATCTTTTAATGACTTTAATGCAAGTTTGTGTTGGAGTAATTTCAATGTGCTTTCATCGTCATGTCTGCTCTAATTTTTACAGCCTCAGTCAAACGCTAGGCTTATTAGGAGTAATTATAAATGACTCAGAGAACCAATACGGTCAAGGAAGTGAGAAAGTGAGATTACCCTTCTGCAGGTGTCCTTGACGGAAGGAACAGGTAGTCGAGGCAGGGAGTTCTGGAAACTGTAGAGCATTGGCTTCCTGCCAGAGAAGATCTTCACCATTAACTGGAAATGCAGCAAAGAGAAGAGTTATACTTTTGTTTTAAACATAACCTGCACCACATGGTGTGAAGTGCAAACATTAAAAAAGTGGGTTAACCTAAAATAAAGCTTGCAAATGAAGCTGCAAAAACCTAATTGCATCTTAAATTTGGATCAAACGTATGATTTTTATTTTTACAGCAATACTGAGCAGGTTTTAAACAAACAGTTTGGGTGTTTTGATGATCTTTTAAAAGGTTATGGACAATTAATAACTTATCTGTACATACAGAAGCACTATGAATGGCTTCAGTTTGGAAAAACTCATTTATTACTTCTGATCAGACTCATGACCCAAGGGCTAGCTAAAGAGGAGCCAAGGCCATCGTGGATTAATGCCATCTTACAACACAACTAAGAAGCTAATCATAAGCACAAATTCATAAAATTACATTTTATCAGTTTTAAAAAAGTGTAAAACTTAAATGTTTCAAACACTTTTTCACCCTGTTTCAAAAAGATTTCAGCAACTGTTCAGAGATGTGCATTCCATCACTTAAACTACATTACACACATGTAGCAAAACTATCATGTGAAGAAATTTACATCTGTAAACATCTGCTCATTGTTTGCTTCATAGGGAGTTGAACGGAGAAACGTTTAGCTCGGTCTCACCAGCCACAGACGTGTGGAGATGGGCAGAGAGCCGTGACGTGACTGCATCCAGCCGTGCCATGACAGCAGGCTCTTTAGGACATTCCTCATAATCATTATTATGCTGACCCAGAGGCCCGTGCCCACCAGAACACCTCCAACTATCTTCTGGTTATCTGTAGACATGTATCGGCTGTGGACAGAGGTAAAAAAAACATATCAGCACTAAATTAATAATAGTAGAGACTAAGTGAAGTCTATATTATTAGAACTTATAACTATGGGTAAATTAAAGGAAGATATAATGATGATGTTTAAAGTTAGGAAAGACTTGACTTGTTGAAAAGTCCAGTCTGAATGTGCGCTACATCACAAAGGAAATATTGGATGATTAAAACTACAATGCAGCTGCCCGACTATGTCCAAAGTCAACAAAGACAGTTTACATGATGACTCATAACCGCTGCACTATTTAACGCATGCACGTGCCGACACACAACACAAGTGATTATAGACTACTTTCTGTGCAGCCGTGGGTATGAATGAAACAGTATTATTAATTTTACCCCCAAAAAAGTTCAAAGTTAATCAAACAACAAAAAAGATTAAAGATTTCTGACATTGCTCAGAGTAATTCGGTCATAAACATAATAAAAACAGCAGGAAATTCCCAATTAGTGTTGATAAGGTGGTGTAAAAACTTTATGCGAGTACAAAGTGTTCACTCGACATCACTAAACATGAATAACCTTGTTGGCAAACATTAAAATAAGGTGTGGTGGCAAAAAACAAGTGTAATAGACAGAATGCTACTCTACTGCCAAGATGTACCGTAATTTCTGGACTATTGAGCACTAGAGCTGTCATTTCTAACCCGAACCCGAAACCCGGCCCGGACTGACCTGGATTAGAGCCAGGCCGTTATAATGTGATTAATGGGTGAGCTGGGCCAGTCTCGGGCTTTTAATTAGGTCAGGATCAGCCGCGATCCAAATATATGATAACATGGCCTGCCATACATCCACCAGCCGCATTTCACCGCGAGCTGACCGGCCTTGAAAGAGGTAAAAAGGTTCAGTTAAGCTTCAGATGGGACTGTACTGCCAGGCAGCGATCCATCGCCCAAATGGACGTTCATTCTGCTGCTGCACTCAGCGGACACGTGCGGCCGACGACCCAAACAGGTGAGATCCCAAAGCAGACGTGTATCGGAGTGTGTGTCTGCGTGTCTCTGTAATTCAGACGAATGCAGGCAGAAACAGGGTTTAAACGCTTTTTTACGGCTATGAAAGTACAAACACCTCTCAGCTCTGAATCTTCTGCCACTTTTATTCAGCTGCACGTCCCCGACCGTTAATAACTAATTAAAAATGTACCCCATTTCATTGGTCCACTGTGATCTATTTGGTAATTTCATTGGTGAATTTTATTTTTAATCTTTATTTATACAGGTAGTATTGGGCAGCTACTGTATGTGAGCGTACGGGTGTGACGAGGCTAAATACTTTGGCAGCATGAATCTCGTTAGCCCGACAAAAAAAAATAAATCCATAAATTAGCCGCAGCATTGTATAAGCCACGGTGTCACGGTGTGTGAAAAAAGTAGTGGCTTATACTCTGGAAATCTTTCTTTAATAGTAAATAATAATATCTGCCCGGCTACTTACGAATCAACTTTCTACAACAGAAACAAACCTTTGGTTTACACCTGGTTTGATTAAAAGCAACATGTTAAGTAAAAGTACCGGTAATAAAAATTATTTAAACTTGGACCTAAATAATAAGGAAGCATCAAATGACCAAATAATGCTAAGGCAGACCTATAAAGCAACTTGTAAAACAGTAAAAAGACAGATTTAATTTTATTTAATTAAGATTTTCTTTGTTTTTTGTAGTAGAGAACTTTCATGCAACTCTTGATTATAAAATGCTTTAACAACAAAACAGAGTGACATCAGAGGTCTCACCTGATGGGAATGTGTTGACCCAGTTTGGCAATCAGCCCCAGAGAAGGATCCAGCTGTTTATATTTATTGTACGACATGTAGGACACAACCACTATCATGAAGCCAGCAGGGCTGCCTGGGTACACACCAGTCATCACCCCATTCTGTGGAAACATTCATAAAAAGCTGACATTATCTACAATATAAAACACGATTAACGCTGGAGATGACGGATATGATCACGTGCAAAAAGAATTGCATGAATACTACTGGCAGGTCTATGGGTTTGAGCAATTTAACTTGACTGTGTAATCAATAACTAGGTCAAAAGTCAGGAGATAAAGAACACACAGGAAGGTTACCGTCACAGCTGGTGCGAGAGAGAGTGACCTTCAGCTGGTGGCATTTTAATGGAGCTCAATGGACAGGTTCACAGCAGAGCCATTACTGAACAAAACAGGTAGGGATGTCCCAATCAATTTATTTTTGTCCTCAATACTGACCCACGTCATTTAAAAAATAAGGTTTGCAGGTTACCAGATCGAATCCCAACCAGAGGCCTTTCTGGGTAGAGTTTATGTTTTCTCTGGGTACTTTGGTTTCCTCCCACAGACCAAAAACATGCACGTTAGGGTGATTGGCAATTCTAAATTGTACCTAGGTGTAAGTGAGTGAGTGAATGGTTGTCTCATTTGTCTATGTGTCCCTGTGATGGCTGGAGACCTGTCCATGGTGTCCCATGCCTCTTGCACAGGATAGCTGGATCTGGGCACCGGTGAACCCCGCGACTCGAACAGGAAGAAGTGGGTAAAGATAATGGATGAATCGGCCGATAAGGTCTTGATTTTGGACCTAGTCTCACAAATGAACATGTTTCCTTGTAACCACAGTGTTGGGAAGTGATCCTTGTACTCCTTAAGCCAGACACAATGATTAACTCCATTCATGATGGTGTCATGAATGTTATTTCAGTCTTTCAAAGTTGTAACTGCCTCCACAGCTCAGCTCTGTTTAGCCTCCGTGTCCAACTGTCCACCTCTTACAATGCTGTTATTGCTAGTATCACTCAACCCCGGTGAATAGCAAACAGCCATCAGTGTGCTATTGATCCATCGTTAGGCTGATGGTCCTCCTTGATCATGTGAGCAGCTGGTTTTGGTTGTCAGCAGCAAACTGGTTGATCCACTCTGAGAAGGTGCTATTTATAAGACTGAGCTGAATACAGCACCTCAGACTGAAGAAGTTTTTCGGATGAAAGACGAAACGTTTCTACATTTGTGTTGTTTTGTTTTTTTGAATGTCCAGAGGACCAGATTTAACTTTTTTAGATTTTTCTACCTGGATTGTTGAGCATGCATCAGGATAGTAGTCTACTTTGCAGTTCAACTTTCGCGGACTCGATCTTTAGTGGTTTTTCAACGATTGTCAACTTAATATTAACTCACGTGATCGGGAAGGTACAAATAAAAAGTTAATGAAAAAAATACTTTGGACAGGCACCGCCATTTTGTAGTTTTCTTTCAATAAGCCTACACTCTAAGGCCAGTCAAAACAACTACAATACCCAGAAGCCAACAGTGCTTCCTGCTGCCGTTTTCTGCCAAAATGGAGGGAAAGTTTTGATCCGATCCGAACCTGACTAAAAAGTTTGGTCCTTATTCATAGTGACTTTGGTGCTCAGTGGATGCAGAGAGCTGTACGGAACCAACTGGGAATTGGACCAGCACTACGTCCAGCCTCATCTGTCAATCTGTGTGCCGCTTGTCGGCCCAGGAAGCCTCTCGAGCGGAGAGGCGTTGCCTGGCGGTCCGATGTCTTCTCTGAAGCTCACTGGGACTTTTTTCATCTGGATTCCTCTGGATTATTTGGACTCGATCGGGACCATTGTGTAATTTTGTGCTGGTTCTCCGAAGGTCCGCCTCTTTCCAAAAGCGTCTGGTGCTCAATGGCTGCAGAGAGCCAATCAGAACTGGACCAGAATCGGACCCAGGCTGGTGAGTACCCATAAAATGTTAAAGTAGCTACTGTACAGTACATATACATATATGGTTACAATTACATAGGTTTAAGAGTTTAGAACATTGTAAGAGTGTGGAGTTTCTAAATCCTTGAAATATATTTACTGGTAAATACTAAATAAATACAGCTTTCCTACTTCATGGTTTTTCACCTATCGCGAGGGGTATGTGGAACGTAACCCCTGCGATAATCGAGGATACTACTGTTCAACTGCTGTACCACAGTTGTATTTGTAAGACCAGTATATACTGAGAAATACTAGCTGGAATCAAAGGAAAAAGAAAAGCACATTAACTTTGTCAAAGCTCAGCAGATTTTTCTTTACAGATAACCACATGGACATTGCCCTTTCATGCATCGAACATGTCCCACCTTAAAGCGAATGAACCTTTTCTTCCACGAATGGAGACCAGAGAGGTAGACCTGCCGTAGGGCTTCATGGCACAAATGTAGGTCGATGCCATCAGGGGTGACAGTGAACTGGAAGGCCACCGCCTGGTGCGCTTCTGCCATGGTGGCTACGTATGCACAGTTCCTGTAAGAAAGAAAAATACAATAAATCTACTGACACCTTTACATTGATTCTATTGATTATAACACAAATTGTAAGAGCTGTCCTGTTTTTACTGCTAAGAGCAGCCAATGTCTACAATGTTTTTAAGGGTTATTATTATACCAGTAATTACTATGTTACCTAAACTGGTTCCTGGCTATGTCTGTCTGTTACTAATCACAGGTTAGGCAGATTTGTAATTATTTTACAACTAGAGAAAATGTAACACAAACTACACTTGAGCCGTTTTATTTAAGCGAACCAATACCCTTTGCAACTATTTTTAGGCAGTATGTTTGTCTTTAGGTGGTAAACTAAAGTAAAAGGAGACAAAGTGAGAAAGTTTGACTCTCCTGCTGCCCTCGGCTCTAAAAGACCACTGAGGACCATTTTTGAAGCAGCAGGAGCTTTAAGACAGTGTTCATTGCGGTAAATGAATCTTTGCCATGTGTACTAAACTACTGATTTTGTTTTTATTGGCGTTTTCTTTTACACGTTTCTACAAGGGCAGGAGCAGAAGTGGACACATACTGCCGTTTTAATAATGCAAATTTAAATTACTTTTTTTGCCCGTTTACAAATACTGTATTAGCAAAGATGCACGCTCTGACTTCCAAAAAACATTTTTAGAAATTTGAAAAAAACTACTGATATTTTGTTAGTATTTGCTTCAATAATGATTGTTGAGGTCTGAAACGCATTCATATAAAGGAATGTACATCACTCTTAAAGTCTTTTGTAACAAAGTTTAGACTAATTTTAATTTTTTATGTAAAAAAAGAAAAAAAAAAAAAGAAAAAAAAGAGTTAAAACTGTTTTGGTCAAATCTCTAAAAAAAACCATTACGCACAACCACATGTGTAATTTTACACTCAT
The DNA here is from genome assembly GCF_014905685.2 of Nematolebias whitei. Taxonomy (NCBI): domain Eukaryota; kingdom Metazoa; phylum Chordata; class Actinopteri; order Cyprinodontiformes; family Rivulidae; genus Nematolebias; species Nematolebias whitei. The sequence goes on along the minus strand of NC_056507.1, from coordinate 18,200,572 downwards.
AAAGTATGTGCTATGAATGACTCAGCAAATTTAGCTGAATATCGGTCATTATTGTCATTTTTGTGTTGGTTAACACAGCATAGCGGTGGCAGCCATGTTGAATTGGATCAGCTCCAAAAGGTAAATCAGTTGTAGATGAACATGCAACGATTACTTTCTGAAAGTTTTATTAAATCTTGTCCAGTGGCACACGAGATATTTTGCTAACAGACAGATTGTTAGTGTTAATAGCATGTGTTGGGGATCAGTCTCAGCTACTACCATGGCAGATTTTAGTTAAACATATTTTAATTTAATTTAACTGAGTAAGGGGAGTGGTGGCGCAGAGGTTAGAGAAGGTGGGCCTGCGATTGGAAGGACACCGGTTCAACTCTCCATGCAGACAACATCAAAATGTGGGTAGGACAGATGAAGCATCCCCCCCCCCCCCCAGATGGCAGCTCTCTGCTCCACACAGAGAGCTCTGGTAGCTTGGTGGTTTGTGGTTGCTTCAGGAAGGGTATCCGGCGTAAAAATAATCAAGGTGTCATTATTGTCATTCACACCACATGAGGTGGAACGAAACTACACAGGGTCCCGGTTACATCCAACAATAATACAAATTGTAAAGTAATAAGATCTAAGATATGAACTAAGAAATACGCTAAACCAGGAACGTCCATCCATCCATCCATTTTCTTTACCCGCTTCTTCCATTTTGGGTCACGGGGGTCGCTGGTGCCCATGTCCAGCAATCACTGTGCGAGGGGCGGGGTACACCCTGGACGGGTCGCAAGTCCATCACAGGGACACAGAGACAAATGAGACAAACAACCATTCACTCTCTCACTCACACCTAGGGACAATTTAGAGTTACCAATCAGCCTAACATGCATGTTTTTGGACTGTGGGAGGAAACCGGAGTACCCGGAGAAAACCCACGCATGCACGGAGAGAACATGTAAACTCCACCCAGAAAGGCCCCTGGACCGGGGTTTGAACCAGGGACCTGCTCACTGAGAGGCAGCAGCTCTACCAGTTGCGCCACCGTGTTGCCAAACCAGGAACGTATTAAGCACTAATAGTATAAAAACAATGCGCCAAAACAACAGCCGCACGAACACGAGTCTGTGTGAGCAGATGAGGATGAATGAAATAATTGCAAAGTCTTTGTGCGACAGGTCATTTTTACACCTGATGGTCCGGTAGACTCGGTTCGGGACCAATATTCATGACCTTTTGTTTACATTTGAGCTGGTGCGTTTGCATTCACACTGCACTGTGCAGTCGAGTCAACCTGTTGAAACAACCTATTCCCCCGCTCGCCTGTGGGGGCGCTGCAACAAGAACTACTGAAAGAAACGACACAACAACCTCTTTCTTCTTCTGTAAATAAAAACAAAAACAAAGTGGCATCAAGTTTTAGCAGTTTTAGGAGTTATATTTTGTTATTTTTCAAAAATGGACTTAGCATGAGCAGAAGATGAGACAGAAGACCATGGAGAATATTGTTTTCCACACAAGGCAGCTGACGGCTCTATATAAGGTCAGAGAAATGCGTGTTTGTTTACCCTGCGGAGCGGTCCGGTCTGTTTACATTCACAATGTACTCAAACCGCGCTGGAGTTTGCTTCTACCGGACCAAGACCTAGGTTTTAGCCCGGATCAGAGTTCGCCTTTTTGTTCCGTGACAGATTTCAATGGTGCGTTCACACCTCCCTAAACGAACCGGACTTTCTAGGAAAACGAGCTAGAGTTCCATTAAAGCGGACTAAACAGGGCTGGTGTGGATGCACCCTTAAGTTCGCTGTAGGGAGCAGCCGAAAGAAGAAAAAAAGCCTATTTAGTGCTTTTTTAAAGGTCAGTTGGCTGTGGCAGACATCTTGAATTGATTAACACAAAATGATGGTGAAGATTCTCAGTCATCCAGGACATGATGAATTCAAAAAGCGTTCAATACAGAAACAACTGGACTTTATTTGTAACAGAAGACGGATTAACACAAAATGTTCATCAGCTGTAGATAGACACCCAATGATAATTTTATGCAAGTTTCATTCAAATCCGTCCAGTGGTTCACGAGATACTTTGATAACGGACACAAACCGGCATGCCCTCGTCAGGAGAGATTTAATTCACCGTTATCACTGTTGCCTCACAGCAAGAAGGACCTGGATTCAATCCCTGGTTGGACCTGGGCTCCGTCTGTGTGGAGTTTGCATGTTCCTTCTCGTGCTTGCGTGGGTTTTCTCTGGGTACTCCGGTTTCCTCCCACAGAATTAAAACACGCATGTTAGATTGCCTTCAGGCCCAGGCCTCCTTTGCAAAAGAAATCTGTGATCTCAATGGGATTTGCCTGGTTAAATAAAGGTTAATAATAAAAACATTCCAGGTTGGTCTGCAGATCTCCAGGTGGATGTTTGCAGCAGCAGGGTGAGCAGGCAGGCCTGGAAGGAGCAGCATCCCTGCACAGAGCAGTCAGTCCCCTCCCCCAGCTCCTCACAGCATCACATGATCCGCCCTGCGCTGCACAAAGTAGGGGAAAGGTCGCGCCGCCTGGAAACACCGCAAACCGACGCCACCGCACGCGCATCTCGTCGCCTGACAGCGCCAGCTCTCAACTACAGCAATCCGCGAGGCAACTTTGGCTTTCCGTTTCATTTCACAGCCGATTGATCCCTCCTGTGCGCCAAGGCACGAGCAACATTTCCCCCACTGACCCAAATTCTATAGATTTAATCAACGCCCGCCAATTCACATGATTTCGTCCTTTAAACGTGTCACACCTACTTCCCACGTGTTCAGCGCGAAATGAGGTCACGGGTATCTATTTTTATTTTTATTAGTAGTAGTTAAACCAAGATGTTCTTTATGTGAACAGAGAGTTTGGTTGAAAACCTGAAAGTTCAGACAGAAGAAAGTGAAAAGGACACGGTGAGCTTTCTGACCTTCACAGGCAGGTGAGATTTCAACACAAGCCCGTCCCCTCCACGGTGACATTTTATCACCATTATACATTAAAATAAGGAGCCACACAGCTACTGGAACATAGTTACCACTTAATAACAGAGTTATGGTGTTTGTGGCACAGGGAGCTGCCAAGTTGCAGCCAATAAATGACCTTTACTTGGACTTACTCTAAGCATAATATTTACATCCCGTCTGTTACTTCAATTGTAGTCCAATACAAAACAATATCAGTCACTTCCACAAAATAATGACGTATTTCTAAAACACCAGCTGTCACAATGTGTGCAATCAATGGACACATGTTTCTTTTGGTGTTAAGGCGTCATGGAAAAGCAACAGCGCGGGGCTGGTGGAGGTAGCTGAGGACATATTCCTTTTCACTTGTCCTTTTTTTTTTTTTTTTTCTTTCCCTCTCCCCCCCCTCAGTCAAAGCCCTGAACTGAAGCTAGGTCTGGACACCAAAAACAGTCAAAGGCAGGAGAAACACACGCTTGGAAAAATGGAGCAGCGCGGTTAGACATTAATAATAATTTTAAAAATAACTCACCGACGCTTGTTTTTTCTGTCCTGGCTGCGGCTCTCGGTGTTTTTAAGAGATGCGGCTCGTCTGTGTGAGTGTCTGCGAAGGCTGCTAATGTTCAATGCATGAATGGGAGCACAGACTTGTAGACAAGGCCTTCCCCTATTGGCTGCGTCACACATTTCTCCTTTTGGTGTCCTCAACAACTGTTCATAGTTGTAACAGCGCCCCCTGCTGGAGGAAATTTGAATGATTTCACAATGTTTTGTTGAAACTGCGCCCCCTGGTGGAAGAAAAGTAGAATTTCACTATATGTTCTAGTTGAAATGGCGCCCCCTGGTGGAAAAAGTTACAAGATAATTTAGATGATTTTTGTAAACCTGCTACTTTACTTTTTCTTGAAAGTAATCCAATCTGTGTTATGTAACAAATGATCTTTTCCAATCTAAATGTATGTAGAGTTTAGAACACACATACCTAATGATTGAAGAAAAAACGATTTTAAAGAAGACACATTTGCATTCATATGCCCCACTCTCCATCAACATTTTATTCCATTTCATTTATTTATATACATAAAAAGACCCGTTTACTTCTGCATTACACAGGAATATAAATGTGCTAGAATTAGCCCGATAGCTAATTTATACTCATAGTTTTCTATATAATGTTGTCCTGATGCTGGTAATAAAAATAGAAACATAGTTCATTCATTCATTCATTCAACCTTTATTTAGACATACCATTGAGCCTCAAGGACTCATTTACAAGAGAGACCTGATTTCTTAACAAAGAATGTTGACAACAATGGACAACAGCGACAACAATAGACAAAGAGGCGTACAGATTTTTTTTTAAAGTGCATAAATAAAATGCAACTGGCAAAACAAGAAAACTACCATTTTGACATTAAAATAAGGAGAAAGCTGAGAAAAAGATAACTGATAACTGATGCTGATCTTTGCATATGAAAAAAAAGATTACTGAAAAAGTCCAAAATATTTTTCTTAATTTCATCCATCCATCCATCCATTATCTTTATCCGCACTTGTTCCTTTTTGGGTCGCGGGGGTCACTGGGGTCCATGTCCAGCAGTCACTGTTTGAGAGACAGGTCTCCATCACAGGGACACAGGCAAACGAGACAAAAATCATTCACTCTCTCACTCACACTTAGTGACAATTTAGAGTTACCAATCAGTCTAACATGCATGTTTTTGGACTGTGGGAGGAAACCCAGAGTACCCGGAAAAAACCCACGCATGCACATGCAAACTCCACCCAGAAAGGCCCCCAGCTGGGATTTGAACCGGGGAAACCTGCTCATTGAGAGACAGCAGCTCTACCAACTTGCACAGTTCTGCCCTTTCTTAGTTTCAGTGAATATGTCATGAGAGGTCTATTCATGCCCAGTTTAAAGCAAAAAGAGAAGAGTCAGTTTGTCTTAGGTCTAAAACATTTTAAATATCATCTTGGGGGTCAGAAAAAAATGCCAACGAAGGCCATATTTGGTCCGTGGGCCTCAATTTGACGCACCTATACTCTCTTAAAAATTGTATTTCTACTATGCATAATGTGCTGTTATTTAAAATACAACGACAGCACATGAGCAAGTTTTTGAATTTGTTTGCTTGTAAATACTTTGACAGTTATTTACTGTTATGACTTATCCAACAAGGTTAAGTCAGGTCCTTTGGACGGTTTCTCTTTTTTTGTTGAAACGTTTCTTCTTTCATCCAAAGGACTTCATCAGTCCGAGGAGCTACAGCAAACTCAGTCTAACTCTTAACAGCAACTTCACATATAGTGGCTCAACCAGTTTGATGGTGATAAGATGCTTTCTGGAAACCATCCAGACCAGAAACAGTGGGGGAGAGGTGGAGTAGAGGCAGGGCAGCCGACCTGGGACCAGAAAGTCGTGGCTCGACTGCCCAGCCGCCATTCCCCAGTTGCCCTCCAGGCGCCCACATAGCTGCCCACCCAGGTGTACCTCAGCCTCAGGTGTGATGGGTTAAATGCAGAGAACTCATTTCACCATTATACAATAATGACAATCTCTTCCCCTTCTAACTGGTTGGCCCACTATGTGAGTGTGCTGCTTGTGGGACTGAGTTTGTTGTGGCTCCTCGAACTGATGAAATCCTTTGGATGAAGGACAAAACGTCTCAAAAAAAAAAAAAAAAAGAAACCGTCCTGATTTACCGGTAACTTTGATGTAATGACTAATCCAAAAAAGTTCAATCTGGTCCTCTGGACATTCAAAAAACAAGAAAACAAAAAACAAACAAAAAAAAAAAACAAACAAAACAAAGCAAAAAAAAAATAATCTAGAAACGTTTCGTCTCTCATCCGAGAGACTTCCTCAGCCTGAGGAGCTGTATTGAGCTCAGTCTCTTAAATAGCACCTTCTCAGAGTGGATCAACCAGTTTGCTGCTGACAACCAAAACCAGCTGCTCACATGGTCAAGGAGGACCATCAGCCTAACGATGGATCATTAGCACACTGACGGCTGTTTGCTATTCACCGAGGTTGAGTGATACTAGCAATAATGGCATTGTAAGAGGGGGACAGTTGGACACGGAGGCTAAACAGAGCTGAGCTGTGGAGGCAGTTACAACTTGGAAAGACTGAACCATGTGAGCAGCTGGTTTTGGTTGTCAACAGCAAAACTGGTTGATCCACTCAGGTGGAAGGTGCTATTTAAGAGACTGAGCTGAATACAGCACCTCAGACTGAGGAAGTCTCTCGGATGAGAGACGAAACGTTTCTACATTTTTTTTTTCTTTTTTTCCTTGTTTTTTGAATGTCCAGAGGACCAGATTGAACTTTTTTGGATTTTTCTACCTGGATTATTGAGCATGTATCAGGATGTAATGACTAATGTTTATCCAGCAGGGGGCGCAATGTGGCTTCTCTCATTTAAAAAAAAAATCACAAAATCATGTTTCTCTTGAAAAGTAAATAAATTAAACCAGTTATTTGGCCTTTGAACGCAATTTAACGTTATACTAAGGAGTACGTAGATAGCTGGGTGTGACAATTTGTTTTTAAGGGCTCTTCCTGCAAAACAAACTAAAGTCTCGTCCCTCCCGTCGCTCTGCTCAGACCTCGGGGAGAGCCCCGCCTCTCGCGCGCTGCTCGCCTCGTGCGGCTGTTGTCGCTGCTCCGTCAAACAGCAGCATGTATGCTAGCAGGCGGCGAGCCCCTATGACCTGCAACGATTTACGCAGAGTGAGTGTGACAGCTTCCGTTGAACAATAAGCAGGGGGAGAATGAGAAGAAGAGGCTTCGGTTTTTACTCGTAGGTTCAAAGAAGAAGAAAATAAAGGTGAGCGGTGACGACGCACGGTTTGTAGTTCGCTGCTAGCGCCTGTAGTGATGAGCGGTCCATGTATGTGATATGTGGTGTGGTTGGTCATAAAATGCGTTTCTTATCGCGTCTTTCTATTTAATTTGATTTACATTTTTGGACGCCGAATTGACCATCAAAGGAAGCCGCTTAGGCTCCATGTAACGGCTGGTCGCGCGCGCACACGTCAGGATAACTTGAGACTTTTAAAAACACGATTTTTAGCCTTTATGTTTATTTCAAGACTATATGATGGACAAGCTATTCATGAAGTGGACGTGCTTAAACGATTTAAAAAAAAAATCCTAAACATGTTTAAATTACATTTCTGACTGATTTTGTTTAGGTTTATTAACAGATATGTTCCTCATCAGTTTTTGTGCTGTCTATCCTTTTACTTTCTAAGACCATCACTTAATGCCTTTTTGAAGAGATTAATAAAGTTTTTTTTTCGGGGGGGATAATTTTTTGGCTTTTCAGCCACACAAAAGTTAGTGACTTTTTAAGTACCTAAATTCAGAACTCTGAAGTGATCTGAGAATTGTTTTTAGTTTTGTTTAGGTATTGTTTTAAATCATACCAAGACAGTTATTTCAACAGGCCACTAATTAGTTATGTGGAAACTAATTCTTTATTATTTCATTTTATTTATGAATATCCATCAATCCATTATTTTTTACCTGCTTCTTCCATTTCGAGTCATGGGGGGTCACTGGTGTCCATGTCCAGCTATCACTGAAAGAGGCGGAGGACACCCTGGACAGGTCTCCAGTCCATCACAGGGACACATAGAGACAAACAACCATTCACTCTCTCACTCACACCTAGGGACAATTTAGAGTTACCAATCAGCCTAACATGCATGTTTTTAGTCTGCGGGAGGAAACTGGAGTACCCGGAGAAAACCCACAAATGCACGGAGAGAACATGCAAACTCCACCCAGAATGATCCCTAGCCAGGATTTGAGCCGGCAACCATCTCGCTGAGTGGCAACAGCTTTGCCAACTGAGTCAATGTGATGCCCTATTTATAACTATATTTTAGAAAACCAGGCAGTTTTGATTAAGCCAAAGCTAAAACAGATTTGCTTATTCTACCCATGGCAGTCCAGTTGGCTAACCAAATCCATCCAAAACAAACCTTTTGTTTTAAAAATTACATTTTCAACTAAGCTTTGTAAGTTCAACCAATGATCATCACATTGAAAATGGCCACGCGGACATAGTGATACAAGAGATTTTAAATTAAAATGTTTTTTTCACCCAGTTTAGAATGTCAAGGTAGCTCTATCACTTGTCTCTTTAAACTGATGTGTTTTGTTAGATTTTACAGTCTGTAAAATATTACAGTTCATTAATAAAGTGCATAGCCTGCCTACATGATCACTCAGGACATACTTGTCCTTTTGTTGTTGTCCGTCCATCCATTGTTTTTACCAGCTTAGTCCTTTTCTAGTCATTGGGGTCATTGGTGCCCATATCCAGCAGTCACTGTGCGAGAGGTGGGGTACACCCTGGACAGGTCTCCAGTCCATCACAGGGCCACATAGAGACAAACAACCATTCGCTCTCTCACTCAAACCTAGGGACAATTTAAGAGTTGCCAATCAGCCTAACATGCATGTTTTTAGTATGTGGGAGGAAACTGGAGTACCCGGAGAAAACCCATGCATGCACATGCAAACTCCACCCAGAATGGCCCCCCGGCCGGGATTCGCACCAACGACCTTCTCGCTGAGAGGCGGCAGCTCTATCAATTTTGCCAGTGTGCCACCCTTTTGTCTTTTTATTAAATCAAGAAAACCCATCTCTGTTGCCAGTTCTCCATCTGTTTCAGTTTTGATCATTTTAAGTTCTTGTTTTTGTTTATTCACAGCTGATCTGATAAAAAATGGGGAAACTCTAACTTTAAATCAATATATAGATGTGATATCTAAAGCCAAAATGGGGAAAGTGGGCTTATACAGCCCAATACCCAGAGAGCTTTCAGAAGTAGGCCAGTTGTATGTGTGTGTGTGTGTGTGTGTGTGTGTGTGTGTGTGTGTGTGTGTG
>NC_056507.1:18183394-18191692 GCF_014905685.2 Nematolebias whitei | reverse complement strand
TGTGTGTGTGTGTGTGTGTGTGTGTGTGTGTGTGTGTGTGTGTGTGCGTGCGTGTGTGTGATGATGATGTCATTCATGGTCCCTTCTGGCAGGTTAACAAGGCATCTCACTGGTTTGTGTGAAGTGAGGGAAGTTGCAGACTGGGTGAAGATCTCCATCAGGATGCTGCTCTCTATCAAATTGTCTGTTAGCCTTTTATGATCGTAGAATGCAACTGGATTTTATTAGTTGTTTTTTGGCAGTTTTTAATCTCTTGTTTGAATGGCTTTTTTTGTTTTCTGATAGTATTGTGGTGTACTATCGTTTTGGTTCAAGGGTTGGATTAAAGCTTGACTTCATTGATGAATGATGGTTTCTTTTTCCAACTAGTTCAGAGTTTGATCATTTTGTTGAATGGCCATTGTTTATTAGCTAGATGTTTGCCTTGTTCAACATTATTTTGATATTGGATGATGGAGTACACCTACAAAGTGAGAAGCATGTAATGAGTCATAGTCAGCTTCTTTCACAGAACATTACAGCTCAAGTTATTTTTATTGCCATTCCATTTATAACAGAAATACAGTTGGATTAAATTGTGTAACTGCTTTCCAGATCAAGTTCAGAAAAAAGAAAAACGGAGCTGAACAACACAATAAATTCAAGTTCTTCAGGTATAGAATGTAAAGTGTGGCCAAATGCATTTAGAGCTGATTATATTTTCTTCTAAATTGTTTTGGTACCCTTCTTAAAATGCATACCTTGAAAAAAAACTTGTTTTTTCATTCAACCTTTATTTATACAGGTTAGTGTCATTGGGTCTCGAGGACTCATTTACAAGAGAGACCTGTTTTTTAACAAAGAGTACAGATGACAACAGTAGACAATAATAAAAACAGCATATACAATGAAAAATAAACGGAAGAAATTATATTAAAACCAAAAACGGTTACATTTAATTAGGTGCTGCCTTCTCAACAGTGCAAAGTATCGATTCACAAAAAAAAAAAAAAAAAAAAAATTCCTTTTCTTTATTCTAAATTGTGAAGCAAACCTGCAACACAAGATCTACAGATAAAACTTTTCTGCTGTCTGATTAGTTCGGCGTATGGAAACCTCATGCATATCAATGACTGCTGAGTGTTATTTTTGTTCCTAGTTCATTTTATTTTCAGTTTCTGTTAGCCCCCCCCCCCAAAAAAAAAAAAAAAAGTTTTATCACATAAAAAATAAATGAATTCATAAAGACTGGGATAGTTTAAGTTTTAGTACCACAGTATTGCAATGATGGTTGTTAATCTCTGGCACAGATGGGTATTTCTTGTGAATGTTTTTCATTCACAACAACGTCACATCTTAAAACATAGACTTGTGGTCTCATAACTACGATAGCACATTTGTGTTTTCTTTAATACCCAACACAGTGAAAATCCTAGGCTTCAAGATTGGATGTGAATGAAAGATTGGTTTTAGTTTTGACAAGCTGCTCTCTGACCAGCAAAAACCACGTGAGGCAAAGTGTTTAAGCTCATTTTAATATTTATGAATCCTCTTCAGGCAGTGTCAATCATCTGATTTTAAAGTTAAGCAAACTTCTTCTCTTGATGGCAGCTTTAATTGCTTTCAAAATAACATATAACTGTTTTGTTTATATTAACCACAAACAGTCAGCAGGTTTATAATTTTTATTCCACTTGTCATCAAACACCCATTTATTGCTTCTGGTCTAAGAAGTATTCATTGTTTGCTGTTGTGATAATATTATTTCACCAGAGGCTACAATAGCCTTTCTGTTTGCCTGAATGACGGCTTTATGATGGATGTCAATGGGATTACAAATGTACCAGTGTCACAAAATGCACCAAAAATGAAACTTTTTACCATACCATGCCACGTTATTTGTAACGCACTTAAAAAACAGCAGTGAGGCTGACCAAAGTGCTGTACAATGAAACAAACAAGCACAGGACAAAGGATAAAATGCAAAAATCTACAGAAGTAAAACTAAAATTATAAAAAAAAAAATAAAAAAAATAGATGGATAAAAGCACAATAAAGTGAAAATCAACATCTCACTCTGGATCAAAGGCCAGCGAGTTAAAGTATTTTAATATGAGGTTTCAAAATGGCAAGTGAGGGAGCCTGCCTAACAAGCAGCGGCAAACTATTCCAGAGTTTTGGACCCGCAGCAGAAAAAGCTTTATTAACGCTGATCTTGCATTGCGACCTTGGAACCATTAAAAATATCCAATCTGCTGAGAGAGCTTGGCGGTACATATGACTGACTGCAGCAGTTCAGACAAATGAGAGAGGGCAGAACTGTTAAGAGACTTACAAACACACAATTTTTTTTTTTTTAAGTGAATTCACAAGTGTACTGGAAGGTGGCAATATATAAAAAATAACCCAAACTAACAAGCCCTACTGTGGGACTCAAAAATATACTTTCACAGCTTCTGTATTTTCTTTTTTAGATGTGTTAAAAAATGTCCTGAAACTTGTTTTCACACACTGGAATATATCAAGTGGCATATGTTGGATAGATCACCTCAGCCTTTTATAGGATTTACTTTTAAAGACAAACTTAGTCCCACTCATACAGTACATATATGCTGCTCGTAACCCACATGTGTGAAAACCAGGTCAAAAATAGTTTTATCTAAGAAAAGTTTCCAGCCACAGAATTGCATTAATACTTTTAATATAACTAAGAATAAATATGTCAACAGATGTCAACAATATGTCAATACATAAGCCAACAGGCAAACTTAATAAACCACACCTTATAAAAATAATTATAAATACTTAAGGGCAGACTTCCACATTTGTTTATTTATTTAATTCCAAACTTGCTTTCTTGTTTTTGACTTATTGTCCCTATAGAAAAACAGTCATTGCACTCATAAATGATTGTACACAGCGCCTGTAAAAAGTATGAGTATTTAATTTAATTTATTGACCTCTAATATGGTAAATGGACTGTACAGCACCTTACTATCTTGTCAAGATACTCAAAGCACTTTACATTACAATCTGTGCCCCCATTTACCCATTCATAGAACACTCCACTATATATTTACAAAGACTAATCAGTGCTTTGGATCACAGTCATACACTGATGGGACACATCTCGGAGGCCATGAGGGGGCTCTAACCAGTCATCTACAGAAGCCCCAGCTGATTTCATATTTAGTGAATATGAAATCCAAGACCATGTCTGTTATGAAAAAAACCCACCATCATTCAGTATCAATGGTTTTAACCAGTTCAGTTTGTTTGATGTGTAGAACATTTTTTTTGTGTGTGTGTTAATTTTAACTTATGCTGTCACTTACTAGGGGTGTAAATCACCATACCACAATACGATATTATATTGATTTGTTTGTATGACGATACGATTTTTCTCTATCACAATTTTTTTACGATTTTGATTCTATTCGATTCACAAGTTTGCGATTGATATATTGTGATATCAAATGTCCATTTCATTTACATATAAATAAATTTACAAAAACAATTCAAATATGATTTAACCATTTTATTTGTTATTACAGGCACCAGGCATTTAAATAAAAAAAACAACATTTTTTCTTAATTAATGAAAAAATACAAATAAATGACCTGTTCATTATAGTCTCACATTTCTCATGTTTAAGTGTATTTTTTTAAACCAGTTAACTTAAAAGTGCCCCGATGACCTTTCATTTATAAAGAAACAAAAATAGATATTGAGCTTACATTACATGACTATCAATGCCGTGTTTCTTCTTCAGGTGAACAACCAAACTTGTTGTTTCCTGAGCATTTCAACTCACACTGGCAACTGTTGCATACGGCATGAGTTTTGTCTGTTGAGCCGTCATTGAGTCGGAATCTAAAATATTTCCACAGTGTTGATTTAAATCCATCAAGAGAGTGAATTTTATTATCTGCGTTTATCCATTTATCTCATTAAATGGAGTAAAACATAGCCACCTATATAAATAAACAATTTTGTGTTGCTGTTTTTTTTTCCACTTCAAAATGGGAGCTCTACCACTTTAAAATGTTTGTTCGTTACATTCATGTTGGAGAATACAGCTCTCATCGACACCAAAGTGAATTTAGCCTGAGCAGCTTTGTTTTTTCATCACTTCAACATTTTTTTTTAACTTGGTCATTAGTGAAGTTGGTGTCACAGTGCTGTTGGGTTTGTGAATTGTACTCTGTACAAAGAATGCTACCACTGAAAACATGAGTGATTACCGGTACTCTACGGGAGTAGATTTGTATATACTTTGGCATTTTGTAAGGGCTAAATTTGGCTGTAATGGAATTTCCCTCCTCCATGATTGTGTCTTTTCAATTTGTGTCATTTTTAGATGCCACTATGACTTTGTTTTTGCTCCAAACACTTGACCTCTGTCTGTAGTTGAACCGTGGGGAAGTTGCACTTTCTTTCCAGCGTAAGACTTCTTCCCTTCCATGTACCATAAGCCTGTGTTTCTGTCCTTGTAAATGTGTCAACAAAAACTATGACAACCAAATCACCAGAAGAGCGTACATGAGTAAATCTTCCGTAATGCCTGCTTAGCTTTTGGCTTTGAAACGGCTTTGGCTGTAGTTGGGCTTCCTTCATTGGAGGACATTCTTCCAATGTATTTTCTTGCTAAAACTGCACTGTGATGCTGGGAGTGCATTATGGTCTGGTGGGGTTTTCAACAGCTTGTCAGGCTGTTGTGATCTTAAAAATGATGCGAGTAGTGGAGGTTGGTTTTGCAGTACGCATCTTTAGAAATGGACAGGAAATAATTAAAATAGCATTCAAATGTATTGCATGTTGCAAGTTTTTATCAGCATATCACATTTAGGGCGGCTGTGGCTGAGTGGTTAGAGCAGTCGTCCTTCAATGCAAGAGTTGGGGCTTCGAATCCACCAGCAGTCACATGCCGAAGTGTCCCTGGGCAAGACACTGAACCCCTCTCGTTGTCTCCGATGTGTGTCCCATCTGTGTATGAATGTGATAAAGCACTGATTAGTCTCTTTACAATGATTTGTTCAATTAGCTTTGTAGAGATCCAGTAGAGTGCTGTATGAATGGGTAAATGAGGGCACAGATTGTAGTGTAAAGTGCTTTGAGTATCTCGATAAGATAGAAAGGTGTTATATAAGTACAGTCCATTTACCATATATATTGTACCTTTTTGTAACGGCCTACTTTGCACGCAACTTCCTGACTTCCAGCTTCCTATTAAACTTTGTATGACTTTACAAAATGTTTTAGTTGTATTAACAGAAGTTATTTTAACTCAGAATGACCTCTCTCATCTAGCCTCACTTACATTATGGCTGTAAATATGCCAGGAAGATTTATTTTTGAGAATGGCTTTCTCAGCAGGGCCCAGTGGTTTTTCCTGTGCCTCCTTGTATCACAATCCTTAGTCCTTCCATTCCACAAAGCAATGCCTCCCTTATGGGCCCGTTAGCAGCTTTAGACTTTTTGTGGTCATCGTCATTTTCCCCCTTCCCAGAATGCAGCAATCGCTAAAATCAGTTTTAAAGTTAGGCTGGATGCAAGGTGAAGTGACCTTCTTCCTCAGCTTCTGCACATTTTTTTAGTTATATTTCATTCAACCTTTATTTAGACAGGTTAATCCCATTGAGCCCCGAGGACTCATTTACAAGAGAAACCTGATTTCAACAAAGAATGATGACAACAATGGACAACAGCAACAACAAGACAATCGTAAAAGAGGCATACAGATTTAATTTTAATTTTAATTTTATTTATTTGATCTCATCTATCCATTATTTTTGGCTTGTTCCACAGTTGAGTCGTGGCTCGAACCCATTTTTTCTATTTTTTATCTAATGGAAAAAGCGGGTGAATAGTTTAGGTTATGGAGTGTTGTTAGGGAATCTTTGGAAAAATGATAAGGCAGAGGGAAAGTGGTAAAGCAGGGTCAGGCAGGACAGAAAGTCCCCTTGGGGACAGCAAGCTATTCTGAGCCTTGTACTGTTCCCCAGACGTTGTCCTCTGGATGGTTTGCCCCTGGTCCGGATAGTCCATGTGTTGCTTCTACAATGAAGCATAAAAAAACAAATGGAAAGACAACAAATCTCCTGATAAGGAGACTATGGTTTACCCTTAAAAATTCCCACAAGTGGTATTATCTGACACTGGCCCAATATGAATTTATTCCACCTTCCCCCAATTTTAACTATACTGCACTCTTTTTACTATTGTCACTGTTTGCCTCAACTCCCTAAAAAAGATTACACTTCTAATTTTCTCTACCTTACTGTGAGTCAGCGGCCACAAAGAATATTCTGGGATAAGATTAACAAGTGGCCATTCCATTACACCTTTATAACATATGTTTCCATTCAGCTGTCACTGTTGTCTGGTTGGTGCTGATGGTTTTGTTTTTGTGTGTTAAATGTACACACATCATTATCAGTGCATATTTGATTTGGTCATCAAAGCACAACAAAATTGTGATTAATTTATTTTTAATCTCACAGTGGACCTATGTGGGATATTTTAATTTTGTTTAGTTTAACTTATATTGATACATTTGTTAATTTACTATGTTTGAGCATGCTTATACTAAATCTCCCTATAAATTTGGTTTCCCAGATGGTGGTACATACATACCTAAAACTAGCTAAAATACAGATGTTATATAAAAAGGATCTACCCTCAGTTGTGGTCTCTGACAAGCTCCTTTTTTATTACATCTTTTAAAAAGCCATAACATATATTTGGTGAAAGATAAATCAGCAAAAAAATGAGGATAACCTTGATTGTGAGTCTTAGGCTGGAATTATGGGAACCTTGAATAGGAGCTACTGTACCTTTATTTCCTCTCTCCTGAAAATAGAAAATCACCTCTTTATGATCCTCACATCATTTTCTCACTGCCGTCTTTGCGTTTATTTTCAGCTTGCTCTGAACACAGGAACACTTAAATGCACACTTTGTGTGCCCGACTCCCATTACCAAACTAGAGCTTTGAAGCCATCTGGGACTGGAGACCTCTTCATGTGGAAATTAAAGCCATGTGGTAGCTTGTTACCCTCCTTTTTCTAAAAGGGAATGTTGTGCATTTTCATGTCCCTGCTTCTATAAACCAACAGCATTATTTCATGACACACTACACTGCATTACATGTATGGACAGTAAGGTTGTCAGGAAGCTAGAAATGACGTTATGATTGTCATCATATGATAATGAGTAATCTTGAAATTAAATATAAAGTCAGATGCTGTGAAAGGCATATTAGCTGTGCATCAGAACTGCTTTAGTTAGCTTTAATAAATAATATTTAAGTGTGGTAAGGTAGTTAATAGAGCTCTACCAATATGAGTTTTTTATGGTCAGTGCCAATATTTTGATATGGAAAAAAAATTACACTAAAAATTATGTATAGAAAAGCATTTTTGTTTAAAAAAAATTGTGAGCTACCTTAAGCTGGTTGTAAAAGTTGCTGCTGCATCTTCATTTTCCTACTTGGTAATTGATTAAGCATGCACAGAAATGACCAAATTAGTCGCCCAATTAATCAGTCTGTCTCGTTCACATGAGCTGAAGTATTGTTAGGGGTTTTCAGGTGATTTCTAATACAGAAAATGAAAAAGTCATGGTATAGGGCTTTGTGTGGAGAACAAAGCTGAATGAGTAGGTGGCCCAAGCTTGTTCGTTGTGGGTTGGTGTCTTTTGGCTGACCACACAGCGTTTCACCTCTCATCCTGAGGTAAAATGAACTAAACATACCGGTAATTGTTTTCTCCATCATTCAATTGGTATATTTTTGTTAGTTTTAGGATGCCAGTCACAGAGACTTCAATTAAATAATTAAATTTGACGTAAGTAATGCATTGTGGAGTGAGAAACAAGTTTATACAAACCTAAACTAAGTTTGCAAACAATGAGAGTGATGTTGGTGTAGATTCCTTCTGCCTTTGTGACTTCCAGTTGTAGTTTTAAAGATTTAAGCCTTAACAAAATATTCATACCCAACTGTATGGTTTAGTTTATGGTCCAGTTCTTGTGCTCAGAGTCCAAAGCTCCACATTTTGACTATTGCCAGACTCCTTCTAATCCAAGGCTTTTATTCTTCTTGTGCTCTTGTATAATCCTTATCCCTAAATCAGATTTCATTCAGATTAAGATTGATTTTAGGCTAACAGACAGATCACCACAGATCAAGTAAACTATATAAATGAAAAAAAAAATCATATTTTTATAGCTCATAGTTCAAGATTCACTAAAATACAAATTTTTTAATTTATTTTTTTCTTCTTTTGGCTGCATGGTATATATATATATATATATAA
>NC_056507.1:18159129-18182994 GCF_014905685.2 Nematolebias whitei | reverse complement strand
AGGATCTCTTATAGCGGTCTGTCTTACACTGAAGACACTCTTTATTGTTGTATGACAGTCTGATGAAGATGGTGCAGTGTTGTCTGTAATGTTCTTCATTTCATGAAGAATCATTCTTTGTACAATCATCTCCAAAGGCTCTAGAGGAGTCCCCAGAACTGAACCAGCCTTCTTTATAAGCTTGTTGAGCATTTTTAAGCCAACCATTCACCCATTTACATTTCTTTTATTCACAATGTCTTGGTTGTACCTGTTAGACACTATGCAGGTATGCAAAACTTTCATTTTGATGCCAAATCAGGAAAATAAGTTTTTACTGTACCATTTCTGCTCACAACCTTGCATTTAGCTGTATGTGACTCAGAATGCTTTGCAAGCTGTTTGTGGTTTCAACAAGGCAGTGAGATCTTATATACACAAGCTCAATTTAGAGCTCTATGTCATAACAGGAAATGATGTCACCTAAGCCTCAGGTTCAAAGTCTTCTATCCTGTCAGCAGCCAGGCTGTCAACATTTAGCCCTATAAGAAAGTTGTGTTTTGGTGCACTTTTAGTATATTTAAATGCACTTTATGTCATCTGTATAAACATAAGGCCGTTTGTCAGTTTTTTGTTGTTTCTTTATAAACACCTCTTACACGTGAAATTTGTGAGAGCTCTCTCCCACTCAGTAACCTCCTCTTCGGTTTGTTCACTGTCGCCCACTTGCTACCATCTGTTCCACACAAAGATCTCCAACTACTAGCTTCCTCAGTTTGCTGTTTAAAGTAAGTCTCAATGAGCTAACCACAACAGCTATCCATTTGCTTCTCCTTTTCCCTGATTATTTTGCTTATGAGTCAAGTGGAATTCACATAAGCTGAATGCACATTGTGGTTTTTAACCACACCTTTATTTGCTATGGCTGGGCATTTTCAAGCATTGCTGGTCAAAAAAGGATTTAGGTGGGAGAACACAGCTGGTTGCATCTCTTACTAAACCAGTCATTGAAGGGGTGGCCACACGTTTCCTTTTTTGTCTAATAGCAAAACAATAGTATCGGCACTCTGAAGACTCAACACAGGAAGTAAGCATGAGGACATATGGCAAAAACATAAGCCTTTTTATAGTGATTTACCAAATGCACAGGGATTCAAAGCAGCTCCAGTGATGTTTGAATTGAAAAAAAAGAAGCACATTTTTACATCAGAAATAGCCTTGAAGTAAGTAAGTCATGTTTTACTTGGGCTGTTTATATAAATTTCTGGTCATTTTGTTTTTATATTGTGACAAAATGATTAACTTTGGGTATGAAAAGTGTAGTCAGATGAAAAATAATGCTGTATAGTTTCCCTAATAATAAAACAGATAAGAGTGTCATATATGATCATTTTAGAAGTTTTATATACACAAAATGTTTACAGTCCATCACAAGGCTATCATAGAATCATTTAGTGGGACTCTGTTTGTTTGGGGGCTCCTCAGATTGAAGAAGTCCTTTGGATGAAGGACGAAACGTCTCAGCAAAAAAAGACACTGCCAAGATGACCTGACTGAACATTGTTAGATTTTTACCTGGATTATTGAGCTTGAACCTTGGTATAGAATCATTTCATTTTAACATACTCGTATTTATATAAAAAACGAAAATTAAAGCTCCTAAAAAAGATTCTGCACAAATAGAAATTCATATAAAAGTTCTGTCTAATGTTTAACCCAGAAGCCTTCCAACGAAGTAAATGGGCTAAAAACAAAAACAAGTGGCTTTTATTGTAATCTTTATCAATTTTGGTGTAAAGAGGTGATTTTTGTGGCAATTTTAGATACCCACACGCCCTGAGAGACGGCATTTGTAAGGTGCCAGACAATTTTTTTGGCATATTGCTTCATCTTTTACTTTACATTGCAGCTGGGAGTTCATGCCAAGCATCTTCTCTTTATCCTGACAGACATGGTGGAGACGGGTTAGAAACAGCATCTTACAGACAACTTTTTCAAAAGTTTAAATTATTACATTGAAAGACTGAAAGCATCTGAGAAGAAAAGGGACATTGTAGAAATAAATAAAAACCTCAACATCGAAGTGAGTCAGTTGTTTTGACTAAGATATGACTTGTGGGTCTTAATCAACACAAATGTAATTAAATGTGAATAAATGTCTGATTTTGATGACTTTGTCTGTGTGGCAGCTGTTTCAGCCACGAGAGCTCATTATATTGGGGAAGTCGGTTCAGACAGAAATATCCCATAGTGAAACAAAGCATACGAGTGTTAGGGAAAACTGAAGGGTCTTTGTTTGAAATAGCAGGTGTTCTCCCACCTGTTTGTGCCTGCCATGTCAGAAATGCATGCTGCCCCAGCTGGCAAATCATCAGTAATGGTGAGCACAACATTTGTAGCTACGTACTCGCTTGTCAAATCGAACGTTACTGAGAGGGGCTGAAGTAAACCTTGCTGCCTTTCAGCTTTAAAAACCTTTCAAACAATAACGTTTGAACTGATCCAGCAAAGTTAAGTCGGGTCCTCTGGACGGTTTCTTAAATGTTTAAATTTAATAGATGAAACGTTTCAACAAAAACAAACTGTGACTTAACTTTGTTGGATTTTTCAACCTGGATTATTGAGCACGAGTCAGGATAGTTTGAACTGATCATTAAAAGTTATTCAGATTTCTGAATGCGTTTTTGTTTCTCGCCATGCATTCAAATCAAAGTCGTCTTGCTTTTCTTAGCTTGAATCAAGGCAACGGTGTTAATTGTCAAAACGACATAGAAAAGTTTTTTGTGTCACAAAAAATTCCTAAACTTCTGTGAAATATTGATTTAAAACTTTAATTTCTTGTTTAAAGACAAATGTATGCTTGTTTATTACACCTCATTGCCATGATGCAACTATTGTTGTTGGCATGGCAATAAACCAGATCTACTATTACTTATGCTCTTAGCTTGAATCTGCCATGACAGCTTTTAGCTGTGCAGCACTGTTTTAGTTCCCTAAATTGTAGTTTAAAATAAACTTCAGATGGTAGCTAACAGTCAAAAAAGTGAGACTGCTTAAGGTTTTTGTACATATTTTTAACTCATACATGTTTTGGTAAATGTAGCTAGTATTTTCTCTGCATCCAAACACCCCTCTGAAGTGCTGATATGGCAAATTTAGAGGTGATGCTTTTCTTTCCCTGAGCCAAGCTGCTAAAAAACATTAGATCACAGAAATCTAGAGTCCAACTGGTCAGGTCAGGGTTACGTAGTGCAAAAAGGAGAACAAACCTCAGGTCTTCTCCTTCTTCATGCTAGTGCATACATGTTCTGACTGTTCACACACACATACACATACTAGAAAAAATACCCTCATATTTCTCACTTTGTCATATTTCATATTACTATTTATAACTAAACCTCAAATATAGTGAATAAACAAGTATGGTTTGTACATACCACTTTTATTTTTCAGTAGAAATTCAAGTGTTTTTACTTAAACCTACTTGATTAATGTAATGTTAAATTTGTCTAAGTCAGAAAACGAACAAGAATAATTCTCAGGGCATCCGGTGTAAAAACAGCCAAGTCTTCAAGTTGGTTCACTGTGGTGGCCCCTGAGGAAGGGAGCAGCCGAAAGAAGAAACCCTGTGCACACCCTGTGTGTCCTAAGGATGGAAAGTAGGAGTTACAGTGATGGCTTGTGTATAAAGTCTTCACTGCACAAATTATTTGACGAGATTCCCTCAACCTTTATAATGGATGTTTTGGGGATTAATCTAAACTGGTCGACTCAGGCTGATGAGATGGATTTACAAGTTACATTTTTGACAGTTCAAACCCAGAACTGCTTTGAAGTGTCAAAAAGCCAAATCACGTTGACTAAATGAAATCACACTAGAATGGTGAATATTATTTGAAAATTGTTTGGTTATTGTTTGAAGCAACTGATTCATTCTGAGTATTGAACCTCAGTTTAACACAATAAACAAATAATTTGTAAACATAAGGTTCTGTGGCTTATAAATTGGTACGTCTCCTTAAAGTATTCAGCATGCCTGTAGCATATTATCCAGGCTTTAGCATTTGATGTCAGATTTGTAAATTTTTTCAAATGACTGTTCCTTTGGTGTTTTATGTTGGCTAAGTGATATGAGTAGGGCTACACAATTGTTAAATTCCTAATTATGGTATTGGTTGTTCTTCATTGAAACCAAAGATTTGACCATAAATGCTATCTTCTTGGTTCAAGATAAACCATCGTCACATACTCGTGTGGGAAAGAGTTTAGTCTTGAGCAGAGGCTAAATCATCGTTCTGTCCATATGGTGACTGTGGTTTAGTTCCTCCAGTGATATTTGTTCTGTGCACCGCAACACGTTCTGTCATTAAAATAAATCTGGTGAGAATGTCTCAAGGGCTTCCCTATCAACTGTCTGAGTATGTCACAGTTATGTGTGTTTTATTTAAACAAGTCAGTGTCATCTTTTGTTTCTTTCATCTTGCGCTTTATCCATGCTAGTGATGGAAGAAAAGGTCCTGGTTACAATGTCTTCTAAAGTAGATATTTAGATCACATTAGTGATGTTTACACTGATTGTGATGATTATTGACAGCCTGTTTATCTGCCTCTTCCTAGACTTTGACATGAAGAAAGATATAGATGCACTGATAGAAGAGGAACGGGCTGAAATCATCTCTAAATATGACAAGGTAAGCAGGTCTACAGGACTACAATCATCATGAGTGAAAACATTTGTGGCCCTGGTTTGGTCATGAACATGGTCATTCTAAAGCTGTTCTGCTTGTAAACTGGAAAGAAAAAATCCTACAAAACTGAGAGTTATGTTTTTTTGTACTTTCATGAATATATTTCCTAATTTTACTGAATCTCTTAACTTTGTTGCTTTGAGTTATAAGGATTAGTAATATATATTAGTTCTTGTTTTGATATAAATTCCAACATTTCAAATTGTATGTGCTGAAGCGCAAGGAAGGGACAGATTTTTTTTTTTTTAATACTTTCAATCTGTATTATCTGATGTTTTAGGGCAGACAAGATGGTATTAACATTGACCCATGGGAGGATGCCAACTACAACATCTATAAAGTCACGGACCGCTTCGGCTTCCTGCAGTAAGCTATGTTGAAGTATTTACAAGTAGTATCTGTATCTGTGTTTCTGTCCTCTGTCTTTATGCCTCTCACTATTCTCATATGGTAATGATCAAAGTGACTATTAAACACAATGTTTACATCATTAATTTATTTTGTATTTGTTTTTGCTCCAGTGAGGAAGAACTCCCAACACCTACTGCACTTGAAGAGAAGGTAAGGACAGGTTGTTTGTGTGTGTGTTTGTGCAATGCATTTCCATTTTCTCTATTTCTGTAGTGGACAATTTGTTTGTCTCTGTTTGTTCTTCCTAGCAAAAGCACCAGGATATTGAACGAGTTCAAAAATGGCTGAAGATGGTGAAGAAATGGGACAAGTACAAGAACAGTGAAAAGGTTGGCAGTGCCTGTCGTAAGACACAAATACGCTTCCTCAATTTAGCCTCGTTTTTCCTGATCTGTTATGTCAAATTATATTTCTGTTTCTGTATTTAATTTGTTTTCCATTCCTAATTTAGGAATAGCTATTTTTTCCTTCCCCTCTGTGCTCTGGGGACTTGAAACAAAAATATGAATACAAGTAATGAGTTCTAGCCCTTCAAGAGTTAAGACTGTTCTCCATATTGCAGCATTTATACTTGAATCCCTGCCTCTTGTGTTGACGTTTCTTTATGTCCCTTTTATTTGTCTTTTATGTTTCAGTTGGTGAAGCGTGTGTTTAAAGGTATACCTCTCCAGTTGAGAGGCCAAGTTTGGGCCTTGCTTTTGGACATAGAAAAAGTTAAGCAAGAAAATACAGGAAAATATGAGGTACGACATTTTTTCATTGACAACAATAGCTAGTGATCTTTAAATATTATATAAAAGTTTAAATTAGTTTTGCTGCCTAGTTTTGCAATAGTTGTGACGTCCATTCCCCAGAAAATGAAGCAGCAAGCTCGTAGCTTCTCAACAGAGATCAAGCAGATAGACCTGGATGTCAACAGAACCTTCAGGAACCACATCATGTTCATGGATCGCTTTGGAGTCAAGTGAGTTCTGATGGAGAAGCATACGTTTCAATATTGCTAACAGGAGATCAATACCGTGAGACTGTCCAAACAGAAAAATGTCTATAATCCATTGTTAATATATAAGTCCCACAGCTATCAGACTCTAAATCCTTTTGTTTAATTATAAATATTTCAACATTGGTGAACATCAAGAATCTCAGATTCATAAACTTTAAATATCTTCATTTATGTCTAGAAAGTTCAGTGCGGAGCTCAGGGCTATTGTAGTTACTACTACATCAACAGATTATGTCACTGACTTACAGATTTGTGTAGTTTATCTTCCAGTAATGCCTCGTTGGTCAACCATTTATGTATTTGCTTTGAGACCCACCCTAGAAATTCTGTTATCTTAAGCACCCGTCTTAGGGATTTTTCCAAACACACAAACATCATTACTGTTTAGATTTTTTCCCTAAATTAGTTTTCCCCTGACTGCTTGCATGTTAGATAAGATGCTTTTGTTTTCTGGTACTCAACACATGTACAAATTTGACTCGCTGAGACTCCTGCAGGGTGTGACCTCTGATCTAAACCTTGAAGTAGCCACACACACATTACACACTTGCACAAAAGCAGAGTGGTGGTTTCCTTCTCTCAGCATTTTATTAGCCTTCCTGTCGATGCACAAAGCCCCACAGGAAATGGCATTCAAACGGGACCTACACTATCAAAAGTACCGGTACATGTGTGCAAAATAACACTGAAACAAACAAATGTGTAAAACTAATTACATTAAAAATACCCATACCATAAATATATATATATAATATCATAACAAATAAATTGAGCATGCATCAGGATACATTAAAAATACATTAAACAACCTTCAAAACACAATCGTCTTGAACAAATATTGCATGTGTCTGGGACAGTTGTTGAGAAGCTACTTAGCATATCTCAAGTGTTTTAGAGAGATCTTTTCTTTCTCTTTGTGATGTACTTCCCCTTCGATTCAAAGCCACTGAGCCCAAACAAACCAAAACACTAATTCATCCTGCTCCGCTGTGCTCTGTCCCTGCCAGTCCACAGCTGTCTTACTCACACAGAGACACTGACAGCTATTTAAAGCGCCTTTCCTGTCTCTGCCGTTGTCTATTAGGACATGTTTTTATTATGGAGGCCTGGAGGGGAGACATCCTCTCTATATTATATTTGTTAATGCCCTGCTCACACACATTTATACAAACACAATGGGTGCCTTGTGCTCACTGTCTGAAACTGTTAAATCTCCAGATGTAATCAGGTGAACAAAGCCACACTCTCCAGTTATGGAAACCGTATAAAAGATGTGAGCTTTGGAAGCGTATATTCAATTCAATTCAGTTTATTTATATAGTGCCAAGTTACAACAGAAGTCATCTCAGGGCACTGAACAGGAACATTCATATATATAAAAATTAAGTTAACATTATTTATCTGAGGAGCAGACTGCTTTGAATTTAACTCCATCACAGAACTCTCATCTTGAGCAAACACAAAGACAACAGTGGAAAAGGAAAAACTCCCCCATGAGGAAGAAACCTTTAGCAGAACGAGGCTCAGGACAAGTGGTCATCTGCTTTGACTGGCTGGGTTTGAACAGGAAGGAGGAATAGATACACAATGGCAGGTCGAGAATCACGTTAAGATAGTAATAGTATCAAATGAAAATTATTCAGTTTTAACAATTCATTTAAGGAAATGAGGTAAGTTTGTCCTCCAGTAGTCAAAGCCTATAGCAGCATAACAAGCCAACCCTAACTATAGTAATATTACACAGGTGGAAGAAGGCAGTTCTAGTAATGATTTTAATGTGGGGGATAAAAGACATGTCCTGATCAAAAATAACACCAAGATTTTTAACATTAGAACTGGAGGCCAGATTAATGCCATCCAAGGAGGGCAAAAGACTGAAAAAAATATTTCTAAGGTGCTCAGGTCCAAAAACCAAAACCTCAGTTTTATTTGTATTCAAAAGCAGAAAATTTAGGGTCATCCAGGTTTTTATGTCTTTAAGACATGCACATAGTCTAAGTAGCTGATTGGATTCATTGGGTTTCATGGACAAATATAACTGTGTATCATCAGCATAACAATGAAACTTTATCCCATGCTGTTTAATAACGTTACCTAATAGAAGCATATAGTTTAAGCACTGAACCCTGATGAACGTCATGGCTAACTTTGGTGTATGAAGAAGATTCATTATTTACATTTACAAATTGGAATCTATCAGATAGATTAAACCAGTTTAGAGCAGTTCCTGTAATCCCAATATCATATTAAAGTCTCTGTAGTAGAATATTGTGATCAACTGTATCAAATGCAGCACTGAGATCTAACAGGACCAGTGTAGACACCTGTCCATTGTCAGAGGCCATGAGGATATTATTAGTAACTTTCACCATGATAATAATATGTATGTATATATTTATAATATAATGTAAATGATTTTTTTGTGCAACATCTGCTTATAGATATATAAACAGAGCTAAAGATTCTTTTTAAAATGCTGCTGACTGATTACTTTAAACTGTTGATTCCCTAAAATAGTTTTGTAGGATCCTCTTTGAATACTTGCATATTTATTGTTCAGGAATCAGATCCCTGTTTTTAACTGTTTTTTATTTTTCATTCTGATTTTTTTTTTTTGTTCATTCTTCAGGCAACAAGCTCTATTTCATGTGCTGGCAGCTTACTCTGTCTACAACACGGTACGTTTTTGTGTGTGGAAAAATGTGCACATTCCTAATGCAACGTTGCATAATATGAAAAAGTTTTGTGCACACCCGCCTTTCAAAAGAACGTTTGTGGCACAACAGCTCTTACCGGTAGTTCATCCATTCTGCTGGTTTCTGTACAGCAGAGAGCAGGCCAGGCATACCCCCCCCCCCCCACCCCCAATCTGTTCTCACTATAGTTCAGAGCCTCGGGTGAGATCTTTTATTTATGATTGTGGCTCAGCCTGAAGGTGCTGCATCCGAGTGTTACAATCAGAATATTGGTGATCCCCCATTCATGTTCACATTGTTAAACTAAGCTCGTCTGTATACTTCAAATAATTATAGTGTATTAGTCTTTCTTAATTAAAAACAATCCAGAGCATTACCTGTTTGTTTGTTTTTTTTGTTTTTATGTGAGCCCTTTTTTTTGCTCTTAGGTTTTTAATCATCTTTTGAGTATCGTCTGCATGTCCTAATTTTTATTTGTAATTTTGCATTTTTAATATTGTTTTTGAAAACCACAATTTGTTTTATTTGAAAAGACCTCATGTATCCACCATAGTTCGATTAGATTGTTCCAGTGGGCCCAAGTAAGATTAAAAGAGAGACTGAGGCACAAAAAGGGTGTTTCTTCTTTCTTTGATAAATCTTCTGGCCTGTGTGCAGATAAAAAAGTCACATTGTGATTAAATGCTTTTAGATGTATAACAAGACAATTTAGTAAGTAATTCAACTTTTTTTATTTATTAAACTGAATAAATATTTCTTATAGTAATCTTAACTGCTGTTTGCTTGACAAAAATACTTTAATGTGCTATTAGGGTTAATATGAGTGAACAAAAAAAAAAATCCTGGACTATTTGTTCACCAAATTTACACAGTTTTGGTTAAAATGTGGCAGAATGTTCACAAAAATTAAGAAAAAGCAGATTTGTAATATGACCACTTATAATAAAACACTGTTGAACAGAATACTAACCTACACTCGTACATGATGGGGATTTTCTTTCTAAATTCAGTAGTCATTCCTCTGTGGCAGAAAGGTTTGAGCCAGAGGAAATGGGCATGTGTTTCCCCCTTTTTTCCTTTTTCCCCTCTCCTCAAAGTGCTCAAAAGAAATTGGGTCAGTAGGAGAGCCAAAAGAGGAAAGCAGAAGTAGAGAAGGGATGTTTGTGTTTTTCACGTATGTGACGGTAAAGAGGAATGTGAAATATGTGTTGTTTAACCTCTCTTTAACCCCAATTATATTTACCGTACTTCCTTGAAAGGATACTTTTGAATGTCTGTTTCTTTTTGCAAAGTAAATTTGCCTTAATATGGACAAATACTACATGTGTGTCTGTGCATCTATGTTAGCCTAGGGCTAGTTTAGTGTACACAAGTGAATTATTCTGAAGTCAGCTTGGCATAAATTCAAGTTTAAAACATGACTATACTGAGAATGTGTTTGTGGCTAACTGTTTTGGGTAAAGGTGTTTACAGGAGAAATGTTGCTGCTGCGTCTCAAGCACACTAAAACCACACACTTTCATAATCTGACTTCAGATTACATTAGACATACACTACATACCCTACATAACACTTAGGCAAATACAAATGACTATAATTTATTAGAGCATGGGCTATTTTGTTTACCTTGAGCTTTGTTGTCATCTATCTTTACCAGGAGGTGAGCTACTGCCAGGGCATGAGTCAGATTGCTGCCATCCTGCTCATGTACCTGAATGAGGAAGATGCCTTCTGGGCTTTATCTCAGCTCCTCACCAACAGCAAGCATTCCATGCATGGTGAGACAGAGGAAGAGCGGTAGACAAAAGCTGATTCAAGTCTTTAAAAGGATTACAGTCGACCACAAATTTCTGCTATATCGACTGCAAAATGAGTTAGGAGTTTCTGGAACTGTTCTTAAGTGGTTTTCCCCTTATCTGAGCAACAGAACCTTTTTTCCATGTGTGTGAATAACATACAGTCTTAAGACCACTCCGTTATTGTATGGTGTTCCTCAGGGTTCAGTCTTAGATCCTATTCTGTTTCTTTTATACCTCAGCCCCCTTGGAAAGATTATCAGTAGCTTCAATAATGTGTCTTACCATTTCTATGCTGATGACATTCAACTGTATTGTTCCTTCTATGATGCAAAATTACACAAGTTAGCTGAATTAGTAAACTGTGTTTCCCATATTAAGGCATGGCTAGCTAAAAACTGCCTTCAGTTAAATTCTAACAAGACTGAAAGCCTGATCGTTGCTCCTGAACAGAAAGTTCCTTGGATCAAGCAACACTTGGTTCTCTGGGCTCCTCTTCTCAGCTGAGCCTCAGAAACCTCGGTGTTCTGTTCGACCAGTCCGTGTCCTTACACAAACATTTAAAGCTTCTGGTAAAAAACTGCTTTTATCATTTGAGCAATATTTCTGAATTGAGGGTAATGTTATCCAAATTTGACCTGGAGATGATCATTCATGTTTTTATCTTTTCTCGTTTAGATTATTGTGATTCCCTTTTTACTTGTTTTAGCAAATCTGCTGTCGCTCGTCTTCAGTTGGTCCAGAGCGCTGCTGCAAGGCTTTTAACAGGAACTAATAGGAGGTCACATTACACCAGTTTTATCTTCTCTTCACAGGCTACCTGTTGAATTTAGAATTAATTTTAAAATTTTAGTTTTGACTTTTAGAGCTTTAAATGGACAGGCCCCCAGTACATCATTGAAATGTTGACTCCTTATTCTCCAGCCTGCAGCCTTTGGTCTTTAGCACTGAACCTCCTAAAGGTCCCTAAGACCCGGTTTAAAACTTGGGGTGTCCTATCCTTTCAGACTGTAGCCCCCCGACTGTGGAATGCCCTGCCCCTGTCTCTTCGTGTGGCCGTCTCTGTTGAGTCCTTTAAAAAGCAACTCAATACATTTTAATTCAGACAAGCTTTTAGTTAAATGTTTTACTGTTTTTATCAGCTGCTCTTATTTTTGTTTTATTTTAAGCCTGTATCTGCATTTCTGTAAAGCACTTTGTGATTTTTATCCATGAAGTGCTATATAAATAAAGTTTACTTACTTACAATAAAAAAGGATAAATGAGACGTGGTTTGAGATTAAATTGTTTATTTTAATCTATTATTTGTAGATTCAGCTTCAACCACCACACACATTGTCAGCATTTCTAATCTATTGGTTTTAATTTAATTTCCCTTTTAATCTTTGTTAGGGTTTTTTATCCCTGGATTTCCCAAGCTGCAACGCTTCCAGGCTCACCACGAACTCATCCTCTCCAGTATGCTGCCCAAGCTGAAGAAACACCTGGTGAGTTAACAGTACTGATGCTCGAGCGCTGCTGCTCATCATATGATGTTCATTACTTATGTTGAACACGTTGGGCCACATGAAGAGGATGTTACTGTTAATCCAAGATTATTTAGAAAGTGATGTCTAGCTAAAACAAACTTCAAGGAGCAGCTTCTCACAAAATCAGCTCCTTGTTCCTTGTCCTCCACAGGACAAAGAGCAGATGACAACAGGGATTTACACCACCAAATGGTTTCTCCAGTGCTTTATTGACAGAGTGAGTACTAAGATTTTTTAAGGCCTTTTCAACCTGAGCAGAATGAATTGCCACATCTTGCCATTTTTTTTTTTATATTGACTGTTTATTTTTTATCTAACAGACCCCTTTCACTCTCACATTACGTTTATGGGATATCTACATATTGGAAGGAGAGAAGATACTAACTGCTATGGCCTATACAATCCTCAAGTTACACAAAAGTGAGAACAAAGCCATTTACCGTAAATTGTCTCCACTTGTGCTGTGTTAAATCAAGCAAGTCACTCTGTGGCCCAGATGTAGCAATGCTGGCTGTTGCTACACCACTGAGCGTTACTGTGTGGATTTCACCACGCACCTCCTCTCAGTCGGCTGCATCTTCGCTGGATGGCTTACATAATAAGAGCGGTAGTTGCTGAGGAGAAAAATGGAGAGCTGACTTTTCATTGGATGCACTGACAGTGTTTCATGTTGTTGTGCAAGCTATCCTGCACATCAAAGCATCTCGTGCAGCTTAAAGCTTGGAAGTCCACACTCTCCAGTTTTGACTTGAGAAGTTTAACTCCCAGGATGGAATTCAAAACGTCTTCAACTACAGAACAAATGTTCCAGTTTTTTGCCTTTTTAATCGTAAAATTAAATTACCATCATTGGCAAACCAGCTCTAATTTGTAGTTCACTATATTCCATAAATGAAGTGATGCTTATCCTTCTTGATGTTTGCTTTATGTCTGTAATCAGAGCGCCTGATGAAGTTTCAGTTGGAGGACCTGAGGGAGTTTCTTCAGGAGCAGATGGCTAATTCTTTCCTCTTTTCTGACGATGGGGTGATTGAACATTTACAGGCTTCAATGTCAGAACTGCGCAGTAAAAAACTGGATCAACCTCCTCCAGGTGCAGTAGGAGTTTTTATTTCTTGATTCATTAACCTGTTTTTTTCCTGAAAGACTTTGAAGAGCATTGATTCTTAAAAATTTGTAAAACTTTTTTTTTCTTTTTCTTTTTGCATAATTATGAGAAAGTTCTGAAAATGTGACAAAAATTAAAGAATATCTGAGATATAAGTAACCAAAGTGACATCTTTTACATTTACTATCTCATGTGACAAGTGTAATTTGTTGGACTTTTTAAAATACACTAGAAATCTATTAACTTTTTTTTGTTGTTGCTTTGTTTGGATTTTTTTAGCCAAGTCGGATGAGCTGCCAAAGAAGCCTCTGGGTCAGGAGAGACCAGTTCTTGTGCCATTGCAGTCTGACTCACCTGTGGAGGTCAAAGTAAATCTGCAGGCTAACAACAAGTCCATTACAGAGACCTGCCAAACAGGTGGCTCCACTCTGCAACAAACTCCTTCCTCCACAGAATCCCAGAATTCAAAAAGTCTCTCTGGACCAGACACGCCTTCATTGGACATCGATGTCCAGATGCAAGGAACACCTTCCTCCCTGAGGTCTTGTGTAGTGCCTCCATTACTCCCTAAAGCAAACAAGCCCACTGTTAAAGTAGGGTTGGTGAGCAACACAAAGGACTTGCTCCCAGAGGTTTGCATAAATGATAAAAATCACAAGAACCAAACAAATACGCCAGAGTCCCAAGAGGAGTTTATGGATTGGCCTCCACCGTATGAACCTTCTGCTTTAGACACTATTACCATGCAGACTGAAGAGGAAATCAAGGACCTTCCAGACTTACCACCTCCACCCTTCTTCCCTGAACAGAGTGAGCAAAGGTCTCTGAAAAATGAGTCTTCTACCTTGAGGGCCACGACTGGCTCGGATATCCAACGTCGCTCTCCTTCCCCTCTATCAACCTCACCACTGGTCACACAGATGCAGGCATCCCCCAAACCGAGTCCAAAACCACCTTTTTCTGTCAATGGCACAAAGAGAAAAAGTCCTCCTCACTCCGCCTGCACATCATCCTCATCTTACTCTCCCAGACTTCTGCCCGCAAAACCAACAAAGTTCCCAATTTCCCTCTACGTCCCTGCGTCCATGGGAGACAGACGGCCTTCCAACACCTCCCAGTATGACAACCTCTCTGAGGCAGATGACGACGATCGCTTAGTGGAGAGACTGCTGGCCTCAACTCCTGAGGAGAATCCCAGCATGCACAGCGTCCCACCTTATACCACTGACAGAAACTATGACCCTACCTTCTACCCTGTGCCTCCACCTCCTGTCTTCATTCCTCCATCTCCATCCCCTGTTCTTACTGCAATGTGCGCTCTCCCCAGCTTGCCTCAAGAGCCAGAATATAGAGGCGAGGACAGCTGGGTGGAGAATTCAATTATTCACTCTCCTCCACCCAGTTTTGCTGACAGACTTGTTCCATTTCAGTGTACCACCGCCACCTGTTCAGACACACACACAGCTGCATCACCAGTCTACTCCAAGAATTTTTCCAGAGGCCCCAGAGACCATTCTGCTTTTCCAGCACCTTTGTTGTATACAAGGTCTCCCTCAGGTCCCTCCAGGTGCTCAGGACAGTCACCAGTAGGTGTGGTCCTGGTTCAGTCCAGCCCAGACTTTTGTAGGACTCCTCCTGGTGGACAGAAGCTGCCAAAGTCTATAACTTTTTGATAACTTTCAATGTTTGTGTTCATGCTAACGTGAGGTGGATTCTTTAATATTGCTTTGATTTCCAAAGCCACCTACAAGATGAAAGGCCAGTAGCTCTTCAGGTCGTCAAAGGGTTTTTGTGTGCATCAGTGAAAGGACTTTTCATGCACATCTACTGAACAGATCTCTAACAGTTGCTTGCCCTTTGTAAGGGAAGTGATGTCAAACGTATGTCTTTATTATTGACCACATGGAGCGTTTGTAATATGTAGACTGCTCTTGGTTACTCATGTGACCACAACTGGTTTCATTTTGACTGATGCTATGCAGAACCGCAGACAAAAACCTTTATCTGATGCCACCTGCACAAGACCCCATTGCTCAGTCTTTAGTTATTTTCATTTTGTTCCAACAAAGTGTTTCACGCTTACCAAGGTGCACTGAGTATAGCAACATAAGGGCTTTTAGGCTGCCAGGTAATCAACTTGTAAATCCATTTTCAGGACTTCATGGTAAACAGTGAGCTGGCTTATTGCAAACTCTGAGAAACTCATTACAGCTCTTAAAGTTTAGCTTCATACTTGACAACTGAGGCCCCCCCACTAATGCCATGTGAAGTGTTTGTGAAACTAAAAAAGGATTTCTTCAAGTTATAACTACCAGCAGTGGTGAAAAATGGTGCAATACATTATGAATGGAAATACTAACC
Source organism: Nematolebias whitei (assembly GCF_014905685.2). Taxonomy (NCBI): domain Eukaryota; kingdom Metazoa; phylum Chordata; class Actinopteri; order Cyprinodontiformes; family Rivulidae; genus Nematolebias; species Nematolebias whitei. The sequence continues at coordinate 18,167,363 of NC_056507.1, read as the reverse complement.
CAAACATTGATGCCTTAGGTCAGTTAGCAGTGTGTGTTCTGCAGTGTGTGTGTTAAATTGTTTTCTTTCAAAGCCCTTTTCATATTGCTTTACATGTGATTGTGGGTTGTACAGAAATAATATATTGTGCATATGTGTTAACATTAAAAAGTTAATGTAACATAAGTGGCACAGTCTTTGTTAGGAAAAACAATTGTAGCTCTATCTAGTGGCCAGAGATGGACCGTTACAGAGTTTAAACTTTAAATTGAAGTCGTATTTCTTTATCCATACAGTGATCCGTTAATGATGAACAATTTCTGCCTTTAACAATAACCATGATGCTCATCTGTGGAAAAAAGATTGTTACAGATCAGGCAGCAAAAGTATTCAAAGCTTATTGTCTTTTTTCAGAGCCATTACGGTGATTTTGATGTACATTTGCTTAAAGAAAATGTTTGTTTTTCTTTAATAGAAGTTGAGCCTTAATATATCTGTAAGATCTAATGCATAGTTCACCATATATATATATATTTATATATAGTTCAAGTTATACCATATTGTGTTCAAATATCTGTATTGTCTTTTGCACTGACATTTGCCAATTTAAACAGATTTTTGCAGCTTGTTTTCCTTCATTGAATTGCAAATTATTGCTTAAGGACAAACTGATGGTGCATTGCATGGACTCACAAGATGATGCGGTCTGGGCACGCTGGAGGTTGATGAGACTAAAAATCGCACATCACTGCACATCAAAGTTGAGTTTGGTTTTCATCGTGGAGACAAATTCAGACTAGAATTTTTTTTACATTTATGCAACTAGAGTTAAAAAATAGCTTTAGATACATCTTTGTTAATCAGCCAATCCTAATACCGCTTTCAGACTTTTATTGCACACCCACATTCATGTTCTACATTATGTACAAATCTCAAGTGACTTCATTTGAAGCTATGGGAAAGTGTTTTTACATAAAGTAATTAGTCATGTTTTAAACACCTTTCATTAGGAAGCCGATGCACAAGCTGCACTTGATGGGGCATTTTACTGGTTTAAAGCCAGCACCCTGTACTGCAAATTAAATACATCACCAGTTAACATCTTGATTAACAATTCCTTGCATTTTGAGATAAAGTATATATAGCTATATGCTTAAAAATGCAAATATTGCTATTTTTTTTATACATTTCACAGAAAATAAAATCACCCGTGTAACATGAGAAAATGTTGATCGTTTAATTAACTGATAATTGCTTAGTGTTTTACTACAAAACAAACAAGTTTTTATTTATTTTTACATCTTTACAACTACTTTTGTTTGCACCTTCGGCATGAATTCTGTCCATCCATCATATAAATAAGTAACTTTAATTGCACGTTGACTCCAGAGTAACCGTGTCATTTTGTAGCAGCAGCTCCCACACCCCTCGGAACAGTCATATCCTGAGCTGACTCATGAGGTCTGAGAGAGAGCTGACGCTTTCTCTGAGCTTCGAGTCCTCCTCCTGTCCCAGCGATACTCCAGCCAGGCGTGTTGATCCGTTTGCTCCCATTACACAAGGCAGACTCAGGAACACCTCTGCACCTATGCCACCCCAGCCCTACAAAAAAAATACATATTTGGTTAAAATCCATGTAACTACATGAGTCTGTTAGAATTGGTTGTTGTTTTAATTGGTCAAACTACCTGAGCCAAGGTGGAGACTGAGTGTGCCTTCATCTTATTCGTCAAGATGCTGTTGGTGATGTCAGCGGTGGAAAGGCCCACAGACCACGACCTCTGACCTCGATTTTTTATGAGCTGAAATGCTCTGCAGGCGTTAAAGTCAGAAATAAATTAAAAAATACATTTGATTAAAATGGAAAACTTCTCATTAAAACAAGATTTTTAAATGTACAAACAACGTGCCTATTTCATGTTAAGTAAATTAATCATCTCATTAAATTAAAATGTCCTGAAGCCATAAACTGAATCTTTTAACGTGAGGTGAAAGTAGTTTAAGTACCTGTCTAAGAGGGGTTTGGTAGTACTGGATCCCGGTGCGATCTCAAGTGCTCCGTTGGAGCTCAGCCCAACGTTACTCATCACAGACACTGCAGGGACAAAAACATGTAAGGGCTTAACAACACGTCACCAACAGTTAGCTTTCACGTGAAGAACATACAAGATTAGCTGGTGCTGCAACTCGACCAGTTCTGAACACAAGACAAGGATGACTAACAAAAGAGATAAAAATGGAAACTCTTAAAAAGGAAATGGGCTAAAAATCATTCAGATTGTGCAATGTCCATATAATCTTTCAACAGTTCTTTTTTTGATTTTGAATTCCTGCAAAAGGCAGGAAGTGATGTTTTTGTGTGTTGGCAAAATATCTCAGGAACCACTACATCTATTTAGTGCAACTTGGATGTACACCTACAACTTTAGATCTTTAGAGTCAACCACATTCAAGATGACTGTCGTAGACCTTAGCAAACATAAATAATCCTATAATTCAGTCCGTTTAACATATTGTGATAAAATATGGTGTAGTAGTAGCTGACGCTGCTTATTGTGCAAAATGTTTGCTTAAAACTTTAGCATCAACTGATGAGTCAACCATTTTTGTTGTTTTTCAGAAAATAGATTTTTTTATTATAGAAGAGTCAAAGTCTGACCCTTTGTGTTTCTCCTTTTTTGCCTTTCAGGGCTTCCATAGAAGCATTTGTGTAAACATACACGTACTCTTATCACTTTACACGTGTAAACATTCAACTGTTCTTTGGCTCACCTTTGTTGTCTGATAGTTCTCCTATGACCCATGCAGGTTTGTGCGTATTCAGATTAATATCCAGAACGTAACTAAGCCGCTCCGAGTCCAGATTACAACCTGCTCCGATCACATGTGTTGGAGGAAGGCCGCTCTGTCTCCAGGCAACATGTGTCATGATGTCCACTGGATTTAAAAACAATAAAAAAGTTTATTTAAAGAGAGCAAGAAAAGGGTTTTAAAGGAGTGTCTGCTTTTGCTACTGACCTGGTTGTGATGCAATGAGCATTACAGCAGTTGGGCTGAGATGGGCCAGTTTTGGGATTATTTTTCTGTACAAATCCACGTTAGTCTGAACCACGCTGACATACGACTGCTCGCCGCTCCAAGCGTTTGCCGTTACCACAACAACCCTGGAGCCAGCCGAAGCTGATAAATCTATCAAAATGTCCAAAACATCATCAGTTTTTGCAGAAACACAAAGATTAAGTATATTGTTCTATCAGGATTAAGAAAACATATATTTTGTCTCAGACAGGCACCGTTTTGATGAGTCATGAGGTACAGTCACAAGAGTCACAGCATGACCCCCCCCCCCCCCCCAAAAAAAAAAAAAGTGATGCACCTTTGGATACCTCCACTTGCGGGACACTAAAAATCTCTAGGTCTGTACTGCCACCCTTGGTGGAGCTTTCAGCAACGTCAATGAAAACAAGTTTATCCACATTACACTGCAAAAACAAAATGAAAAGCGTTGATTTTTTTCCCATTAAAGCTATAACATCTTAAATCCTTGAATAAAACGGTGAATACCTTTGATAAAATGCTCATCACACATGCCATTCCTAAATCTCCGCCGCCGATTACTGAAACTTTCATCAACTGTTGATCCTGATGTCCGACTCCACCTAAAAACAACAAACGTTATTAGTCTTTTATTAATGGCCGTCAGTATAAAAGCCACCGAGCGAGTGAAGCACCATCACTGAGCTTGAGATTAGAGACAAACGCCAGCAGCTCATGGGGGTCTTTGTTGTCCCCCGCAGTCTTTGAGGACAACGGTGGATCCTCTTCAAACTTGACACTCATCTCCTTCAGAAGACCAACAACTGATGACTTGGGCTGTTGCAGAGCAGAGAAAGACCTGATGACGACGTCAGCACAGAAATGTGTGTTTAAAAAAATATATCTCACATAGTCCCAGGTGTGGAGTCCAGGCAGGTGGATCCGTCCTCTGGCGTCCACATGCTTGCCCTCTCTGATGACCATGTTAGAGGTGGGTTTCAGGAGACATATAGGAGGAGTGAAGGGAAACGAGTCCAGAAGCCACAGCTGGATGGGGAAGTTGTAGGAGCGACCTTAGCAACAGAGGGGCTGCTATTAAAACATGCACGATACTCATTCTGGAGTAATTTAATTAGGCATAAAGATTTCAATAAATGTGAAGACATTTCATCAGCCTTACCTTCGTACTTCACAGGAATGACTCCGGTTAATTTCACGAGATCTTTCTGGCTGCTGTCAGTGAACGCTGAAATCCAGAACAATTACTGTCACTTTTTATAACGGATGTGAAACTTAACGGAGGTGAACGGAGCACAGAAACTCACTGTATGTGCCCGTGGACGGTTTCATCTCAGGGAAGAGTCGATGGATTTTCTGCAGCTCCTCTACAGCCAAATCATGAAACTTGTACTAGAAAAAAAACAAGCAATTGAAAGTTGTGTGGATGAAAAGTTTCTCTGCATTTTTTTTTTTTTTTCAGAGAAACTTAAAGACTCAAAAACAGGGTTGAATTTTAGATTGACTTTTTTTGTTTGTTTGTTTGTTTGTTAAAGCAAATCTGGCAGGATCATTTTTACATTTGTGTTGGATATAATCCTGAAAGCACCTTTACTCTGAGATGAGCCCCCAATTCAATTGATTTTTAACATCTACTATTCCTAAACTGCTTTATTGAATTATTTTTCAAGTTCAATTTAACCCCATTTAACAAATTACAAATCTATTATTGGTAGGAAATTAACTGATTTAGGTGCCATTCAGCTAATTAAAGTAATTTTAAAGTAAAAATATTGTTTATAATTTACACAAATCAAGTACATACAAATTATTACACACATATGATTGGTTTAATTTCAACAATTTGTTTTTACAGAGTAGCTCAGATTATTTTACTTTACATGTTGCTTTGAATTTATTTTTTAAAATCAAAAATGGCTTAATAATGCATTATTATTAAACAAATACTCCTTTTCATGTGTATTGACTTACAAATACTACAGCTAGAATGAAATTTTATTACAAGATTTAAAAAAAAACATTCACATTTGAAAGTAAACGATGTCAAACAGCCCAAGGAACTGGTTTCAGTCCATATCAGATTACTTGTATAAAGTAGCAGTTTTGTTTTATTATGTTCATCTTGTTTTTGACTTTCTCCCTGACGTAGAGGAAACAGAGCTGGTTCTGCCAGTTACATGAGAATGGCAGCGACGAACATAAACTAGCCTGCGATGCTAACCGGCTTTTATTAATTAGTTTTAATTTAAGAGTTTTCAAGTTGCTCTTTTGTAAAATGACTGACCTTGGCGAGGATCCGCTGTATTTTCTCTGGTTTCAGATCCATCTATATAGATACAAAAAATTAGAACAAAACAAACACTCGACTCTCTCTTGGTTTTGATATTCTTTAACTTCGGCTCAATAAATAAACTTCCGCAAACTTCGAAGGAGCAGCCAAAGGGAAGCTAAAAGGCGCTTACGTCACCGATCGAGTCAAACTCCGCCCATTTGTCACCGTAATTTTATGGCAAGCCGTTTTAACATTTAATCAAACCAGTGCTCTCCACAAAATTTTTTTTTCATTAAACTTTTATTTATACAGGTTAATCTCATTGAGTCTCGGAATCTCATTTACAAGAGAGATCTGAATTTTTTTTTTTAGGTGAATACTTTTTCAAGTATTTGGGAAATGAAGGGTATGAAGGAAAGATCTTTAAAGGAAGCAGAACTGACATTCTTCCTAGTTAAGAGACTCTTTATTGAAAATTTTTAATTGGACATGTCTAAAATACATTATGGAAAATAAAATAATAATTTTATGTTCGCCAGAATTGTAGTTATACTCATGAAAACTCATTCTAAAAATATCCTGGTGCATGCTCAATAAGATCTGAAGCCCTCGACTTCTCTAAGCTTCAACTAGCATCTGCTAAATTCATGGGGAAAACCAATGCAGATGTTCTTGTTTTTAGTTTTCTACATCACCTTACAAACTTTGTTTTTTTCCCTCCTTTTTTAACACCATGTTATTTTCACTTATTATTCTCAATTTGTATGCATCCTTTATGACTGTCTGTTGTTATCATCACTCTTTATTAAAATCAGGCGTCTCTTGTAAATGAGTCCCCGAGGCTCAGTGGCATTAACCTGTATAAATAAAGGTTGAACGAATAATCCAGGTAGAAAAATCAGGTCCTCTGGATGGGTTCAAAAGGTAAAAAAATATATAGAAATGTTATGGTTAGTAATATCACAGCCCCCTGTGAATAGCAAGCAGCCATCAAGGCACTAACGAGCCATTTTTTTAGGCTGATGGCTTGAGCATGTGACCAGCTAGTTTTGAATGTCAACAAACTGGTTGATCTACTATGAGAAGGTGCTATTTATAAAACTGAGCTCAGTACAGCTCCTCTGACTGAAGAAGTCTCTCGGATGAAAGATGAAATGTTTTTTTTTTTTTAACCCATTACATTCTAAAAATCTTTAAAATGACCAAGTGTCGGTTTTATTGATTTGCTGGATAGGTGTATGGCAAATATATATTTTTCCCCCTAATATTATAAAATATTTTTAGTAACAAGACTTTCTTCCCATTTTTAATCTCAATTTAATCAACAACAATAATAATAAACAATCTTAATTCTTAATATAAGTAAAATTCCAAAAAGCATTTCCCCCCCCCCCCATTAGGTTTTCAGTTTTAACATATCCACAACTACAGCTTCCTAGCTCAAATGAATACCGAGGATATTTGAAATTGAAATATTACTAAGACAATTAAGTGTTTTGTAATCCCTTAATATTCAGAACATGTTGACATTCAAATGTGAAAAAAAAAAAAAAATCATTTTGGCCATGTAAAACTGAACACTTTTGTAACTATGGGATTCTATAAATGTGAAATGCAAGTTTCTTTAAGTAGGAACCATGTTTCTGATGTTAGCCATGTGAAAAACAATACTCAAATAAGAGTGGAACCATTTGTCCTAGGAGGAATGCTATTTGAAATATTCTGAAATGTTGATGTTGGGTAAGACAAATGACGTTCTAGAAAGTTGAAATGCTCATTTTGACATGGAAACTAATTAACTATGGGTATGTGGTTAGAAGATCCTTTCCACTGTGTGATCAATTCACAATGTAGGTGAGCAACGAGGGAAAAATAAACTCAAATATGAATATACATCTTATAAGAAAACTATATTTGACTATTTTTACAATAAAAAAACTTGTCAAGGTTAAGGAAGCCAAATTACATATATAATAAGAGTCAAAAACTGACAGAAAAATACAATTAAATCCTTTATGCCATTATATAATTCAAATGATTTTACACAAAATATGAAATTGTAAAGTTTTCTGCACATTTCTCAGTCATGTGTAATTGTTTGAGATGGAGGATGACTCGCTGTGGCAACCCCTGAAGAGGGAAAAGCTGAAAAGAGAAGTTTGAAAATATATTCAAGAACCTCAGCTAAAAAAAGTGGGGAAAAAAATCCAACCTGTCATTGTGTGTTATCGTTAACAATAAAAGTTTTATTTCACATATTTAGATGTTGTAGCTCAACTTTGTACAGATTAGGACTATTGTAGGACCAGGAAAAAACTAACAAAACAGGAGAAAATTTTAAATTAAATATACTTTATGACCTAATGCCTGAATGACTTGTACAAAGTCTTTTTTGTGTCGTCTTTTACTAGAACGTCTCCTTAATCTGGACAGCAGGTAGTAAAAAAAAACCAACATGTGCTGATGTGGATTCTGGGCTTTCACTATTAAGATTGCAGAACCACTGTCCCATCATTCACACAACACTAAGGAACTTTGTCAGAACAGCAGTGGAGCTTCAGTTGGGTTTTTTCCTCTTGGCCTTCTGTCTTTTCAGCTCTTCTTCTTCTCGTCTCTCCTCCTCCAGATCTTCCTGAACGGCCATTCTCAAGCTGAAGTGGCAGAGCAGATAATGATGAATTAAAGCACTACAAATAAAATGCAGTGGCAAATGCACATGCAGTATGAAAACTTTTTATTTACCTCCTCGCTTCTTCGCTCTGCATATCTTTCCAGCTGCTCTCCATAAATTTAAGTGCATAGTCACTCTCCTCTTTGTATCTGAGGAGTTGCACAATAAATACACTTTTAATACACATTTTGTTGAACATTTTAGTGAAACTATGCCGTTTACACAACTTTGCAAACAAATTACTCCATCTCCCCACAA
>NC_056507.1:18134609-18158729 GCF_014905685.2 Nematolebias whitei | reverse complement strand
CTGTAGCTCAGATTTCACTCTTTAAATAAGATTACCATAATATCCAGACTATAAATCGCTACTTTTTCCACTGGCGTTGAACCTTTGTGTCTTATACAATGCTGCGGCTAATTTACAATTATTTTTTTTTGGATGGGCTAACGAGCTTCATGCCGCCAAAACATTTAGCCCCGTCACACCCGAGTGCTCACAGAGCTGCCCTACATGTCTCTTTTGGGGGTTGGGCCTTGTGACTCAATGAGACTATCTGTATACAAGTTAAAATAATAATATTCTGACCAATGAAATTACCGAACAGGTAACAGTGAACCAATGAAACGGGGAGGGGAGGAGATAATGGGAAGGGGGAAATCCGCTCTCCTCCTGAGATGGGATTCCCCTGCATGTGCGGAGCAATGCCAGTGGATCCTGACAGCGGAGCAGGAGGTATATGAAGATAGTGATCAGGGACTTCCTGGTAGGCTACTGTATAGGCCTGTCACGTTAACAATTTTTGCTTGGTGATTAATTGTCTCAGAAATCACTGCGATAAACGATAATATTGTTTGAAATTTAACAATATTTGTCAAATTTTGGAAGAAATGTAGATTTGTTTGGCATGTAGTACCTTTTTTGACCACCAGATGACAGTATAAGACTGTTTGAACCAAAGCATGGCTAGTTGAGCAGCGTCTCTTTAAGAAAAATGGGAGGGAGGGCCCTTGACGTGACATGGGCTAACATGGTGGATGCTCGTTGGTTTGAGCTCTTTAGCATAGCATTTTTCACACAAAGCTTTTAATAATAAAATCAGTCAACAAGTTCTCAGCTTCTTTTTTCAGAGAAAAACAACTTTTTACACAAAGGCACCGGTTTCAACTGTGAATTTTGGAGCTCGACAAGACAGAGGTTTATTCCCGAGGTCGGCCTGTTAGCTTAGCTCGTAGCTTAGCTTCTTAGCTTAGCTGCTTTTAACGATCCAAAAACGTGATTTTGGATCGTTAAAGCAGATTTTAAAGAGAAAGAGAGGGGGTCATTGAAGAGAGCCGGAGTTTAGCCGTGTCTACAGTAGAGAGAGAGAGAGACACAAAGAAACGATAAAGCCGGTAAATGAAATCAGGTTGATAATTTTCATTCATCATGCGATTAAGTGATTTATTGTTTATCATGACAGCCCTAGTACTGTATTTCTTTTTTTTATTATTATTATTAACCAGCCGTGTTACAGGCAGTGTTCAGAAAAGAAAGAAAGAAAAATTTTCTGTAAGTATTTGTGTATGCAAGTTTTTTTTTTTTTAATCTTTCTGTGTACATAAAACAAACACCTGGGGCTTATAGCTAACCGCAGCCTATAGATGTACAAAATTATTATTATGATCAAATTTAGTGGGCGCGGCTTATATTCTGGTGCGCTCAATAGTCTGAAAATTCCAGTATATTTTTAATCTGAGGGCTAGACTTACTTCGATCGATCGTAGCCAAAAATCTCCCGAATGTGCCTGGAAATTTCCTCTTGCTCTTCACCTCCATCGTCAATAAAATCATCCATTTCTGGGTCATATTCTTCCTCCTCGTCCTCATATTTCCTCTTATAGGCAGATGTGATGGGTGGTAACATTGGTCCTGCAATAAAAAAAAGAATATTTTAGTCAAGTTTGAATTATTTTATTTTAAAAACTGAAACAGCAGAAAATGTTAACAGGTAAATTAAGCTTGATGATGCAGATGTTTTATCGGTTTTTGTTAGGTAGAAAGGCTGCTGCTCTGTGACCCAGCAATAATGTCAGACTGTCGTAGTGTTGCTGACACAGGTGAGTTTAGCAAACAAAACCTTTGCCCTGGAACTCCCACTGTAGTTTCATGCAGTTTATAAAATATTAAGTATACATTTAAAAAGGCACAGACTGCTGGGATGTTTTTAGGTCAGTTTTTATGCATTTGTTTCAGCAGAAACACTTGGAATATTTATTTCTGCTATTGCTTTTGAAAACTAAATTATGGTGGATATCAGATCTCTGACAATAAAATTAGCTTATTCTTGGTTCCCACCTGGTGGTCTGTTCATCATCGGTCTGGGTGGCATGCCTGGTCTAGGCACCACCCCAGGTCTCTGTTGCATGCCTGGCCGAGGTGGGACTCCTGGCCTGGCTCCTCCAACATTTTTGGATGAGATGGTTTCTGACACAACGGTGCACTTTGGTCTTCCAGGTCCGGATCCAAAACTTCCAGTTGGGCGCCCTGGTGCCAGTCCTCCACTGCCAGGTCTCCCCGTCCCAGCTCCTGGAAGTTGAAACCCGCCACTTCCTGGGTGACCACGTGGGCCACTTCCACTAGGCCTGACCTGTGGTGCATTACCAGGTTTGGTCTGGATGGTGCCTCCAAGCCTTCCCTGAGGTTGGCTTCCTGCCTTAGGAGGACCACCCAAAGACGGTCTCATTCCTGAACTGCTATTCGATTTGACCGTGGAATTATAGCCAGGCCTTACTGGCTCTCCCTTACCAGATTTGATGCCTCCAACTGTAGGTCCCTGCTTTGAGCAGCTTCCTTGAATGGGTCTGGTCTGGTGTGAGCTCCCCTGTTGAGGCTTCTGGCCTGGTCCAGATGAACTAGAGGGCCTATTCCCTGAAATACCTGAAGCTCCTTTTTGATGGGATGACAAATTGTCTCTTCTGAAGCTAAGGTCACTTGAGGTGCTGACTTTTTGGGTGGCAGATGAGGGTCTGGGGCCTCCTTGTTTGGCTGAGACCTGAGATGATTGGACTTTTGATGGAATTTTACTTTTTATAGCACCTGATGTACCAGACATGCTAGCCTTAGGTCTTTCCCTATCACTGTGATAAACCCTGTCTCGACTTCTTTCTCGATCACTAATAGAGGATTTAGACGAAGAAAGGCCTCTGTCATTTGATAGTGGCAGGTGTGGCTTCTTGCCTTGGTCACTGGGGAAAGCTGGCTTCTCAACAGAGGTCTTTTGGGTTTGTGGTTTGCTGAATTTCTGTTCCTTCTGTTGAGTGCTTTTTCGTACCAAATTAGGCTGAGACTTGCTATTTTTGGGGGGCTCTGCTTTTGAGTCCCTGTTTTTGTCGAGTCCCTTAGCCTTGCGCTCCATCTCCAGTTCCCGAATCTCATCAGCTGTGCGGAGTCTCTCTTCCTTTTTTACTACCTTCGGTTTTAGTTCAACCGGCTCAAATTGCTTCTTCTCAGCCAATTTGAGTAAGTCTGCAAAGTTCAAGGTAGAAGAAGCAGGTCTGGGCTGACCACAGGGTTTTTTAGAAAAAGATTTGCTGCTGCTGCTAGTCACTTTAGCAGCTATGGTTCTCCCTGGTCTTTGCATCTCTGGTTCTTGCTCTGGTTCTGAATCCGTCTGTTCATATTCATAATTATCTTCATCATCTAGTGGGTTGATTAGGTCATTTCTAAATCTTTCAGAATCTGATTCATCCAGCTGCTTATCAAGTTTTGAACCTCTCTTTTTAGGAATTTCCAACACAGGGATGCCATTGTAGCCTTTGAAATTGTCCTTGGTTCTGGAAGCCATGGCTCTTGCTTTGCGATCAGACTTCAATTCAACCCTCTTTGCTAATAGCTCGTCCTTCTGTTTCTTCATTTCTATTTCTAAAAAGAGGGAAAAATAAAACATGTCAACACTTAAAGCATCTGAAGCACATAAATGAAATGTCAGCATGTCTTTTTAGTTAATTTCATGAATACCTTTTTTTCTGGTTTCACTGTACTGCTTTTTCAGAAGCGCCTGCACAGCAGCGGGGTTTACACCTTTAGACTTTGGGTCCTTTTTGGGAGGTCCAGCTTGTAAACTGTATCTCTTCTGCTACAAGAACGTCAAATAACACATTTAAGTTTAGTGGGTAAAAATGGAATAGTAACATAGTGTCCACAGTTTACATGGAACATAAATTTACTGTTCTAAAATGGCTCACACATAAAGTAATTTGATGTCATTCTCAAAGGGTCTCCCCTTATGAGACCTACAACAGACAGTTTTATAGGCATTTGACACACGTGTCAGGAAGTTAGGAGTTTTAGCATTTAGCTACTGACACAGATGGTCAGCATTAGGTTATCATGACTTTACAGACATAATCTACATATTATAGTAAGCGACGATCTCTAACTCACCTGTACATTGCTGTGGCCCTGGTTTTGTGAGGCGATATTCAATACATTATCAAAATCCATCATTTTGAGAGCAGAGGATGCTAGCTCAGTTGCTGATTTGAAAAAAACCCAACCAAAACTTAAGACCGATACGCCGTTTAAGTGTTACAAAGCTTGATTTAGCTTGACAGCTATAAAAGATGAAACACGCTTTGTCAAGCACAGTGAGAAAAAAAACCGTGCAAAGAACAGTCAATGGTATTTTACTTCATCGTTTACATAACGTGTGCTAGCGATGTTAGCTAGCTAATCATACGTTTACAGCTGTTATCGTGAGCTAGCCGAGATTCTTGTCGGACGAGTTGGTTCGTTGTACAGAAAACATGGGAAACCAAAGCAAGATCCATCAAAAATGTGTGTATTATTAAACGCTATGAAAACGACTCCCACAGCAACCAGTAACTTAATACGTCCAGTGTTGTTTGAAAAAAGGTAACAGAATGACAGAAAATTAACAGCCAAAGAGTAACGAGCAGAAGCGAGAGAATTCATGACACGTCCTTCCGCTTCTGTCTGCGCACAAAGACTCTGCGCAAGAGGAAACACGTTCAATAAAGAGGGGTGGTTTATTTTGGCTATGTAAGAATACATTTAAAGGAATTTGTCTTGCTTGACAAAAAAAGGAGAAGAGGCTCCAACTAGTAGAGAAAAACTTTAAAACATTTAAAAAGTATTTCATTACTGTGGTTGGAATTTATATCTGAAATGGCGTCCTACTTAAATTTGCACAAGCTATTCCATGTATAAAATGTTTTCTGATTTAATGTGCGACTGAACTTCCCGTTTTGCCGTTGACGCTTTCACAGTTAATAAGGCAGATGATGCTCGAATGCGATGCTTTGGGGTTTAACCGGAAGTAGCAAGAAAAATATTAGAGGGCGTGGTGCCCAAATGACGCATGCGCATTAGTAACTTTAAAAAAAGGCCAAAAGATATTTTGACATTTGCTAAACACAAGATGTCGCCACTTTTGTTAAAATTTCTAGAGATTCCATCCAAACTACAGTTGACGTCAAACTACATATTGTGCAATTCAGTAGATAAATTATTTATCTGTAAATATTTCAGTTATTTAGAAAAGCTACACTGCTTCTGTAAAATACAACAAAATGCATTTATATGAAAAACTGCCTGCACTGAAATTTGCTGGGGTTTTTTTTTTTTACAAATGTTCTACATTTTCCAACAGCAATGATGTATACTTAACTTTTTTAGATTTTTGTACCTGGATTATTGAACATGCATCAGGATGTAATGATGTATAGTTTTCACCCCAAAAGAAATATAGAAAAAAGACTCTCATAGGCCTGCATAGTTCGGACAGAGTGTAGATTTACTTTGTATTCATTATTAGACTTCAAGCTTCATGTACATATTGCATAAGGGGTTGCTGGGGTCTTAAGTAAAATAATAATAATAAAAACTTTATGGAATGACAGGATGACACACAGCTCAAATTAGTGCAGGTTTTAAACAAAGCTGCAGGCTTTTTGCTCGAAATAAGCCTCTGATCCAACTTAATCCATCAACGTCGGATCGTCTCTCACAATCGACTATAAACTCGACCCTTGATACCAAACAGCTTCATTTTTTCATAAATGTAAATAAAGGCCATCTGCTTCGATATGTAAACAGCAGCCTGGCTCCACCTATTAGGGCGTGCCTTACTGCTTTGCCCGCCCCTAAACGTATAATCTCTGCTCCTATTGGCTAAACCTGTAGGCCCGCTCACGTTCCTGCTTGTCTGTCTCCGCCTACTGGACGTTGGGACCGCCTACGTGATCGAGGACAAAAACAATCGGCATCTCTGCAAGAGCAACACAAACACGAGGATTCACGGCAGTTTCACACAATTTAATACCACCTTTTGCAAGGCAAGGACGGCACAAAGAAAGAAATGGTCTCTCCGGCAACGGTGGTGAGTGTCAACATGAAAAACCGGCGTTTGAATTAAACAAACATGAACAAATAGCTTCAGTTTAGCTAGTTACGTGTTAACTAAAGTTCAGATCGCATCACCAGTGTGTTTATGTTTTATTACATTAAGTGACTGACTGACTCGAGTCACTAACTGCTTTCGTTATTATTCACAGCTTGTCATACTTTGTCTCGGAAGGAGAACGGCGCATGCTCATAGGCACACTATTTAATTGCTGTTAAATAAGAACGCTGTACTCTGTGCTTCCGGACATCCCTTAACATAAAGATATTTTGTACTTTTGTTTCCGTATCCGGTGTATAAAGCACAGCACAGGAACTTTTCGTGTTCCGTGTAGCTGCCTGTGGCAGTCTGCTCTCCCCTTTGTCGGTTCATCTTCCACCGAGGGAGACGTTTCCACAGAAAGCAATCCCTGACAAAAAAAAAAAAACAGGGGGAAGAAAAGAAAGAAAATGTGTCATGTGACTTCCCCTTCCCCTCCCCTTTCTGTTGTCTAAACGCGCATGCGCCGAACAGGTTCTAGTTTTCTTTTCTTCCACAGATTATTGTATGCCCTGTGCATCAGTCATCAAAATGCTCATTATGGCGGAAGTTATTATTGCTACATGAATAATTCAACTTATATAAGAGTCGTTACTTTCTAAAAGTTGTAAAATTGATCTCAATGTGGGGGGTGGGATGTTTGAAGGATGGTGTAGTGTGGTAAATCGTGATCAGAGAGAAGTCTGTGTGGAAGAATGCTGCTACACAAACTGGTTGCCACAGTGACGAGGATGCTGGGCAGGTCCAGGATTTGTCCTTTTCTTTATAACCAGGACATTAAGACTACAGGGAGAAAACATGTAAAGGTCAAATTAGACTTTCCATCTCTATGATTTATTTTCTAAATAGAAAAAAAAAAAATCCTGCTTCTGTGTGTCTGTGTTTGTCTGTTAATACAACTTCTCACAAACCACTGGAAGAATTTTAAAGAAACGTAAAACTTTATCAAATATTTTGTATACTATACAAAAAGCATTATAATGAAGCAGAAAGTAATCATTGGATGTATATTTACAACTAAGATTAACTTTTCGAGTTAATCTTTTTCAAGATGCTCGCCACAGTAAATCCACATTAGCCATTCACAGAAACTGAGTTAAAATTTGATGTGGTAGTAGCTGAGAGTTATTCACAACACATACTCATACTGAGCAGGGGCAGCTCCTGACCAAAAATATTAGTGGGGCGGATGTTAATTCCCTGAATCACTATCTGCACAAATTTTACAATTCATTTTACATTTTCTTTGATAAAAATAGACTTTATGTTGCCTAATGTTTAATTTATTTGTTGTTTTGTTTGCACCCTCCTCTCTTCCTCCCACAGGTTGACATTGTGTCTCCTAAAAAACAGTCCGGACTACTGAAAGTGAACGTTTTTTTTACAGATCTAAACATTTTTGAGAGCAAGTGTGCGGCCATCTTTCACCTCGTGTGTCAGACAATTGCGCGTTGTGTAAATTAATTTGGTCATGCATTGAAGTGGTCCAATTATCCTCGTTTCAGGTGTGGCTGGATGTGAGTGTGGGAGGCGTCCATTTCTCTGATTAACGGGAGGTCACAGAGGCACTGACGCCTCCTACACCCACATCCAGCCACACCCGAAACGAGGATAATTGGACCACTTCAATGCACGACTAAATTAATTTGCACAACGCACTTTGACTGTCTGAAATGACAATGACACTTGCGCTCCAAATTGTTTAGATCTGTAAAACGTTTTCACTTTCATAAAATAAATATTAAAGTGAAATCATGTTAGAATATTTCTTCACTGATTTAACTAAATGTTCCAAACAGATAAAATCCACAGACTTCTGATTACAAGTCCACTGATTTAACCCTTGACCTATCACAGCCACACGTGCACTCACCACAGAACTGGTTAAATAAGATCCTACCATGTTAGCGAAAGGTGGAACGGTGGCACAGTTAGAGCTGCCTCTCAGCGAGAAGGTTGGATGGATGGATGGATGGATGGATGGATGGATGGATGGATGGATGGATGGATGGATGGATGGCCCAGCAACCACTGACTCTGAGCGTGACATCTCAAATAAGATCACACGTCATTTTTATGGTTTGACCAAAATAGCTTTTTTTTTATCATTTCTCAGCATTAGATTATCTTCGTTTAAAACTCTGGCATGAAAGGCTGTGGGTGATATGCATTCCTTCTTCTGGACCTTTAGCTGTAGGAAGTGACCGTTACCCTTCAACTTGCTGTGATTTGTTTAATTTGTATGCGTGGGGTCTTTCAAAATTGTTGGCCTTCTGTTTATTTCTGACTCTGAAGTAGGTTTTGATCAACACAGCCACACTGCACCATCTGGAGAACCAACTGTTCCCTTCATCAGGGAGTTTACTCTTTTTTTTGTCTTTTGCAAATTATGGAAACTCAAGCCCATGATTGGTAAACTCTGAGACTGGCAGGCTAAACAGTTAGTTGAAAGGTGTTAGCTGTGGCACAGACTTGAAGCTGGGCCTCCCATGACTGTCACTTGTTCTTGATTTAATAACCTCATTACCCAACTCGGTAACTTAAGTGTTTTTTCAGGTGATCTTCAGGTGGAAAATGTAACTACACACTGACTGCAGTTGACCTAAAGTCATCCCTGGATGAATGTAGCTGGAAGTTACAACATTTTGTGGCGCTGCATGAAACTGCTGTTGTCACATGACCAACATGGTAGCCTGGACCATGCTTATGTTACAGTTTTCCTCCTCCAGGTTGAGTACACAAGCCTTTACAGGTCTTTAAATATTTCTGGGCATCGTGTTTCAGACACACAGCGGTTGAATAGATGTTATCCTATCTGGATGTTTTTTGGTGCTTCTAAGTTTGAACATTTAGAAGGATAGAAACATTAGTTTGCAATATATATGTAGTATTTTTACATAGTATATATATATATATATATATATATATATATATATATATATATATATATATAAACTTATTCTTTAGTTTGTAGTTCCACATGGCTTAGGAAGCATTAAAATGCGTTTGAAAATTGTTAAAATGATTCTTTGGACTTTGAATATTGGGTTCTTTTAGGTTATGAAGTCATTCCACCTTGTTGTTCACTACAACAAGATAACTCATTGCTTTCCTTTAACCATGCCACCAATGATTAACTTTATTATGGTTTAATACATGTTTACAACAGGGAAGCTGAATGTGACTAAGAACATTTGCAAACAACCTTTATTTGTCATGTCATCGATCAGGCAGCTAAATGATGACAAAGTGATTCATTTGTTCTGCTTCTCAAATGAAATCATACTGTATGTTCTTGTTCTTTTACTCGGGGGACAGTGGACTGTCACTGAAGTCCTAGATGATGTCCCAGAGATGCTACTAACCTGTTGTATTCTTTGAGTTGGAGAGTGAGGCTGACACTGGGAGAAATTAAACATCATAGAGCCGATTAGATTTTAGGCTTTAGTTACTTTTTCTTAACAGAACTATTGTCAGCCATCTTGTTTTAATTCATTTTTCCCTACAAAAAATGACAGCCATTGCAGCGTCCACGACACTGATGTAACAATGACAAATGTAATAATCATCAATTCATTTTCTCCAGAATGGACCACACCACATCAAAATGAGTTTACGCATTTATTGACGTTAAGGAAGTGAGGATGAGAAATTGAGTCATTCTGGAGGTTGAGAGTCTCATGGTTGGCGGCAAGGAAGGAGGTGCCATCTTGGTGGCCAGTTTAGATGGATAAGTGAATGTTGGTGGTGATGAAGGATGAAAGTGATGAAGGTAGATTGGACCGCATGGATATGGGTCTAATTGAATTGGACAATCCTTGGATGTGCAGCGTGAAGCTAACATGAAAAGAGTTGAGTTAAATGAATGTGACGGCAACGGGTGAGGAGGATCAGAGAATGGGGAATGGGTGTAGGGTGTGAATTGATGGGATAAGGAAGAACTGATGGAGGATGGATGTCAGCATGCTGTAAGGGTTAGCTGATTTTAAACAGGCTTGCTTAGTGAGGTTTGGTTGAGGCGTAGTTCTGCTGAACCTGTTAGACTAACTGACACTGGATGTGAGACGAGACCAGGTAATCTAAGATTCGCTTTTTTAGTTTGAGCATATGCTGAACAAGTCATATTTTTATTTGCAAACAGCAGCTTTTATACCGTTTCTTAATGTTTTAGTTATCTCTCTCTCTCCCAATTAAAATTGTTTTCTTGTTTTGTCAAAGCTTTTAAGACTACAATAAAGGGCAGTAAAACAACTTAAATTAATAACTTTCAAAATAAGACGCATGGAAATGACTAGAAGTTGTGGATAATCTGTTACTTACTCCCATCTTTGTTCCCACTTTTATATATATTTCACAAATGTTCAGTGATTTCCATGTATTTATTTTTCACAGTGGTCTAAATCACATGATCCTCAACTACTGGCCTTCAGATAAGATACTAGACCAAATATTTTCTCTGAACACCATCAAGTGAAAGATATACCCTGCCTGCGCAGTGATGAACTCCAAACCACCCATGAATTCCAACAGCGCTCTGTAAATTTGTTGTGATTTCTTGTCTCCTATAGTTGTATAGCAGCCGCTGGTATAATAAATATACCAGTAATGGTAATAATGGCCAGTGTCTGATGGTTGATAGTGTTTTCCTCTGCTTGGCACTAATTGAGCTTTAACATGATTGACAGGCTCAGCTTGCACATAGGGCAAAGTGCATCAGGTAACATTATGAATGTAGCTTCAGTATAGCCTGTTAAAAATTCCTCTAATGCAACTTACACAAAGAATATTCTGATAGCATTTCAAATGGTAAATGGACTGCACTTACATTATACAGCGCCTTTCTATTTATCGAGATACTCAAAGCGTCTTACACTACAATCTGTGCCCTCATTTACCCATTCATACATCACTCTACTAGTCTCTACAAAGAATAATCAGTGCTTTATCACATTCATACACCAATGGGACACACATCAGAGGCAATGAGGGGTTCAGTGTTTTGCCCAGGGACACTTCGGAATGTGACTGCTGGTGGAATCAAACCTCCAACTCTTGCATTGGAGGACGGCTGCTCTAACCACTCAGCCACAGCTGCCCAAACCAGGGTTGCAGCGCAATTAATGAAATGAAAACATGCAGATGTTCTGCAGATGCAGAAATCTCAAGGTTCTTTTCTCCATAAAAGTCACATCAAATGTGCATTTGTAAGTTGTTTTGATATTTGGTTGAAACAAATTAGAATAAAAAATAAATAAATAAAAGCAT
This sequence comes from Nematolebias whitei, assembly GCF_014905685.2. Taxonomy (NCBI): domain Eukaryota; kingdom Metazoa; phylum Chordata; class Actinopteri; order Cyprinodontiformes; family Rivulidae; genus Nematolebias; species Nematolebias whitei. The sequence continues at coordinate 18,147,328 of NC_056507.1, read as the reverse complement.
TTTTATTGTTGCTATTAAGCAAAGTAAAATTTAACAGAGATAACCTTTATTCCTTATTCTTGTGTTTCTTTCATCACTTTTCTTTTATTCCTGTTTTTTCCACTCTGAAATTCATCTTTCCTCCAAATGTACTTGTAGCAAATTGTGGAGAAGAATTAAGAGTTTTTAAACTAGATCCTCTGGACGGTTTCTTTGTTTGTTGAGACGTTTCGTCCTTCATCCAAAGGACTTCATCAGTCCGATGCGCCACAACAAACTCAGTCCCATAAGTGGCTTACTCACATGGGCCAACCAGTTTTATGGTGATAAGATGGTTTCTGGGCCCCACCCTCTCCCCCGTTGACTCCTCTGAGGCAGTCATACCCAAAGTGGTTCAAAACTTCAAAGTTCATGCTCAATAATCCAGGTAATTAATCCAACAAAGTTAAGTCAGGTCCTCTGGACAGTTTCTTTTGTTGTTGAAACATTTTGTCCTTTGGACTTTGAATGAAGGATGAATGAGCTGAGCATGAACTTCGATGTTTTGAACCACTTTGGCTATGACTGCCTCAGAAGAGTCAACAGGGGAGAGGGTGGGCTCCAGAAACCATCATTATCACCATAAAATTGGTTGGCCCACTATGTGAGTGTGCTACTTATGGGACTGAGTTTGTTGTGGCTCCTCAGACTGAAGAAGTCCTTTGGATGAAGGACGAAATGTTTCATCAACAAAAGAAACCATCCAGAGGACCTGACTTAACTTTGTTGGATTAATTACCTGGATTATTGAGCAAGAACTTTCAAGTTTTTAATCTAGTTTCTCTATCCATCTTCTCACTGCACTGTTCCTTTTTCCTTGTTTGTTCAGATTTTTGTTTAACTTTTGTCCTCCTCCCCTTTTTTCCAGTTATCTGAACTCCAGTGAACCCTCACTCAGTTCCTTTTCCTCCTAATTTAATCTTTTTCCTGTCTGTTGTGCTCAAAGACCTTCTGTCAGAACCTTTGTTAGGTTGTGATTCCTTAGGTGATTTTATGTTCCACCCTGCAGGGCCTCGTCTATTTTTACAGAAATAAATCGGTCTGGTAACACTGTAGGTAATTAGAACTTGAGCCTGAGAAAGTTACGCACTTTTCAATAACATCAGTGAATAAGCAGAAGAAGACAGAAAGAACAACATTCTGCGAATGGGTTAAAAAAAAAAAAAAAAAAAAAAAGGTTGCTGGGAATCAAAGCAACACAAAGCTTTTCCTCTCATACTTTCTACGATTTTCTTTATTTTATGTTCATCATGTGAAATTCTGTTCTTCAGGCACACAGATATGTCTGTAATTCATTTCTTGCACTCGGCCTTCAGATACAAAATCTTCTAAATGATAGTGAGAGGCAGGAACAATAGCTTGACTCAGCTGATTATGTAAATGTGAAATCTGTTTCCAGGTCAAGAGTGAAGTCCCTAAACTGGTGCCATTCTTCAAGTCAACCTGTGTATACTTTGTCCTGTGGCTGCCCACCTCAAGCCCATCGTGGTTCAGTGCCCTCATCAAATGCCTGCCCATCTTCTGCTTGTGGGTTTTCCTGCTGGCTCATGGGTTCAGCTTCCTCTGTGTTCGCTCCAGCGCCCGCAAGATCCTGGCTGGTCTTATCTTTTCAGCTCTGGGTGATGCCTTTCTCATCTGGCAGGAGCAAGGTTACTTTGTCCACGGTGAGGAGACACAACATAAATTATCAGTGTAAATGTTGTGTTATTTGACAATTTTTTAAACAAGAAAAACATTAATTTGAACTTTGGCTTTATCCTAATAGTTTTGGTTATAAAAAAGGCAGCGATTTTGCATAAATTCCCCCCAAAAACAATCACTAGAATACTTTCAAAACAGCAGGAGAAATTCAAACGACCGCATATTAAATAAAAATGAAAGAAGAAAAAAAAAGATGAGAACAAGAACTCTTAAACTGACCTTAGTCTTGACCTGCCACACTTATTTTAATATGCAGTACATACACTTTTCCTTTAAAGCAATGCATTATTTTAATGAGTTTGTGAACTCTGAAGGCACAATCTAATAGTTGTGTGATTCAGTACTAAACTGCCATAACCAAGTCAAACATGGTGCATTTACTGGAAAAACATGCAAATGTGTGAGTGTCTTGAGTCAACATTTCAGTCACTGCAAATTTGAAAGAAAAGGGTTAGCTCATCTGCAAATTCAAAAATACTTTATTAATAAATAAATAAATAAATAGTTATTATTTATTTATTATAATAATAAATAATTATTAATTAATTAATTAATTAATTAATAAGATGAACTTTATTATAAAACATTTTGTACCACCCCTTCCCCCGTGTTTCTCTTTTCTTATCTAAAAGAAAAAGACAGCGCTTCCCATGAGGCCGCGGCTTCAGACACCTCCGTCTCCCATGTGTGTGGTTTATGTTTTACTCAGACGGGCTGTACTAAAATGTAATTTCTTTGTGGTTCTGTGCACTAGGGCATTAACAGAGTACTCGAGTAATCTACACATCGATTGCTAGTGTGCTCTATAAATAAATCTGACTTGACTTGACTTGACTAGGACATCTATCGAGGTTAAAAATGTAAGGTCGAGTATCCTTAGTGACGTCATATTATGTGACCACTGTATGACCGTAGGGGGCGGTGTTGCACTGTTGCAGGTCACAGAGTATGGTGTAACACCGGGTCCAATCCACCCAACCAGAACCAGCTTCCGCTTGTTTCACAAACAAAAAGCAAAAAATATTCATCTCTAAACCTATAAAAAAAAATCTATAAACATATTAATCTCTAAAACTAAACTTAATGCGCACCACAGCTGGCGGTGGTGCGGGGTGGTCGCCCCCCCCCCCCCCCCCACTGTTAAGTTTCGTTTTTGACGTGCTGCACGTTTCTTCACGTTTGCAGTTTAATAATAATAACTAATAGTTTAGTTTTTCCTGTCTCTTATTTGCAGTATGATAAATGGATGGAGCATAATATACGTATATATGTTTTGTTGGTCTTTTTTTGTAAATAATTACCTTTTTTTGCGGTTTTATTTATTTATTTATTTATTTTTGTATCTTGAGATCTATGACGTCATCAAATACTCAAGTTCTACTCGTGTTTTATTATGTTAATGTCGAGTTTAAAAATTATACTGTATACTCGTTCAACCCCTACTGTGCACTGACAATAAAGCTGATTCTGATTCTAAAACTTTAAGAAACAAATGTCTCCACAAAGCAGCTGAAAGCTAAAGAAAGCAACAGTTTTTCAGAAAGCTATCAAACAGGTTTGTTTGGGTTTTATCAAGATGATCAAGACCTTTACTAGCCAGAGGAAGTCAGAAGAATCGGTTTGCAAGAAGACAAATCATAACCTGTAAACGACCTGCCAAAATCAACTGTGTGGAGAGGCTCGTTACACACTCACTGTATGCAAAGTCATACAAAGGAAAGCTTTCTAACATCACTGACGCCAAAAGGAGTTTGTGAAAAAAATATCTTGAGACGTCAGTTGCATTTTGAAAACAGTACTGAGAAGTAATGAAGATACAATAATCTTTTTTTAAACAAATGGGCACACTGTAGATGTGAAAGACAGGTAATTTTGACCTAAAGTGTTTTATTATAAATACAAAGCACCCTTATTTGAGTCATTGCTCTGATGTTTAAATTATAATGTCTTGCAGGCCTTCTGATGTTCGCCATCACCCACATCCTTTATTCTTCTGCCTTTGGGATGAAGCCAGTAAATGTGCATGCTGGCCTTGGGCTCACCGCTGCATCCTCTTTTTGTTATATCATGCTGTACCCCTACCTGTCTGCTCCCTTCACCTACCTGGTGGCCGTCTATATCGCTTTGATTGGCTTCATGGGCTGGAGAGCCGTCGCAGGCTTGCAGCTGGCCAACGACCTCTGGACCTGGACCAAGCTGTCTGCCTGCCTGGGCGCGGTGCTCTTCATAGTCTCAGATCTCACCATCGCCGTCAACAAGTTCTGCTTCCCCGTGCCCTACTCTCGAGCTATCATCATGGCCACCTACTATGCCGCCCAGATGCTCATAGCCCTTTCAGTTGTCGAGTGTCAAGACGTGGAGATTTCCAGGAAGAAATCATGAGGGGAAGTCATCTCCGAGGGCAAGACAGTGGCTCCAGCTCCGGCCCTGAGTGATCATGGACGTATCTCACTGCCAGATCCCCAACCACCAGCCTTCATCTCAGTGTGGCACTAACCACACTGCTGTTACCATGCCGACTGATCCACTACATGACTATCATCCAGCTGTTCCACCAGTATATTAATCTTTATTCAAGAAGATACGGTAGTATTATCTTCAGCTATGCCCTGATCCTCCAAATCTAGAAAAGGTCGTCCCGTCAACCCCGTGGAGACGAGTAGAAATATTAGCCCATTCTATAGAGAGTATTACATTTCATGTAATTGTTTGGATGTATGGGGAGCTAATAGTTGGGCACTTTGTGTGTATGGTCCAGTGATGGTGTGCGTATGTGTGTGTACGTCTCTGTACGTGCATGTGTGTGTACATTTACATGATTGGTAAACCCTAGCTTTCCACACAGTCCCCGCACTCAATAAGTGGTCCAAAAACACTGCTTTACAATTTCTATTCGTTTTTTATTCATGCAGACTAGTTCAAAAGGGATTTTTTTTTCCAGCCATCGCTCATGTTTTTTTTTTTAACCTTGTTGCTCTGTGTCCTCTTGCATTAAGGGTGCTAATCTTTAAGTTTGGATCAGATGCACAATTGTTTTATTATCTGCAGTCCCTTCCATTTCACTCAGAACTACCCTAATGTAATGTCCTTGCTTACTATTAGTGTGCCCACCCAGTTACTGTTGATGAATAGAATAGTTCTATTCTATTGGGATATATTCAATAATTAAATAAATGGAAAATGAATGACTGAGACAAAAAAGTAAGAGGTGGAAAGGCAGAGAGGAAAGTTGTTAGACTTATATAAAACCTGTGTTATAGCTTTAGGTTATTATTGATCTTGCTGATGTCCTGGTGTTGGTATACCTGAATCACCTTTTGGTGTAAGATTAGAGATCTGGTTTGCCTGCCAGCAGTTTTTTTTTTCTCCAGAAGATGTGTGCAAATGCACCTGACATGCACAGCTCCCACTGCTTTTGTTATTGGGAAAAGTTCACATGGTTCTTATTGTTGGACTCGATTAGCTGACCCATGCTGGTATTGACCTTGTTATGAAAGCTGAAAAGAAAGGGCTTTGTTATTGGCTGGAGTCATTTTTTGTAACAGCTCTGTGTGTGTGTACAAATGTTTCGCTCTGGACCTCAGAAGTCACTCATAACGACACACACAGACACACAATTATGTACAGTGTAACAACAGGGCCTGGCTGGCTGCAGTAAGAAAAAAAGACAAGAGAGGGGGCTGGTCATGTGAGGAAATATTTATCCCATTATTTCCAGTAATTCCTTCTCACTGGACACTTCATCTGCTTTAATCCTGCAAAATCCTCCACAGTTAATCCGCAGCGAGGCCCCTCATAGTTTCTCGTTCATCTCTTGCATATTTTCTCTTCATTCTCGCTTTTCATTTGTTTCACCTTCTTTTCTATGGTAGTGTCTTAATGAAGAGTGGACCTCTGCTGTCCAACATTTTACAGTTAGTTACGTTTTGAAGTGTGTGTTGCCTTTGTCTTCACCACTGAGTGAACATGTGTGCGTGACGTGTGTGTGTGTGTACAGTACTTGTGACCAACTCCAGGCTATGAAAACCGTGAACCATCATAGTTTATATTCTGTAATACAAACTACAGTAGTCCTTTGTTTATTGCGGGTATTTGGTTCCACTCCCTCCACCCCCCACCCCACCCCCCCCCAGCAGTAACAGCAGTAAGCGAAAAAAGAGAAACAATATATATATTTTTTTATATATATATATATATATATATATATATATATATATATATATATATATAAATTAAGGCCCTTCCCACATTTGCAATGGTCTAAACTCTTAAACCTCATATTAACAACATACAGTACTGTATATGTAGCTACTAAATTTTACTTATCAGCTCTGCAGAACAGGAGCGGCTCTTGTTCCATTCCGACTCTGTTCTGGTCTGACTCAGTTCCGTTTCTGCACACGTAACCTGCAGTGACAAAGCCCACAATGGTACATGGACTGTAAATAAACTGTACTTACAAAGCGCCTTTCTATCTTATCAAGATACTCAAAGCGCTTTACTCTACAATCTGTGCCCTCATTTACCCATTCATACAGCACTCTACAAGATCTATACAAAACTAACCTGAATCTGTAGAGATTAATCAGTGCTTTTTCACATTCATACACTGATGGGACACACATCGAAGGCAATGGGAGATTCAGTGTCTTGTCCAGGGGACACTTCGATATGTGACTGCTGGTGGAATCAAACCAACTTTCGCATTGGAGGACGGCTTCTCTAACCACTCAGCCACAACCGCCCTTCAAGAGAATCAATGTTAAATGGACTGTACTTATATAGCGCCTTTCTATCTGATCAAGATAGTCAAAGCACTTTACATTACAACCTGTGTCCTCATTTACCCATTCATACAGCACTCTACTAGATCTCTACAAAGCTAATTGAACAAATATTCTAATGAGACTAATCATTGCTTTTAGATCACATTCATACACCAATGGGACACACATCAGAGGCAATGAGGGTTCAGTGTCTTGCCCTGAGACACTTGGGCATGTGACTTCCGGCGGATTTGAACCCACAACTCTTGCATTGGAGGACAGCTGCCCTACTGTTAATGTTAACTCTTAAACCTACTAATTTTAACAACATACTAATATGTAGCTACTAAATTTTGCTTATGGCAACGTGTCCCCACTTGGGAGTCCTCGTGAGCCAGCTAGGAGCTCTTGGGTTCACTGCTGAGTCTGGAGGTCCAGTTCTGGTCCAGTTCAGTGTAGCTCTTGAGCACCGAAGTGCATTGGGGGGTGCAGACCTTCAGTTGGCCGGCACGGACCAGAGGTAGTCGATAGATATTAAGTCTGGATGAAAAAAGTCCCTATATGCCACGGAAAAAGCCCCGACCTACGGTGGCACGTCCCTGCTTGAAAGTCCTCGTGGACCCGCTACCAGCTCTCAAGATTCACCGATGGGTCTGGAGGTCTGGTTCTGCTCCAGTTCGGTGGGTTCATTTCAGCTTCTCTGCATCCGCTGGGTGCCAGTCAGATCAAAACTTTACCTCTAGCTTTTTCAGCAGATGAAAACGGGGCTTCTGGGTGGTGCCCTGTTGCCTTCTGTGATCATTATGAGCGGGAATACAGGGAGACTTACCAAGAAAAAACTACAAAATGGCGGCGCCTGTCCGAAGTACTGTATTTTTTGTTAACTTTTTACTGTACGGTACTGTATCCAGTACTGTCCCAATTATGTGAGTAATCTTAAAGTTGACAATCATGTGTCCTGTACATTTATTTTGCACAGTACAATATTATGTACTGTACATGCACAAACCTCTATAAAACAAGTCGAACCGCAAAGTAGCGAGGGACTACTGTACTGGAAATTTTTATTCTAACAATTTGACTAAACCCGTCATTTCTTTAGAACCATAACTTTGTTATATATTGCACATAAATGTCAGTTTAAGTTAGTGCTGCCTGAGCTGAGCCAAAAAATATGTGATATGTTGGCTTTACCATTTGAGTTGCTGGACATTATATCTTTATATGTATTTCAGTAGTAAATTTACTAACATAATATATATAAAGGATATAAAATAAACTTTTAACAGAAATGTATACTAAAAACTTACATTATTATTTACAACCAAAATGGCAAGAAAAAGTTGTGGTTTAATTAAGAAATATATGTCCTATATAGCTCATGACATTTTTCCTCCCCAACACCATCCATTTATTTCTTGTATTTTCTTGAAGAAAGAAAAATCATGTGAAAACTTCACGATTATATGAGATTGTTCAATTTTAATGTATAACATATTTTTTTGTGGACAGCTCTTTGACTGGCCTTAGTCTGGCAAAATAATGAGCTAACCATTGGAGCCGAAGTGGATTGTTGTGGTCTAAAAACAACTCAAATCTAAACAGTTTCATAGTGGTTCATGTGAAACCAATTTTATAAACATTTACAATGCCATTTATTTTACATGACACTGATTTTTGATAGTAATAATATAATATTTATGCACTATGTGCCTCAGGCTGCACCAGAAGTGCTACAACTAGTTGTTGCTGCTTCTAGTCCTACTTGTAAACAACCACTGAACTCCAGGTAAATAAAGGTTTATTAAATAGCTTTTGCATGAACCATTTGAAAATGTTTGCAGTTCAGTTTGATCAGACTAAGCACTAGCAGGTCAGTCCAGTCTGAACTATTCTCTTTTTCTTCTAATTGAGACCATTCAAAAAGCTATCTACAACAGGTAAGATAGTAATTGTTTAACCTTTCCACGGTTCCCCACTTCAAAATATCTGAAGTAGTGCTTTAAGATTTAGTAATGAAAAGTAAAAAAAGAAAAAAAAATTAAGCCACAGTGATTATTTTTCACTTATTTATGCTCTACTAAATAAGTAAATTCTAGAAATGGTAAAAAAATACAATCTTACTGCACTTTTTCAAGAAAGCTAAATGTATTAAAATAATACATTTTGATTGTTTCATATATCTGAGTAGAAAAACAAAGGCTAAGACAACTCGGAAGTATTCACAAGATCAATATCCTTTGCCTAAACTGGAAGGATTTAGTTTTTTAAGATGGAATAACCCGTATAAATACTGTTTATATAATAAATCAGCATGGAAAATGATGGTTCCTTCTTCTGGGTCAATGACCCTTCGAGCTGTCTGTGACACTGAAAATGCACACGCATCAAAAATTGTTTATGTCACAGGAGCCACCGTGACAGATCTGCAGGCAGATGGTGGTTTTGACACCAAAGTTTTTAAGACCTCAGCAGCAGCGCTTTACTTTGACCAAGAAAGGCACTCAGTCCAACTTCCTTCTTTCGCCCTGTCAGTGTGCTCATCAGCACATTCATTCTGCTTTGTCAGTCAGAAGTGTTTTATTACTCTGGATACTTGTTTTTATAGTTCCTCCCAGCATTATAGTACCCTGCACTCATTCTTCCCCACTTCTCATCGCGTCCACCTCCATGCAGAGCTCAGCCTGTCAACAATTAATGCAAACATTAGTGTTGAAACATATTCACAAAGCTGAGCTACTTGTAGAAAACATGCATTTGTTGTATTTGATCTGAGTTTTGTCAAAATCAAAGTTTCTTTATTTGTCATACATGTGGTACATGTGGTGGAACGAAATTGTGTACACAGGGTCCCGTTTATATCCAACAAAAGTATAAATTGTAAATAAAAACAGTACAGTTTTGTGGAGTACAAGTTGAGAAGATGGATTCTCAACTACTCCACCTCATGTAAACCCACAAGGAGATGACAATATTTAGGCGAGCAGTGTTATTCATAGTTTGAAGGCAGTTTATAAAAACAAGACATTTGCTTCAGTTTCAGTGGCTCCACACTGGAGAAAAGCTTCACCCAGAAATGCTTGTTGCATGTTTTATCTGTAGTTTTAGCAAAATATCTCATGGATTTTAATGACACTTTAAAGGAATGATTAGTTGTACATCCACAACTGATCTGAGTCACCAGACTTCAAGATGGCTGTCACAGCTAATCAGCAAAAGGCGACTCAACAGTGATTCAGTCTGATTTAAAGATATTGAGCTAAACCTGGCTGTGGTAGTAGCTGAGAGTCATTTGCAAAACATACTCTGAGCACCACACAATGCTCGACGCCTTTACCTAAAACGTTGGCATTAACTAATGGCGTCAACTGTGTTTGTTAGCAAAATATCTCAAGAACTACTCGCTAGTTTGTGGAGAAACTTAGAAAGGATGTACACCGGTCTGCTAACTTCAAGATGGCTGCCACAGCTAATAACCATAGCAAACAAAAACGTCTGTAATTCAGCCAATTTTATAGATAATGAAGCAAAATGTGGTGTTAGTAACCAAGATTTATTCAACAAAACGTACTACGAGTGCAAACAGGTTAACGTTATAAACCCTTCATGTTGTGAAAAACACACATACACACGCCCTTCTTTTCCCTTACTGGTGCAGTGTTTCTAGATTGGGCCAAATTGCAGCTGGAATGAGATGAACAGGTGAAATATGACACACACGCACCCAGGCGAGGACTTTCTTTTATCCAGCGAGTTTGCTGTTGTTCTTTCCGACCCCCCCACCCCTGCAGGTGGTAGACCAGCGGGAGCATCACTTTACCTCAACCTGTCAACAGCCTTGTGTTCTCAGTTTTGTGAGTTGACAAAAGGGATGTGCGAGGGCTTTGGGAGGCCTGTGTGCTTCAGCCTCCACTGCTTGAAACAAACTAAAACCAGTAGCTGTACCAGTAAAAAGGACCTGTGGATTTTTTTATTTTTTTTTTAATAAGTTGGCCCCTTACTTTAAAAAAAGTTCTCTATTTGCGGTTTTCTTGCTGTGATTTTAATGCGCTGTTCTTATGATCATCATTCAACACATGGAGCTGTAAAGATTGTCTTTACTCTGCATGACAGATAGCTTAACCACTAGTCACCCAGTTATTATTACAGGTGACAGTCCTCCAGTATCAGTTCATGGGAAATATGTAAGATACTATTTTCTCTTTGTATTTCATCACGCCGCGCTGTTTGCTGCACTTTTCTGAACACGGGGAAAGGCCAGTCAGTCTATCTTTAAAGCTTGTGCTTAAAGTCGATTCTTTGGTTCTGTATTCTCTTATGTATATGCTATTTTTTTTTTCCCCGTTTATTTTATTGGTGAGAAGAAGAAAAAAGTCTGAAAGAGACAAATCTTTGTTTTCCTAAAAAATATATATTTTTTTGAAGTGTTATCAACCTTGATGTATACACTTTTATAAAAAGTATTAATGTTTTTTTTCCATTTATTTAAAATTACAATTTTTTATCTTTCATTTGTGGTTAAAGTGAAGTATATCCCAAATGTTGGTTTGTTTTGCTGATGAAAGCCCGTGACAATGCATTCTTTGACTTGCTTTATGAGAAAATGTGTTGAATATCTTGTCCTTGATTTTCACATCGATTTATTTCTTCCATGACTGTGAGGATGACAAGATTTGTATTTTTTGCTGTAGTGGAACTGAATGTGAATATCCATTGGAGAAATAAATGCAATTACAATGCAACTTCAACCTAAAGTCTTTTGGCCTTTGTTGCTTCCAAAAATCACCACCACATTCAAAATGTCAGCTGATATTTGTAACTCTTTGGCGTTTTGGGTTTCAGTCGAAGCTGCTGATGTGCCGTTGTGGCAGAAAGAGACAACAGAGAGGTCTGTTCCAGTAGCTGCTGTGCTTTATTGTCCAGTCGAGGTGGAAATTTTGCTTTCAGCAGCCTTTAACCCTTAAAACAAAACTCCCATTCTTGTTTCTTCTGTTTAATCTACCTTTTTCTTGTTTTGTCAGCTTTTTTCTGCGTCCAAATGTATCTCTTATCATGTGTGGGCAGAGACTTGCCATCAAAGAACCTCTCTCTTCAGTCTCTTACAGACACTTGTTTGGAATTGCCAGCAGGCTTGGAAACAATGAAGTTCTTTAAAGCAGCATCATAATATCACAATGATCTCACCATGCTGTTTTATTGTCTAACATCTTAATACCTAAACTCACGGACATCTAGTTCCCTGTGTGCAGCAGTTTCTGGTTTCTGTGGTTATTCAGGGTTTCATTTCAAACTACGTCCACCTTTATTGTGCCTTACTGCAACACAGTGGAGGCGGAAGGTACCAGTGACATCTATTGATTTGAACTGGGAAACTGGATTCTGCCAGTCTCTGATGGTTCTAAAGAAATAGAGTTGGGAGCCAGGACAAGTGACGTCAAAGTGGAGGGGGGTCATAACCTCTTTCTGTCAGTTCAGCAGCTCCCTACACTCACTGCCAAGGAACAGGAGGCAACTCAGAGGCAATACGTTTTAAAGAGGCTGTCACACACTTTAACTCGAGAGAAACCAGCTCACACTGCAGTTAGAAATGATTTTTATTCTTTTTCATGTAACTAGATTTAAAGTAAATCACATTTAACATGTTTCAAATAGACTTTGGGGCTCTAAAAATCAATTAGATGTAATCGTGGACATTTTCTGTACTTACATTCACAACACAGCAGAAAAACAATTTTAAAAACATCAGCAAAGCCCATGGAAAGTTGATCACCTGACCTCCATCAAGGATGTAGATCACTACTACTAAATTCATACTAAACAAGAAGTGAAAAGCAGCATTTGACAGATGTCAGGAAGAGATCTGCCAAGTCTGGAGATTTTATTGTTAATGGATGGATGGATGAAGTATTCACAAATTCAGCTACAACCAAAAATAAAAGGCAATATTTAACTTTGAACCTTCAGCACAGCTGTCATATGGTTGTAGCATGGTTAGGGTTAGGAACATTTGCATTATTGGCACAGATTGGTATATTGAAATAAATCATGCAGAAGGCAAAACAAACTATCAAATTACTGTTTTTTTAATGGAGATAAAATCTTTAGTGACTTAAAAAGGAATAACTCTCACTTTCTCAGTGAGAAAAGTATTCCCTGAATTCTTCATCCCTGAACAGGCTCAGGGTTAATCTACTGGTGCAAAAGTGGACACTGGCCTCTACTGTTTGTTCAGTT
>NC_056507.1:18127728-18134209 GCF_014905685.2 Nematolebias whitei | reverse complement strand
TTCTTCTTTTACATGAGTCAAAAACTCGACGCCACCTGTTAATTAATCCAGTAGGTTCTTCAGCAACTGACCAATCGGCTATCTCAATTTCACCTGAAATGAAAGGTCCCTTACCTACAGGAGCTGGGGAGGGGGTTAGGATGCCTGAGAGAAGCGGAGTGTCCTCTATTCACACAAGGAGAGCTGTTGGTCAGGCTACTTTGTGTTGTTCTCTAAAATAGTTATTGAATCAAGTGTTTATAGGTAAACGTAGATGTTTAACAACCCATTAAAATACACCAGAATGCAGGAAATGGCATCTACTTTACTCAAAATTTTCTGGGAGAGGACCCCAAGACCCTCCACCAGTGTGTCCCCTTCATATTACAAATGTTTCTGACACCAATGGCCACCGTGATGTTCAAACCAAGAACCATTATCAACACTAGGGGCTAAGTACCCCTAAAGATCAACCTCCAGGGATGAAGCAAAGCATCTTCAGAGTCAACATACATGTCCAGTTATTTCAGTTGTTTTACCTATTTTTTGTAGCTAATGTTTATTCTAGTTATGAGCCTAAACTAACAGATACATTATGAGGTAGACCATAAGCTGAAACTGTTGTAGCAGCAGCATTTGAAGCAAAAGAACAGTGATAAATCAAAGTGGATTTATCTTGGCAGCAGTTAAAGCAAATGTTACTTTTTTTTTTCTTTTTCTTTTCCTGATTTTGAATTAGTAAAGCAAATTCATACAATTAAGCTGTTAGAATACAGGCTTGTTTCCAAATCAAACTTATGTGAAAAGTAAATAAAACTGCAACAACTAAAGATGTGACCCATGTTTTACCTCTCAAACTGAACACTCAGACAACAAATTAGGGACTGAGACTAGATGTTCTCAGTGATTTAATGAGTCTACATATTTCAATCAGTAACAAACATAGAAACCTTGGGCAGAGCATGTTTATTACTATGCATTACTTTTTTTTTAAACAACACTAAGCACATGGAAAATGAAGAGATTAGTGTTATGATTTTTAAAAAGTATTGGATTCTTGATTGATATGCAGAATCTGAGCTGCTCAATATTTCTTGGTGTTTAGGTTGTAGAGTTGAAGATCCGAGATTCCAGACAACAGGAGGTAGATATGATGTCATCCAAAACAACTTAATAACAGGAATTTACGAAAACTAAAACTCATGGACAACTTGCTCAGGAACAGGACAGATGTCATGGAAAAAAGAGATTCCCAAAACAATCAGGTGTAGACGTCATCAGATTTATTACAAAGCTTTGGAGAACAGCCAGCGATCACAGAAGGTCAATGCTTTTACAAGCACACACTTATCAATGCCTTCACCTGTCTGAGGTTCTGACCTGTTCTGAGTTCCCAAACTGAAAAAGTTAGTTTTATTCAGTTCAGTTCAATTCAATTTATTTATATAATTGGCACCAATTCACAACAGAAGTCATCATACATAATTAAATAAGATAATTTAATAATATTTATCTAAGGAGCCAGCAGATTGCTTTGAGTTTTCACTTCGACGTAGTCTCCCATCCTAAGCGAGCGCAGATGCAACAGTGGAAAGGAAAAACTCCCTCATGAGGAAGAAACCTCCAGCAGAACCAGGCTCAGGACAAGCGGTCATCTGCTTCGATCGACTGGGTTTGAGAGGAACAGGAAGGAGAAATGAACACAGAGTGGCAGATCCATAGAATCACCCAGGAGCCAGCCTCTTCACCCTCCCACTCTGTCGAGCGTCAGCTGTACACAGAGACGCATCAGGGAGTTGTTTGTGGGAGACGGAGACTCAAAGACTCTCTGAAAACATGTCATATCAATATCATATCAATATCATATCAATCAAACCTTGAGGTTAATAAAAATGATCTATTCACTGTCTCTTTACTGACTGGTCATGTCAAGACTGATTATTACATAATAAGGATCATGGAACATTTTAATGTCATCCATAATGACAGTAAAAGAGCAGTGCATAAAAACATTAATCAAGTAAAATTATGGAGCATGGTGAGTGCAAAATTGCACATTCCCTTGATAACAGGTATGAACAATTAGCATCCATCAGTGCCTCAGTAAGACCACGAGGCTGATTCTAAGCTGAGGAGGTGCATATGAGTGAGATGAACAATAGGTGTTGAGTGGCAGAGGAAACTAGGTAACAACGACTGGTAAACAACAAAGTCCATGCTCAATAATCCAGGTATACAATCCAACATTTTTCAGTCAGGTCATCTGGACAGTTTCTTTTTCTTTTTTTGTGCTGAAATGTTTCGCCTTCGATCCGGAAGGTTTCATCAGTCAAGGAAACACACAACAAAACTGATTCTTCCTCCAACAGCTTACTCCAAAATGGAACAAACCAGTTTTTTTTGTGATAAGATGGTCTCTTTGGTATGGCCCCTCCTCCATTGCCGGCCCTCTTCCTTGTTGACAGTCGTGTCAAACTGGTAAAAACTGGTAATGACTGGTAAAATAACAATACAAAAAAAAAAAAACAATTGCCAGACTGAACTGAAAACAGGGACATTATATAAAAATAAAAAAATTAGACCAGGTAAAGCAATTCAGTCCATAACAAAGACACCCCCACCACCACCACACACAAAATGTTCCATTTGGCCTCTGTTGTGTTTTTTACTTTGTATTTGTCTATACGAATTTTTCAGTGGTTGATAAGTTTTATTGATGATCTTGTAGATGAACATATATCTGTGATATATTCATAAATTAAACGGATTCTTTCATTTTTCTGGACTGAATAATATCGTGCATTGAATAATTAAATGTGACGTGAGACGTTAATTTTCTTTGACCCATCAAATGAATGCGGTCATTTATTAACAGAATCAAAGTTTAACATCACACATTTACATTAATTTGGCAAAATTGATTACAACAACAGCTTAATTAATTAGCTTTACGGTCAGGAAACCATACGGCCATGGTTTCCTCACTTCAAGCATTACAACAGACATTTCTGAAAATATCTGGATTAATTACTAGCAAGATAGAAGAGTTTTAAAGATGGAAATGAAGTTTAAATTGAGAGAGATGGGTGAGGGAATTTGTCTGTTATAACCAGAACAACACGCTCCTTTGGACCCAGCTAACCAACGGTACACTTTGCGGTTGAAGATCGACTCTTTTACCTTGGCAGAGGATAATTCCGACTTCGGTGTAGAGTTGCCTTTCAACGCTTTACAGCGTCTCCGTAAGGGTAGTAGGGAACCGTTCAGAGTCGTGAGATCATCCCAGAACAGACTTCTTCATAGTTCCTCTGAACTTCTCTCGTTCAGCTCAGTTGCCGTTGTTCTCCAGCATTCTGAACTCTGCATTCTCTCTCCGCACACTGGATTCTCTATTCCAGCATACTCCCACACTCTCACAGTGTTCTCCATGAACTAGGAAGTGTTGAACCTTTTAAGGAGTTCTGTTTCCGGTTCATTTTGAGAACTTCCTGATTGGTCGATCGACCGAACATGGGGTGGTTTTAGTGATGTAAGAGGTTATTAAAAGTCAAGGAAAAAGATTAAGTTTGTTTAAGAACAGACAGAAAATGTTTTGAAGGACCCGAGACTTCGTGGAGTCAATTCTCTCATATCTGTCTGAAAAAGTTAAACATGACATTTCTTTTCCAGTAAACTTGCAGTTGACCGAAACTTGACCTTTGACCAACTTACACTTGCTCATTTCAGACATAAGATCAAGAAAAATGAATAATTACTCTGTAACAGACCTTAACTTGATTTCTACTTTGAACGAGGATTAAAAGTCATTAATATTGTTTCACAGTTGATTTAAAATGAGTAGTTCACTTCAACATTTAAAATGGTTTGAACTAAACACACTTTGATTATCAAAACATTTGTAAAATAGTAATGATAATAAAAAGAGAGTGTTCTTTCAATTGATCAGTGCAGGACACTTAGAAAGTCTCTGGGTGGACTTGATTTTGTGTTTCTGGACTCAAATCAATGAAATACAGTTCTTGTCCCAGGAAGGCCCTCAAGGTCAGGATTTGACCTGAGGCTTAGTTCACTACAATCTCTCACTACTAGTTGTCCTACTGGTCAAGATTCTTTTTTGTTTTGAACGCTTTTTGAATAGTTGTCCTACTGTTTGTAATTCATTTGTCTTGGTAAAATGAAGAAACGTACAAACCACAGACCCTTTTGCTTTAAAACCTACAAATACTGCAATAGTGCCATCTCAGATATGCAAGTTGCATCTATACCGACATAATAGCTAAAATTTGTACTGTATGTGTGCTTATTACAAACAATAATAATTTCCCATTTCCTGTCAGAAGAGTACAGCAATTTAATCATTATATACAATGAAAAAATGTGTTATCTGCATTTAACCCATCACATGTGCGATACATGAAGTGGACAACTTTGTAGGCACCCAAGGAGAAGTTTGAGATTGGGTGTCTTGCTCAAGGACACCACGACATGTGGTCATGGTTGGGAGTATAACCTGCGACTTTCTGGTCCCGAGTCGGCTGCCCTACCTCTCTACACTATCTCGGCCCCAGGGCTGTTGTTTTTCCTTTTTGGCTTGGTTTTTCAAAAATGTCGGATAATGTTCCTTGGGGACCACTATCCTACTAGGAGCAGGGAAACAATTAAAGCACAAAGGATTGTGGCCATCGAGGACCAGGATTGGACATCTCTGTTGAAGAATGAGCCTGGAAAGATGTTAGTTAACACTGGTCAAAACCTGTCATGCTATAGATTATATAACCAGACTAATATTGCACCATGCCCATGTGAAATTTTGTCTCTGACCACCGTCAACCATCACACATTTAGCAAACAAACAAAATGAGGGAAAATAATCTGAAAAGGGCATTTGCATTTTAATTTGTTTGTGACTTTTTCAAAGATCAGCAGAGGACGACGCTCGTCTTTGGTCCGCCACCTGCTGAGCTCCAGTGCGGCGCTGTCAGCTGTCCGCGCCGCTGTTGTTTCTTGTCCTGCACAACCTTCACGCTCTCCTTGGACCAGATGATTTTGGGAGGTAGTTTGTCTTGGAAAGGGATCTGAATGCCCAAGAGTTTAACGTCACAGGCTGAAGGAATTTATATTAGAATGTTTAAAATTTTAACCCTGACAATGATGTGGAAAATCATTCCCCCCACCGTCACCACCACCACCACCTGACGAGCTGTGAAAAGCATTTCACTGTAATCCTTTAAAGAGTTAATGAGGCTTTCAAGCCAATCCACAAATATCAAGCTTATTGTGGTATTTGAGGAAAGGTCAGGGGAAAGCTGAGGTCATCTGCTGCTACACAGCATCAATGTGTGGACCCAAAACTGGAGTTCAACCACGTTTTATCTAAAAATAAAAACAGAAATCATACATTCATTCATGGCAGGTTAAAAAACACCCACAAGATAAAGTTACTACCATTTGTTATGACAGTGGCACCCATCAAGGAGCAGATTTTTGTGGGCAGACAATTGTTTCAGCACATTCTGATCAAATGATGTTCACATAACCACAAACTGGACATTGGGTCCACGCTGACCTCCTTACACAGCTGAACACACCTACAAACAGAACTGGAACAAGGATCAAAGGAAGAAGGAAAGCATGTTAAATTATGTTATATTTTACATCATGTTAGCGTGTTTGCGATGAGAGCAGAATAATCTGCACAATCTTCATCTGGAAAAGCAAATTACCATCAGCCTAAACACTGCTGGCTTCCAAGAAGAGCTCTTCATGACAGCAATATTTCTAAAATCTATAACTCCCTATCCATCAATTAAGAGTAGGGATGCACGATATTGGATTTTTGGCCGATATCCGATATGTCGATATGTTAAAACTTCTTCGGCCGATAATCGATACCAATACCAATATTTTTCCCCTAGACCTACTTGCAGAGACTACGTAGCTTTCTCTGCTGTGGTCTTAAAATACTAGATTATTCTGCATGGTTTTTGTCAAATTGTCCTGCTATCAAATGCAGATACCAAAAAGGGGGCTGAAAATGATGTAACACTTCAACTCGGATTATGTTTAATGTCAAATTTATTCATGACATATGTAGGCGTGCATGACATCATAACGTTGTGCTGGCGCTGCCTTGTCACTGAGTTGTCATACAAAAAACAGCGCCTTTTATATCGAAGAGTTATTTTGGATGGAATGGCCGATGCCCAATATTTAACTTTATCGCTAATATCGGCCGATACCATGCTGATAATATTGTGCATCTCTAATTAAGAGTTTGTAAAAGTTTCTTATTGTTTGGTGTGTGTGCAGAGCAAATGTATACCATAGGATGAAGGAAGGCTCAGAGCAAGAAGCACCATCATCTAAAGTCCTAAGGATTTGCTCAACATACAGGAAGACTGAAACATTTGAAGATTGCCAACGCTTTTCGCTCAAACAGTAATTTCTTCAATCTGTAGGATTTCTGGCTTTGCCAGCCACAATCACTCCCCCCCCCCCCCCC
>NC_056507.1:18098936-18127628 GCF_014905685.2 Nematolebias whitei | reverse complement strand
CCACACACACAGCTGCAGCAGTTTACTAATCAGTTTACCACACACCTGCACCTGATCTGAGGGACGACTCTGCAGGAGCATAAAAAACCTCAGCCAGACACTTGAGACATTATCATACTTATGATAAATGGTACTGGACAGCAACTAAGTTGTCTCCTGACACTTGATTGCTAAAAACTCTTATCTCCTACAGCGACTTCCAAGTCCTGGACTCCATTAAGCCTTCCTAGGCCTCCATTCTCGTCGTGAGTTCCTACTTGTCCTGATCGTGTCCCAGAAAACTATTCGAGATATTCAGCTTGAAGAACCAACCATCCACTCAACAAAACTTGATCCTCTCTCCAACGGTGCGCTCATCTCTCAGTACAGAACCCAGTCGGAACCAGAACCTCTCCTTGGACTCCTCTACAACAAGGACTTCTTTCAGTAAGACATTATTTCATTCAACTCATTGAAGGATTTCAGCACAACAAATACTCTGTGTCCTCTCTTTTATGGCCAAGTGCACCTGTAAATAAAGCATATTATTTTTGAGAACTCTGTTTTCTGTTCATTCTGCCACTTGGAGTCAACTGCAACTATGTCACAATCTTGTTTCTGAACAAGAAGACTTGTTGCTCTTTGCAAAGACAGAACACTCGGGTAATGAACAAAGAATAATGAAACCTAAATAAATGACCATCCTCAGTCAAAAGTGGATTAAATGATTTAAAGATGTGGCCACCTTTTTGGAATATCACTTATTGGTAATAATTTGGAAAAAATATAACATTGGGAGGTAGTGCCTCTTTCACAGACTGATAAACTTGATGAGAAACTTCACATAAAGCTAGACGACCATGAAAAGAACATTTAATTCCATGTTTATGCTTCTTTAGTTTGTAAAGTTGAACCTTCCTAAAGGACTCATCTTCTACACTCAGTTCATGTTCATACAAAAGACCTTCTCCGTCAGTTTACCATAAAACACATAAATAATTAACACAAACTCAATTCATGTATGTCTGTTTCTGAAACCCCAAAGGACACATGTTCTTGTGAAGATATTTAGATGCCTTTACTCGGAGCCTTGGGCAACATCTTGTTAGACAGAACTGAAGTAAATGAGCTTGTTGTGAGCAGGGATTTGGTTGGATTATTTTCAGCTCAGCTCTAGGAGGCAGAAATTATTATGCAAACGTAAGTTTTCATGTGAAGAAAAGGGGAAAAATGTTTTTTTTTTTTTTTTAAAGCTAGAAGGAAGGAAGCTTCCAATCTCGTGGGGGGATGGTAGATGAGGCGTAAAATTGAGCTTCACGAAAATGTTTCTTGAGAAAACAAAAACATGTAAATTAAAAAAGTTTTATTTCAGAGCTCTAATTTCATGTTTAGTTCATAAAAATCCAATATTTTTGTTTTATTTTAGAAAAATCTTTTACCCCTTCAACTGCTTTTTCTTCCAGTCAGTGTAAAAATATATAATTATAGTCTTTATCTGCTATCTATTTCTAAGTTGGATTTTTTTTATTTATTTTTTTTTTGTTCTTTTGCTGATCATTGCACAATTTCACCTCCTGGTTAACGTGAGCCTTTGCTCTTAACCAGTCAACATTTTCACGTGAAATGTATGGAGGGTGGGATGTGACAAAATTAAATAAATAAATGCATAACAATTAAATGATGCATTTAATTATTCAATATATCATTAAATAATTACATATGCAATTTCATTATTAAAATACACAATTCAATGTCCCATGAAATAAATAAATGTATATATTTTTTAAAAATCATGATTTTTGTCGCATTCCACCCTCCATGTATTTATTTAATTTTGTCATATTCAGCCCTCCATTGTCACCAAAGGTACATTTATTTACTGTAGTTCATGGGACATGTAATTGTGTATTTAATAATTGTATATTTAATGATGTATTGAATAATTAAATGAAAACTTTTCATTATTATGTATTTACGTAATGTATGTACATATCCTGAAGTATGTACAAAGTACATAATGTACATTTATGTATTTATTATACATTTACTTATTTAATTTTGTCACATTCCACCCTCCACAGATGCAGATTTAGTGATTCAGTGAAAATGATGTGGCAAATAAGAATGTTCGGAAGGTGCAATAGATGACTGGCAATCTGCGTTTATACAACATAAAAAAACAGGAGAGGACAGAGAAAGTTTCAAACAAAACCAATGATCTCTGAAAGGTTAAAAAAATAAACAAATAAATTGTGGCTGGTTGAGTGAAATGTTAGATATATTTTTTAACGAACCACACAGGCAGAACAACACATGGCACAGGCGTTAGAAAGAATGCAGATAAGCTTAACGAACAGTGGAGGTGACACAGAAATGGAGGCTTGTGATGACACCGACATCTGAATTATGAGCAGGCGTTCATCTCATTTAGAGTTTGTCCATGACGTTAGGCTTGCCAGACCGTCTCTTATCTCCACATGTGTCTCAGAGGCTCACATTAGAAATGTGCATGTGCCCGATTCTCATCTATTTGACTTTGTGTTTCCTGTGAGAATAATATGTAACAGTTCTGTGTCTTGAATTCTTAAAAAAAAAGTCTTAATATTAAGTAGCTCATGTCATGGAAATCACCATCTTCAGGCAAATTTTGACAAAGGACTGTCAAAACAGATAACAAAGAAACAAAACACAATATTTAAATTTTAATTTTTTCCAGATTCTTCACTTCCAGGATGTTCTGAAACATCTAAACAAGGTTGAATCAGATCCTCTGGACAGATTATTGAGCATGCATCAAGAAATGTTGGTGTCAGTTTTAGTGGTGATGTCTTCAAGAGGCATGAGCATTTCATGTACTGGTAGCTCAACATTAATGTTGGTGTTTTATTGACTTGACAAACTTTTTCTTTCCTACCATACTCTATTTTAAGTTGTTTATATTATAAACTTTCTGTTTTTTTATGTAATTTTGTAAAATGTAAATTAACACTCATATTGCCAGGCCCACCTTCAACTGCACTTTCTTCTTCATCACTTTCAGCTGTTGGAGGAGTTCCTCTGAAGTCCTTGTTGCCAGCTCCAGCCAGGATCTTCAACATCTTCTCTGTAGGAGGCTTCTCCTCTTTCTTCTTCATGGTGCTGCAAAAGGAGACATGATGCAGAGGAGAGACGACATGTGCATGTGTGTTTGCAGTCACCTCTATGTGTGGGCTGACAGATATGCTTGTGTGAACAGGTATGCATATGCAAAAGCAGCTCCAAAACCTTTTCCTCGGTCCCAGGGGTAAAACTGGCACTGAGGTGGAGCTCTTCAGATCTAGATATTTCAGGTGCATGAGCAAAAATCAAATGAGCTCCATCACTCCTTGGCAAGCTGTGGGAGTGTCATGGTAGACAACATGCTTCAGTTCCTGCTGCTTCCTTCTTCAAGTTTGCTGCTGAATTGGAAAGCAAAGAAAGTTGCACTTTGTGTGAAAATACAATATGAGCCCTAAGTGCTGAATGGCTGCTCAAATTTGTTGAATAATCTGAAAATTAGTTTTTAAAATTAAAATGAGCAGGAGTTTGAAGAAATGATTAAAATAATATTTAAAAGGTAAACGTTAGCTAAACCCCACATTCATACAACCTTCATTTATACACACATAAAACTTAAAATTAACGAGGAAAAATCAGAAATATTTTAGCTAAAAGCTAAACTGATCAAATGGTAGGTAAAAGCTAAAAACAGCACAACTGTAATTAAAAGCTGAAATGAGCAAAACTGTGAAAACTAAAATAATCAATAATAATATAATATTAGCAGAAAGCAAAACTGGAGGGGAAAAAAAAGCTGTAGCTAAATGTTAAAATGAGCTAAATTGAACACTAAAATTAGCAGATTTTAGCTGATAAAAATAAGCAATGTTGTTGCCAAATGTTATATTTATCAAAAAAGTAGCTAAAAATTAGTAAACTGTAGCTAAAAGTTAAAACTAGATAAAAGCTAAAATTACCAAAGCAATGGGTGCAGCTAAAAGCTAAAATTAGAAAATAAGTATACTGGTAGCTGAAATTTAAAATGATCAAAAATTAAAAATTAAAATTGCTAAAACATTATTATTATTATTATTATTATTATTACCTAAAGCTAAAAGTTAAAATTAGTAAAATTGACAACCAAAACATCAATAGTTACACTTTGCAAAATTTAAACTAAAAGCTAAATCAGCTAAACCACAGTTAATGACTAAAATTAGCAACAATGTAGCACAATATATTAATGAGAAACTGAAGTTAAAAGCTAATTGAAGCATAAAAACTAAAATAGGTTAGGTTGAACTATAGATTTCAGATAATAATGCTTTGAAGAAATGTAATTTCCTTTTAATGAGAATTTTTATTTTAAGTAAAGTCAAATATATTAAAAAGTACTAAAGCTATTTTAGTAATACCAAAAGCCAAAGCACCCTATTCTCATTCGATCTGAATGTTTTGATAATTAAGAAGCTAAAAACACAACGTTTGCAGAAGTAGTTTGATTCCAGAAAAGTACAGAAAATAAAAAATGAGGAAAACAATAGTGAATGCTGAGTCAGCATCCACACTGTTGTTGTTGTTGGAGATGATGCACTTGCACATCAGAATCTTCCAGGGCCAAGTTTGTATTTGGATGTGGAAGATGTATATCACAATGAATGAAGTGAATTAAGATGGCTCACTTATCGCTCACTGTGAGACTAATTCAAGCTGTCATACTATTATCATTATGTTGTCAGATTCTTTAAACTCCCACAGCAATACTTAGTCCAGGCAGAAGGAGGCAGTGGCATGCTGAAATCCCGGTTAACATTTAGAGCTGGAGTTTTACAGACATCCCTTACCAAACAAACAGATGGCAACAGGAGATGCATATGTCAGCACCACAACTTAATTGCTTTATAATAGCTATTTAAGCTTTGCTTAAGCTTCCCTGCTGGCACAGAGAAAGTGCTAAATCCATTCCAGAATGGTTGTAGATAAAAGGATCTGAAGTTTTTTTTTCCACCCTTTCTATATTTTTTACCCACAATGCATGAAGTGTCATCTCAAATGACAAAGAGGGCTACGCTTTGCAGATGAATAATTAATGACACAAGAACTTCTGTTTGCAAGTTTGTAATTAGCATTTTCTTATATCTGAGCAACACATTTACCATCTCTGTTTTGAAGAAGTGTAGCTTAGTGTAATTATTGCGACTCACTTCACTTTCATTGACATTGCATTGTATAATAAACGCTGCAGATAATGCTGAAAGTAGGTACAGTAGTCCCTCGTTTATCGCGGGGTATCCATATCCTGAAGACCCGCGATGAGTGAAAACCCGTGAAGTAGGAATAGTAGTACAAGTAGTAAGTAGTAGTTACTCTTGCAATATTCTAAACAATGTTTCTAAACTCTAAACGCTCTAAAAGAGCACAGACTGTCATGATCTCTGCTCTCTGCCACGCCCACTTCTTCGCTGCAGAATGGAGATCAACAGAGGAGGAGGGAGGAGGAGCTGCAGGAGGAAGTTTTTCCTGCAGTGTGGGCTGCACAAAGGTGTAGCAGGTGCTAAATAATTTAAAATTTATTTAAAATAAAAGTTCCGGTCGTGCGGCTCATCCATCAATCAGCCAACTGTGTGTCATGTCCTAATTTATTTTGAAAAACCGCGAAAGAATGAGTCCGCGAAAAAATGAACCGCGAAGTAGCGAGGGACTACTGTATTCTATGAAATTCAAAGTTTGTTATAAATCCAGCAACAGTCATTATGCATGTTTATTCACCATCTGTACATTCTGGTATATACTGGGTGGCTCAGTTGGTAGAGCTGCTGCCTCTAAGCGAGAAGGTTGCTGGTTTAAATCTCTGCCCGGGGTATTTTTGGGTGGAGTTTGCATGTTCTCTCCATGCATATGTGGGTTTTCTCCGACTACTCCAGTTTCCTCCCACAGACCAAAAACATGCATGTTAGGCTGATTGGTAACTCTAAATTGTCCCTAGGTGTGAGTGAGAGAGTGAATGGTTGTTTGTCTCTGTGTGTCCCTGTGATGACTGGAGACAGTGTGTCTTGCACAGTGATGGCTGGACATGGGCACCAGTGACCCCCGCAACCCAAAAAGGAAGAAGTGGGTAAAGATGATGGATGGATGGATATTTGACTTATTGAAATGATTAAAACCTCCATTTAGTGTCATCATGCTGCCATTTTTCTTTCAACCCAGGCTCAGAAATGTTTTTAAAAACCAAAAGTATGGAAAAAAATCTATATTTAAATAAAAACTAAAGCGCACATATCATATTTTTTTCAGGTTTTCTTAATTATATGTATAATACATGTTTAAATTTGTTTTACTACCACCCTATAAACAGTTCTCTAAAGCTTTTGTTAATTTTCTAAAATAAAAAAAATAAAAATAATTAATGGCTTTGCTTTGTTCCAACAGCATTCTGCAACTTAAAACACATCAAATATTTTAAAATTAGCCAAATTAAATTAAAAGAGCTGCTGATTTTTGGAAGAAAAGATTTGAAAAGTCAGTTTATAAAACAAAGCTGCAATGTTTGCTTCAACTGACCTGTTTGTGTTCATGACAAATGCAAGGCAAAGCTCCAATAATCTAAAGAGGGGTTGAGATTTTGGCCCAAAGTGCAAGAAAAGTCTAATTTGAAGTTTAGTCTGTCACCGTTTTCTTCTTTTTTCTAAAATGCACTTGCTCAAACAACTAAATCACAATATTCTCTTTAATACTTGGAAAAAATAATCCATTTAGCTTAATGACTAAAAGCACACTCCATAAAATCTGTAAGATGATAAATCCCAGAGTGAACCAGAACCTCCATCCCCCTTCTGGTTTCTGCCTGTAAATCTGACAGCACAGGCCGGAGCAGTGAACAATTACTCACAAGATAAAAAATGTAAATCCGACAAAGTATTTATATGAGTTATGCCTCCTGCAGCTAATACACATGTTGGGGTTAGGAAGCTAATTAGTTTAAGCTTTGATACCCGCCATAGGAAGCAGTTATTTTAGCATCCAGAGAAAAAGCCTTTGATGGTGGAACCCAGAACATAAATGAGTAGAAAGTGGGAGCTACGAACAGGTTGATACTTCTCTACATCTCTTTTTTTTCCCTCTGTCCTTCTCTCCCTCTCTCTTCAGAGTCCTTGATCTCACTCTCAGAGCACTCAGCATGGCAAATTGCAAAAGGATTTTTTACACCTCTCCCAGCTCTATTATTTCAGAAAAAACAAGACTTTCAAGCAGCCAAACTTACTGCACTTGCTGCAGCAAAGCCTTTAACTTTCTCTCAGATTTAGTCAGCTCCCCAGGTTTGTGCCTCGGCTGCTTGCAGCCTAAATTTCGGCTCTTAAGATATTTTCTCTGCAGTCGCTGTTCCCCTCTCAGTGGGATCCAGGCAGTTTGATGTATTGGTTCCTCTTTGGTCGGATGATAAAGCACTCAGCTTGAACCCCTGCTGGGTTCTGTCTCCGGACAAATAAAGCTCTGAGTGCAAAGGTTGGCCACGCTGTGCTGAGTTAAACTGGAGGAAAATGATAAAAATGTCCCGCAGGTCAGTTTGTCTGAAGTTCTGCTGCAGGATTTCTGCAGATTAGTGTTCCTCCGAGAATATTTTCAGAGGAGAAGTTGTTCTGAGCAGCATTCCCCCCTAAGGTAAATTTCTTGTTTGCCTCAAGGAAGCTCCAAAAATTATTATTTCAACCGTTCTGAAACACATTCTAAATGAGTCTGGCTTTTGTGTTGGTTGTTATTTTGAGTGTTAAAATTCAAGGCCTAGCCTTCCTTGAAGCAATGTTTATCACTTTTCATGCAAACTTTTCAGACTAGGCTCATCCTATATTGAGAAATTATGGAGTACAGGTTTTAATCCTTGAAAATAAAGATTTGCACACTCTGTCGCAAGGACTGAATACCCAGAGTGAAAGGACTGAATATGAACACCACAACACAGGAAGGCAAGTTCAGTGCTTTTCACAATGAATAAATCACAGGAAGTTATCAGGAAACCTGGGGAGCAAGGAGAAGGGTCAGCACTGAACTTCGGCAGGAATATATATATTGATTATATTGTCCTCTGCTTTTTACTGATCAGTGAATGATGTTTGAAGTGTCACTGGTTCCAATAATCCGGTGAGAGCAATGGTAATCCAACGTGGTAAGTATCACTGGTGGGTGAGTGGTTGGAAGTCAAAGAAGACAGCTGGGGAGGTCATGAGGAGGTTTCCAGAATTACACAAGGAGTCCAAGAACAGGTAGGTCTCAGGAGGTTCAGTGGAAACTGCAAAGGGTACAGGTAAGTAAACTTAGGTCTCTAGAAATGTAAATGCTAGAAGCACAAACCATTGGCAAGGTAATACTCCAGCGTTGGAGTCATCAGCTGCCCTTTTATATGCTGGGCGTCTCATCAAGGTGATTGGTCTCAGGTGTGGTCGTCTGGCGCCATCTAGTGACCTCAGGAAATAGGTGACTGGAACTCCCACAATCTCATGCAATTTTACAAGATGTCAGGTTCAGAATATGGATTGTGAATAACTCTAATCTGCAACTAAATAATTTTTTTAGCTTAACTGCTGTAACATTGACTGCATTTTGGTCATCTTTGTGTTGATCAAAGTTAGTTAGCTTTGGTGGCCATCTTGAATTGGGGTAATTCTAAAAGTTAGCCAGTTTTAGACCAAAAATTTACGTTCTGCAAAATTCATCCAGGAAATAATGACATATTTTGCTAACAGACACTACTGCCTACCTTTTATTAGTGGGCGATGAAAGCTAGCATGTTGTCAGTAATAGTTGTATACTTTTTTTTAAACAATTCATTCTTTCATATTTGATGCTCTTGAAAATGCTGTAACTATTAGTTTTATATGGTTTGATAAGTTTGAAACCACATACCTTGTCCTCTGTTAAGTTTGGAAAGGAAAAAAATACACCGCACTCACCCGAATTTTTAACTTTTGCTTATTTAAATTATTATTTGGTCCTCGCTGCGCTCAACCGCCTGGAGCAGAAAAACTCTTATGTCCGTATGCTCTTTGTGAACTTCACATCCGCCTTCAACACCATGATCCCCCAAACCCTGATGGACAAACTATTCACATTAGGACTAAGCCCCTCCATTTGCAACTGGGTCCTAGACTTCTTAACAAAAGGCCACTGTTAGTGAGGATCCACAACTTCTCCTCCTCCACCATAACCCTCAGCACTGGCTCTCCTCAGGGATGTGTGTTGAGCCCCCTCCTGTTTACTCTGCTCACGTATGATTGTGCAGCTACCCATCCAGGCTGTCACATTATAAAGTTGCAGATGATACAGCGGTGGGATGCATCACAAACAATGATGAGTCCAGCTACAGGCAAGAGGTGGAACACCTGGAGAGCTGGTGCAAAGAGAATACCCTTCACATCAATGTGAAGAAGACAAAGGAGATGATTGTGGACTTCAGAAGGAACAAAAACACCTACACCCCCTGAACATAAGAGGATCTGCAATGGAAGTGGTCTCCAGCTACAAGTACTTGGGTGTACACATGAATGACAACCTCAACTGGAGCAACACCATCAGCCTGATCAAGAAAGCTCATCACAGACTCTACTTCCTCAGACAGCTGAGACGAGCTGGTCTGGTCTTCTACAGGTGTGCAGTGGAGAGCATCCTGTGCTCCAGCATTGTGTGGCATGGAGGCTGCACAGCTGCAGAAAGAAAAGCTTTGCAGAGAGTGGTGAAGGCTGCACAGAAGTCTGTTGGAGTCAGCCTCCCCACCATCACAGACATCTACACCTTTAGATGCAGGAAGAGGGCCACCTGCATCATGAAGGACCCACTCACCCAGCACACACTTTTTGCCCCGCTCCCCTCAGGAAGGAGGTTGAGGAGCATTAAGTGTAGAACCACTAGACTGAGGAACAGCATCTACCCCGAGGCTGTTAGACTCATGAATCTTTAACCAGAATAATCACTGTGCAAAAAATCACATCATGTTGCTGCTGATCTGTTTCAATGTTGATGTGTTCATGCGTGCACATCCGCTCACACAGACTCATGTTCATGTTTGTGCTGATGTTCGACGTAACGTTTTTATGTTATGAGTGCTTAGTGTATATTTAGTTGATGGTTTTCTTAGTTCATATATAAGATGTTATCATTGTTTTTCTTTAACATTTTATTGTTGGATGTAACTGGGACCCTGTGTACATAATTTCGATCCACCACGTGTACCACATGAGATGCGAATGACAAAATAGAAACTCTGACTCTCTGACTCTGAAATTATTAGTCTGTAGCACATGTTTTTTTTTATTTACAAAAGCAGGAGAAATCTAAGTATGATTTATTTTAAACAGCTTATTATTGTTTAATTCAAGGACATTTTATCAGCCATATGAACTGCTCAACCATTAATATTCTGTCAGTGGTGACATTAGGGAACAGTTACAGGTTCCTGTTTGGTTTCTGGGAGGCAGAGATGGAAAGAAGTGGAGACAGACACATTGAATCCTGATGGTTTTACCTCTCTCTAATCCTCTTTGTGCTGCACACCTGGCTTGCATATTAATGACGTGACCCAGATTTCTTTCTAAGCACTTTCACTCTCACAAAAACACAAAACATGACGAATGAGTTTTATGCCGTGCAACTGTTTCTTTAAACAATGAATCTGATTTAGGTAATTTTTCTTCAGTGAATGAAGCATCCTCTGAACAAATGCGTCATAATCAATAAATCTGAAGAATCCATAACTCCGCATGTTTTCAGTTGATGCTTCATCAGCAGAGCTATTTTTGTGCTTTCTGTGTTTAGATTCTTCTCTTCCTCACAAGGGAGTTTACTCACTACAGCAACTAAATCTAAGCAGAAAGACAAAATACAGCTGATTTGCAACAAATATCACAATGTGCAAGTGAGTATAGGAGATGACTGCAGAGGAGGGCTCAAGTTTGTTTTATTTTAGCGTCGTTTCTGTAAAACTGACCAAGTTACAGCCATAATTTGTGTTGTCTTAGGTTGATTAGCTGTAGTAGCCACCTTGAATTGGACTGACTTTCAAAGGGAATCAGTTTTAGATGTACATCCAGTAATTATTTCCTGAATGTTTTACAAAAATCCATCCAGTGGTGTTATATTTTGCAAACAGACAGTAGACTTGGCCTTCAATTTCCTACTCACTCATCTGTAAACCCCTAATATCTGGAAGGATATTTTCCCAAAAGGGAAGTTTTACAGGACACAGTGAAGCAGAAATAAATTTCGCCCTGCACTTGTTTAGGAAGGAGTCGGCTCAGCGACATGGGGCATCTGGAGCTGAGCCGGAGGGATGCAGGAGTCAAAACCTCTTAATCCCTGTGACATTTCAGCTCCGACCTCTCATCAAAGCATTTCAGCTGCTGTGCTGCCCAGGAAAACAAAGGCCCAGGCTGGTTGTGTGGGGTTGATGAAAAGAAGGTGAAAGCTGAAGGACAGGAAAACAAACAAGCAGAGGTAAACATGGAAAGACAGATGGTGTCACCACAACTAGTCATCCTCCTCCATCTCACTCTGTCCTCTGCATCCTCTGTCCTCACTCCACCTACCTCCCATCTCCTCTTTAACTGCATACATATATCTCCTCTTTGACCTTCATCTTTGTCTTTTTCCTGGCAGCTGCATCTCTAGCATCCTTCTACCAATATACCCACTGTCCCTCCTCTGGACATGTCCAAACCATCTCAGTCTGGCCTCTCTAATTTTATCTCCCAGTTGTTCAACCTGTGCTGTACCTCTGATCTCATTCCTAATCTTTTCCATCCTTGTCACTCCTAAGGAGAACATCAACATCTTCATTTTTGCCAGTTCGATTTCTTTCTCCTGTCTTTGTGTCACTGTTACAATCTCCAGAACAACATAGCTGTGTCTTGTAAACTTCTTCTTTGACTTTTGCTGACACCCTTTTGTCGCAAATCACTCCTGAAACTTTTCTCCATCCACCCCATCCTGCCTGGACTCTTTTTCACCTCTTTACCACGCTCCCCATTTTCCTGGACAGTGGACCCCAAGTACTTGAAGTCCTGCACCTTTGTGTATAAATAAAGGTTGAATGAATGAAAAATGACCTCTGCTCCCTGTAGTCTCACTTTTCCACTGGTCTCCCTCTCATTCACACACATGTACTCTGTCTTACTACAGCTGACTTTCATTCTTCTTCTTTCAAGTGCATACCTCCACCTCACCAAATTCTCTTCCACCTGTTCCCTGTTCTCACCACAGATCACAATGTCATCTGCAAACATCATAGATATGCCTAGAGCTGTCATTTCTAACTCAGACCCGCACCCGGCCCGACCCAAAATTTGGGCTGGGTCGGGACAAAATAATGTGCTGGATGAGTGGGCCAGGTTGATGTCGGGCTTTTGATTGCGTTAGCTGACGGGTGCGGCTGACGATCCAATTTGGATCACCACCAGCATCTTGCGGCCGTTTGACCGTATGCTGATCAGTCGGTTGAAAGAGGTACAAAAAAAGCCAGATTGATGACTGCCAGCGACTCACCTGAAGCTGAACAGCCGCCGCGTCAGCGGATGCATGTTGCTGAGCCCGGCCGGTTGAAAAAGGTACAAAAAAGTCCAGATGGATCACTGTCAGTGACTTACCTGAAGCTTAACTGGACACAGCCGTTGCGGCAGTGGACGCGTGTGGCCAACGACCTTTAATAACTATAATAATCCGCTGACTCTTGTTAATAAACAATTAATCTTATATCGTCCTATCTTTGAAAAATGTTTATAAATCATGTCAAATTGATTTGCTTACAAAAGCAGTAAAAACTTTATTTAAAAAAGTTGTTTTTTGGGGGGTTGGGGGGGGTTTCGGGTCTGCAATCACAGTTAATTGGTCGGTTTCATGTCGGGCTTGGAAAAAATGATATGGGCTCGGTCCGGGACGGGTCGGATTTTTTAGATCCGAATGCAACTCTATTGCTGCCTGACCTTTATCAGTTAGACGGTCCATCACCAGAGCAAACAAGAAGGGACTCAGAGCCGATCCTTGATCCAATCCCACCTCTAGCTTGAAGCTATCTGACACTCCTACAGCACATCTCACTTCTATCCTGCTGTCCTCATACATGTCCTGTACCAGTCTAACATACTTCTCTGCCACTCCAGATTTCCTCATTCAATACCACACCTCCTCCCTCTGCACCCTGTCGTATGCTTTTTCTAAATCCACAAAGACACAATGAAGCTCTTTCTTACACTCTTTGTACTTCTCCATCAGCATCCTCAAAGCAAAGACTTCTCCATCAGCATCCTCAAAGCAAAGATGTCATCTGAGGTGCTCTTTCTCTGCATGAAACCATACTGCCGCTCACAGATTGCCACTTCTGGTTCAAGTCTAGCTTCCACAACTCTATCCCAAATCTTCATTGTATGACTCATCAACTAAATTACCCATCTTTACATCACCCTTGTTCTTTAAAATGGCCACCAGCACACTTCACCATTCATCAGGCATTTTCTCAACCTTAAATATGCCATGGAATAATTGACTCAAAAACCTCACTGCCATCTCTCCAAGACATTTCCAAACCTCCACTGGTATGTCATCAGGTCCTACTGCCTTCCCCTTCTTTGTTCTTTTCAGAGCTTTCCAAACTTCACCATCACTAATCTTTCCCACTTACTGGTCCACAGTTTTTATGACCTCTACTCTTCTTTCTCTTCATTCATTAGAACTTTCCAGTCTGGTCCCTCCATCTCACCAATCGGTACAAGTTCTTCTCCCACTCTTTAGTGTCCAGCCTCCCATACAACTTATTATACACCTTCTACTTTGCCTTAGCTGCCTCCCGCTTTGCTCTACATTGCATCTCATTATATTCCTATCTACTTCATTCAGTCTGCTCATTGTCATACAGCAGTTCTTCTTGACTAACCTCTTTCTTTGAATAGCTTCCTGCACTTCACAATTCCACCAAGGTTTCCTTATTAAGGTTTCTTTTCGCTGTCCAGATGACAGTCCAGATATTTTTCTACTGTCTTTCTAGGTACCGTTGCTGTAGTTGCCCAGTCATCTGGATTATCTTTCTTACCACCCAGAGTCTTTAACAGCTCCTCTCTGAACTCTTTATAACATTCTTCTTTCTTCAGCTTCCACCAATTGGTCTTCTTCTCTGATTTTACTCTTTTTTCCCCCTCCTTTTCACAACAACAGTCATTCTATGCACAACCATCCAATGCTGTATGGCCATGCTCTCCCCTGTCATCGCCTTACGGTCTTAAATCTCCCTCAGGTTTCCTCTTCTACACAGAATGTAGTCTACCTGCATACTCCTGCCTCTACTCTAATAGGTCACTCTTCTGCCTTATTTTGCAAGTAAGTGTTGACTACAGCTATTTCTGTTTTCTTGGCATAATTGACCACCATCTGTACTTTCTGGTTTCTTTCTTTGACACCTAACCTGCCCATCACTTTCTCATCCCCTCTGTTTCCTTCACCAACATGTTCATTCAGGTCTTCTCCGAACACCACTCTCTGGAGTGGTGGCGCAGTTTTCTGAGGTGGTGTTCCCCTACACTATGATCGGAAGATCGTTGGTTCAAGCCCCGGTACTGACAACATAAAAAATGTGGGTGGGGTAGGTGAAGCACCCACACCTGTCCCCACCCTCATTTGCCCCACCCTGGGCCCATGAGCAAGTCCCTTAACCCCCATCTGCTCCCTAAACAGGCCTCTCTTGAAAATGAGTTCTCGTGGCTCAGTGAGACTACCTGTATAAATAAAGGATAAATAAATAAAACAAATCTTCCCTTGGAAACTCTCTATCACTTCATCCACATCCTTCCAAAATGTATCTTTCTCCTCCCCATCACATCCAACCTGTGGAGCATAATCACTGACAATGTTTAGCATCAAACCTTCTACTTCTACCTTAAGACATGTCACCCTATCTGACACTCTTTTCACCTCTACTACAATATTTGCCAAATCCACCTTTAGAACCACCCTACTTCATTTCTCTTTCAATCCACACTGTGGCAAAGCAGTTTAAACCCTGCTGCGAGCCTTGCTTACCTTCCACATGGTCATAATGGCACATAAACCATTTACCTTCCTTATCTGCATCAGCCAGCTCTCTACCTTTGTTTGTCATCGTCCCCACATGTAGAGTTGCCACCCTCAGTCCTACATTCTTGACTTTTCTCTGCTCCCTCTGTCTCCTGACCCATTTCCTCATAGTCTTGGACTAACAGTAGCACAATTTCCACTGACACTCTGTTTGTCTACAGCACCGGTGGCAGTCGTTAACACAGGCCTCAACTGATATGGTATGGTATCGCTTAGATAAACTCGCATGTTAGTTTTGGCAAAAGTGTTTTAAGTTGGATGCCTTTCCTGGCACAACCCTCACCATTTAGCCAAGCCTGGTTTAGTTTTTACTTTTTCTTTTGCTACATTTAGCTTTAGCTAATTTTCAGCTTTAGGTAATTTTCAGCTTTTTCCCATGGTTTTGGTTCTTTTAGCTAGTCTTTTGCTATATTTTTTAACAATTTGATAGCCTTTTGTTTTGGGTCAAATAGTGTTGTGCTTTTAGCAGGTGTTCTTTTGAAGCTTTAACGACTCAGCTTTAGCTTCATCAGCAAATTTCAGTGAAGTCATTCAGTGATCAGCATTCACACCGTATTTTCAGAGAAAATTTAAATGGTCTGGTTAGAAGATGAGAAACTGCTGTAGATCTGTGTCTCCTCTCCTGCTTCATATTTTTTCTGCTTTAACTGTGAGCATCAGCAGATGATCAGATGATGCCCCTTGCATACAGAGTCTCTGGAGATGGCTCCCCCCTTGGCTTCACTACAGTTTCATGACTTCAGCTCCACTCTCTCTCACCTGTCAACCAACTGGGAGCACTCTCCTCCCTGTGGGCACACTTTCTGTATCTCCCCAGGAAACCAGCAGCTCGTCCATCAGCCCCCATCTTGTCTGTCCATATTATTCTGATTCATTCCACCTCCTTCTGGCTTCAACCGAGCTTGAAGATCCCTGTGGAAGAGGGCAAAATATTTCTACAGGGTTGTCAAAAAAAAATAAAGTACCGGTAATTTTAAAAGTGGGCGTTTACCTGAAAAAGTAAACCATTTCAAATTAAATAACATTTTAAAGTTAATCCCCACTTTTCTAATTGTGCAAGAACTGAAGCTTTGTACAGTAGAAACATCCAAAACTCAAATACGTCATCAGATTGTCCTGGGATTGTGTGTGTGTGTGTGTGTGTGGGGGGGGGGGGGGATCATCCACCTTATAACTGTGTGATGTAACAGCTAAAGATTTCCTGCAACAGTCTGTACAAAACCACAAGTTTTTATTTTATTTTAAATTAATCTGAGTGAACAAGATAAGCATTCATTTTTAAAGGCTAAAGATAAAAAAAAATCATATTTCATTTTGATGATTAAATTATTAATCCACAAAAAGGAGGTTTTTTTTATTTATTTATAGTCCAAACGGTCCCCAGGAGTAAGATGTGACAAGTTGAACTGAGATCATGTCGTTATAGATCAAGTTTGAACTCTTTAATCTTTAAGTCATGACTCTAAACATCTGATATTTGGACATTAAACCAGAAACGCATCACATTTCTGTAATTGTGTTTACACATACAGGGGTGTTCACTTATTTGGTTTTAAATCAAACACATGATTCTTTACTAAAAATATATTTGGTTCAGTTTTGTTAATTGCTTTGGTCATTTAAAAAAATCAGGTATACTTAAACATGAAAATACATTTTCAAATGTAAAAGTTCAAAAGTTTTGATGTGAGTAAATAATAACTAACATGCATTGCATGCAGGGAACGGATTATGCTTAACTCAAACCTTCTTCATTCTTCTTCTGACAAGTCCTGTCAGAGCATGACATGTTGTGCTTTTATTAACCCTCACTATGCCACACTTTGTATTATCTCTGCAATGTTTGCAAGACGCTTATTAGGTGAAAAAAAAAAACACTATGTGCCCTAGTTTTGGGATACAACAAAATGTTGATGATAATAATTAATTTAGTTAAAACAAGAAGAAAAACAACGAACGTAGGTTTTGGAAATTGTGCAATTTTCTGAACAAAATGTCAGACTCCACTGACAAGTTAGGACAGGAGGAGGTTTACATCAGAGTTGCATCACTTTTATTCTTAACAATGAGCTTGGAATTGAAGTTATTTTGGATATAATATGAATTTACCCTTTTTTAAATATTCATTTTTTTCCTTCAAAAATGAGTCTTCCCATGCATGAGGATTTTTATTGGTTATTTAAAGGAAGACACTGTGCAGTTAGTATTATTCAGCTGATTTTGTAATGGTTTTGATTCCCCTTAAAATTTTGAATTATGAGCTTTAATTTCACAAACATGGTGACATAACCCGACATTGTATGCCTTGAGCTCAGACTGAACTAGGGATTTGGGGTACTAAGCTAAATATAGTCTTTAGAGTGATTGGCTTGTTAAGATGTAAACTTTTTATTTTTCAATTTTGTTCTAATAATAACATATTGCTATTCTTTCACATCACACATTCTTATTTACAATACCTCCCTTTGAACCTAGCTACTGGTCCATAGTTCCCACTTAAGGCCCCTAGCCTTAAAGGGTTACATAAAATTTTTGGTGTCAGAAGTGGGATTTTGAATTATGATCTTTGTTTATACAAACATGGTGACATGTATCTATTGCACAAAAAGTAAGGACATTTGTGCTTGGTTGTTTATTTCTTGTATCATTACTTGTCAAAAAATTACTTTGTTGGAAAGCCTGTTTATTTTCATTATATGGTGCCACTAGACTGAGGAACAGCTTCTACCATGAGGCTGTTAGACTCATGAATATCTAACCAGGATAATCACTGTGAAAAATCACATCATGTTGCTGCTGATCTGTTTCATGATGCTGTGTTCATTTGTGCTCATCTGTTCACATAGACTCATGTTTGTGCTACTGCTTAGATCTTATTACTGTTTTTCTTTTACATTTTATTGTTGGATGTAACTGGGACCCTGTGTACATAATTTTGTTCCATCACATGAAACACATGTGGTGCAAACAACAATAAAGAATCTCTCTGAATCACATTTGTTGGCAAAATCCATTCTATGGTTGAGCAGAAGAGTTTACTATGTATAGGTTGTGCTCATGAAAGACTTCTGTTGATGCTAAACAGTGTTTTCAGATATTGACTATCAGCACTTTAGTCGTATGTGTGTTTAAAGTGCTCCATAAATAAAACTGGTATGGCTGGATATGGTATGGTATTGTTTAGGCTCCAGGTAGAACGACCAACGCAACCACATGTGACAAATGCAATTTGGAGAGTGGGATGCCATCCCACAGCAGCAAGGAGGAGAGGGTGACAGGCTGGTGTGGCTGTGTATGGTTCTTCCACATCCTACTGAGACCCCAGATCATTAAATATATGATTTTTGAAATTTGACATTATATCTTAATTTTTCAAACTTTAGTTATCCAATCCAATAAACAACACTAAACATGAATCAGTGGCAGAATAAGCTGTTTGGAATTGGCACAGAAGCTTTGACAAGTTTGAACAAAAATGACTTCTTTTCTGTTGAAGAACTTTCACTTCCCATCTGAGGAACTCTCCAATTAGCTTTCATAAAGGAACAACTCATACAGTTCA
Organism: Nematolebias whitei; assembly: GCF_014905685.2. Taxonomy (NCBI): domain Eukaryota; kingdom Metazoa; phylum Chordata; class Actinopteri; order Cyprinodontiformes; family Rivulidae; genus Nematolebias; species Nematolebias whitei. The sequence goes on along the minus strand of NC_056507.1, from coordinate 18,108,964 downwards.
AAGTGTGGAACTTCACACACTCCAGTTTTGTATTGAGGAAGCTCCTTTGATAGGAAGCCAAACACTGAGTCCATGTTTAGTTTTTTTAATCTTAAAAATTACACTAAAGGAAAAAAAGTATAACTAGTATGCAACAATGTTATGAAAATACAATTGTGGACACACAAAGCTCATTATTATGTATGTCCTCCTAATTGTAAACAGCTTGCATCAGCAGGAAAGTTAGTTCAGTCATCTTTGTCCTACTTCTAGGAATTTGTGATGGAATTCCTTTTTAAGTTTGACCACAAGGGGGCGGTGTAGCGCGCATCCTGAGCGGTTCTGCCTTCAAACAAAAGGCTTCATAATGGGTTTGAATAATTTGGAGATGTATAAACACTATGAGAAGCTGCAAAGTGTATGAGCAGCTAGAAACATAAATTGCTGTAAGCCTATGGCAGGTTTGGTCATTTTAATTTGCACGTCTTCAAACAAAATCACGTTTTGTTTCTTCCCTTTTCTCTCAGACCTTTTTGTTTAAGGAATTGCGCATTAAGTAATTTCTAATTAATAATTAAAAAAATGGTTACTTTAAATAAATTAGCTGTTGGATGCTAACCCACCATTCTATCTGAAGTGTTTATTTCAGGTGCCTGGATTTATAACCCTTAACACACTGATCAAATTTAACACTAGATGTTTAATTATATGAGAAAACGCAACTGGGAGTAAAGCTGAACAAGTTTCAGCCTCTGGTACTGGATGATGGATCATACCAGCAGCCTACCAGGAACAGTGAGCTCAAACATGGTCCTCCCGCCTCCCCTGAACCCCTTCCGGACTTTTAATTGGACGCTGCGCTTGTCGATCCCCCGTCCTCCACAGGTTAGGTTGCTCTGTACCGTTAGGATGCTCAATTGATGGGCGTACTGAGCTGTGCACTAAAGGAGATACCCTTTATTATGTTATTTTTTATTGTTGCGCAATAAAAGCATCTTTTTTCCTGCTTTCGGCCGGTTTCTGTGCGACAAACCGCCTGGAGATCAGCTGTTTTTCCTCCTCCGCGCTGCTTCACGAGCGGGTTTGACGGTGAGAATGTGGCTATAAAAAGGGTTTAAAAAAAAAAAAGCTCATGAAAGAACAACACAAGGCAGAGCATCGCGGCTAGCAGCACGTATCAGTGCTGATTAATTTAATTCAGGTGTTTTGCTTGTTTGTTTGTTTCTTCGGGACGCATGGCGGACACTTGGGGAGAACCGCACCTGCCATGAGGAGAACGCGGATCTGCGCTCGCCGGACCTCAGATCGGACAGTCAGACCTGAGGGACCTGCTTCTGTGGAGCCCTGATCACAGTTTTCATCTGTCCGTGGCGTGTTGTTTTTATCCCCCCCCCCCCCCCCCCCCCAAAAAAAAAAAAAAAAAAAAGCATCCCAGTGGAAGGATGACAGCTGATCGCTCCTCCTCTCCGTGGACGCGGATAAAAACGCGCACCGCCTGAAAGTCTCCTCCTCAGCCCGGAACAAAGGATGGAGCAGAGGACTGTGACTGCATCCCTCATCCGGTGACATGTCTCACCGAAACGGGCTCTTTCATTCACTCCTTTAATTTGGGGGAGGGGGAGGAGGGGGGGGGGGCACACCCATTCAAAAAAACAACAACAAAAAAAACCACTCCATCATGCCTCCTCCTTGCTCCTTGCGCGCTGACCTCCTGACCGGCCGGGGATGATTCTTGAGTAGATGAAATAATGAGCAGTGGGTGGGCTTGATCCACGTGTGGGGGGGGGGGGATTTGTGTAGATTATCTCCAGAGTGTTATTTGTCCCCTGTCACGGTCACGAGCTTTAGGAGAACTTAGCGGCAGCCTTTTCCCTGCTTGTTTCTAAACAGCAGAGGTGTGTGTGTGTGTGTGTGTGTGGGAGCTGCATGTAACAGCAATGCCTTCCACGGAGGGGTTTGGAGCGGACCTGCTCTCGCGCGGTGGGTGTGGGGGGGCGAGACGCGCCTCAGGGCTGTAGTCGTCGCTCCGTGTTGACGCGCCTCTCCCGGGATGCGCTCCGCGTGAACCGGAGAGCTGCTCCGTCCGCCCGGAGAGGAGAACCTCAGCAGCGCCGCTCCTGCCCCCGCGCGTCCGCGGGACTTGATCTGACTCTCCACGCGGGCGGGCGCGCCGGAGGATGTTTCAGCCAGGATGCTGCGCTTCCCCGTGAAGAAGATCCGGAAGCAGTTTAAGCTCCTGCTGCTGCTGGTGCTGCTCACGTCGGCGGTGTGGTTCACCTACCTGCACATCAACCAGGGCAAGACCATCAAGCTGCACTTCAACTACGGCAAAGGTAGGAAACCAGTGAGATCCAGCCCGCACCCATCCATTAAAACCAGTTGAACCAACAGGACTTTAAAACTTTCTAATTAATTTGAGGAACTTAAAATGATTATTTTATAGATGACATGAGCTATTTAGAGCCAAAGAATCATCATGTGATCCTTGTCTGTACTGTTAGCAAAATATCTCATGAACGAATTTTAATAAAACTTTTAGAAACTCTTGATTAATATTGAACCATTGGAACAGTGATCACTCAGTTGGCATCTATAAAGTTTGACCTTTTGGAGTCAACTTGAATCAAAATGTTCAACACAGCATAACAATAATACACAATATATGGTTGTACTTCCGTCAAATATACTTTGTACACACATTGTGCTAAAATTTTGTGTGGCAGTAGCAAAGACTGATCCCCAACTGGTACTCTAAGCGCTAAGAGATTGCCCAGTAATTTATTTTAAATTTTGGCATTAACTATTGGAGTCAACTGTCTGTTAGCAAACTATCTCATGAGCCACTGAACAGATCTTAATAAAACTTTCATGCTGTGATAACTGAAAGTATTCCAACAGCTGATTAACTTTTGGAGTCAGTCCAATTCAATATGGCCGCCACAGCAAGCTGAGCTTAAAAGCACAAAAAAAAGGCTGTAATTCTGGTAATCTTATAGATATTTTGATCAATTTTGGCCTGGATGCAGATGAGAATCATTCACAATGCATACTCCATGAGCTGCAGCTCTGCTTAAAACTTTAGCATTAATGTTGGACTCAATCCCTATTTGTTTGTTAGCAAAATATCTGAAGAACCTGGACAGATCTTGATCAAACTCTCAGAAATTATTAGTTGGATGCACATCTGCTAATTATGTAGTTTTGGAGTCAATTCAAAATGTTTTCTCAGCTAATAGAACTTAGTCAACATAAACAGAAGGCGGAGCTGAAACTTAATGTGGTAGTAGCTGAGAGTCATTCACATTTTCTTATAGCGTTATTACAACTTGCCCCTAAAAGGCAGTGGGCAATACAAATAACATGAAATAATTATTTTATGCATAGATTAAAAAAAAAAAAAACATTGTTCCATAAAACATCAGTTGTTCACATTTTATTCCACGTGCGCTGAGTTGGACCTGAAATTACTGCCAGAGGAAGCAACAAAGAGAGGCTGCGTGTCTCATGAATTAACAATCGCTTCCTCCTCCGGGCTAAATAAAGAGCATCGTCAGTCAGGGGCAGGTCGAAAGCCAGCCTGTCGCTTTCCACATAAATAATCAAAGGGCTGTTCATGAAAAGTGGCATCAGAGGTCTCAGACGTGTCAGTCAGCTTGAAAAGTGTGGACAGAGGTAAATTAAAAACAAAAGACAACCCCACAAAAATACTTCTCTCACCAAAGCTTTACTTCGTTGTGCAGCGCATCACAGGAATGACTGGTTTAAAGTTAAAGCACCACCCAGTGCCGTTCTAACTGTGTACTTCTATCTCCTGCAGCTGTCAGTGTAAGGTGATACCTAATGATTATGATGTCCTTGAAGAGCATTCACCACACACACTCACACACACACACACACACACGCACGGCTGACTGACACTGTCCCTGATCTCAACTCTAGGGTTTTCCTAGCAACAGAACTGGTTTACTGATGACAAAGGTCCTGAACCATTATTAGGCGCGAGGTTGTGACAGGATTTTGCAGGAAATATAGGACAGAGATTATTGCAGTGCAACTGTCGCATCTTGCGCAGTCATTCGGTGCAAGTTCTCCTTTTGTGCACATCTATGGAAAGGTCTTTCGATCTTTAATTGTTTTGATTTTGCAATTTAACAGTCTTGCAAATTCTGTGTCAACACGCACAGAACAAAGTGGCAACCCCTTTCATTCTCCCAAAGCGCGCCGATGCTTTCAGCGACTCTCGTTTTAAGGATTCCTCTAAATGCCGGTCCTCGTGACTCATCTGCTGAGGAAGGAAGCGGTTATTTTGTGCCGTGCAGGCCGCTGTTTCTAATTGACTGTCATCCTTTTGGCAGGCATCTGAGCAGGTCAAATCACTTAACCCCTCATGAATAACATGGCGTCTCCTGGAGGAAGGCTTTCTAAGTGAGATGTGGCGGTTGCTGCAGCAGAAGTTTGCAACTGGTAGTTTTTTTTTTTTTTTTTTTTGGTTTCGGCTGCACAATCATCTTGGTTGATTCTTAATGTGGAGCAGGTGGAAATAATGTTTTCCTTTCAAGCCGGCGTCTTCAATTATTTCCGCATTAGATTCAAATTTGGATTAAATTCAATTTAGTTCAGCTCAGTTCTCTTTCCGAATGTTCACGTGCATCACACATTTGAAAAAGGGCAGAAAATTTCTGAATTTGGACGCAGCATCAAATGCAAAGTGGTTTATTTTTTTTATTTCTAACTGGTATAACTGGCGACAGCACGGTGGCGCAACTGGTAGAGCTGCTGCCTGTCAGCGAGCAGGTCCCTGGTTCAAACCCCGGTCCAGAGGCCTTTCTGGGTGGAGTTTGCATGTTCTCTCCGTGCATGCGTGGGTTTTCTCCGGGTACTCCGGTTTCCTCCCACAGTCCAAAAACATACATGTTAGGCTGATTGGTAACTCTAAATTGTCCCTAGGTGTGAGTGAGAGAGTGAATGGTTGTTTGTCTCGTTTGTCTCTATGTGGCCCTGTGATGGACTTGCAACCCGTCCAGGGTGTCCCCCGCCCCTTGCACAGTGATTGCTGGACATGGGCACCAGCGACCCCCGTGACCCAAAATGGAATAAGCGGGTAAAGAAAATGGATGGATGGATGGATGGATGGTATAACTGGCCTTGACCAAACTTCAAAATAAAAGGGTTTAGACTTTTTCCTGACAGGTGACCTTTTTTCTGTTTCACAGCCCTGACACTGCCTATTCAGATGATGATTTACATACTACATATACTAGAACTAGTGTGATTAACATCACTTTACATACTTGGTTGAAAAGGCCAACAGACGCATCATTATTCATGGTCGCATGGGCTAATTTTCCCCGCTGTGCCCGGATATGCAGAGAAATCCGTCAAGGAGAAGTCACGTCTGACCGTTTTGCTTCAGATTTGTCATCATTCAGACGCCGAGCTCGCCGCAGCTGTGTGGAAAAGGGCCATCTCTTTCTGCCACTAAATAATTCAGGACAGGATGAAGCCGTGTGATAAACTGGTGATAGAATAGTGATGGGCAGACAACTCACCGTTTTTATGATTTGATAGCAGATAGAGGGAGAGCTGTGGGAGAAGTAGCTGCACATAAACAGCCTATGAGCTGAAAACTCAACTTTTAATACACAGATTTGTTTCTAAAGCAGCTTTTTTTTTGGCTTGAAGAAAACACTTTTTTGCTACGTCCTCTGGGAATGAGCACGCAATTAGCTAATTATATCAAGGATAAAAATAGGTAGGCTAAAAATAAAAAAACGTATAAAATTAGAAATGCCCTTTTTTTTAGTCCGTTTATAAATATTTAATCTGAAGCCCAGGTGGCTGTTCCACCTATGACGCAGGAGAGATTCAAAAAGAGGTGATTAAACCGTTTTCTGATCGCACGCTGGCCGGCGTGGCCTTATTTCATCCGAATTTCAATGAGGAAGCGTGTTGGCAGGCGGTGCTCCCGTGCATTTTAGATGAGTGCCACATTTATGTGGCCACCCAGCTTTACAGCAGCCCCCCTGTTTTCCTGCATCAACAGGTCCTCTGAGGAGGAGGAAAAAAAAAAAAAAGCTGGCCGTTGCATACAAGCCTCTATTGATTAACTCTGATTGCACACATCTAGGCGCACACATGCGCACACACTCAAACAGTCCACACACACAAATGTGTTGCATTTATCAAATAACTCAAAATATCTTCCTATGGTCACCACTTTGAAGGAGTGGGGAGGAAGTCGGCGAGGGGAAGTCTCAGGGGCCTCGACAGATTGGTTGCTCTGTTGCCCATGGAGACAACATATGGGAGAGGAGCATGGAGTGACTGAAGCTCGTTTTATCAACACCAGATCACTCGTAGGGTCTGATGAAGCTTAAATTCATTAAATATCCTGTATGAGTATAAAAATTAGATACAGATATTAGATGGAGATGCTCACATGCCCACATCCAAACACCTGGACGTAGTTTGTTTGGCCTAAAGTTGGACTTGGCTTGGTGCTAGATTTCATCAGGCTGTCATGGTAACCATGCCCTGCCATGTCACTCTCCCTAATTTTAGCTGTTGTGGTTTTCTTTTTCTTTTTTTTTTTTTCCTGCTTTACCTCAGCCGGAATCAATTTCCCAGTAAGCAGGTAACAGATCCGAGTCTTCTGTGTGTGTGTGTGTGTGTCAGTGCTTAAACACAAGCGGAGCACCTTTTTATGTCATCATTTATTCATGCGATGGTGAGAATGGTCAATTAGCTTCTCATATTTGCGAATAATGCATCTGCTCTACTTGATCCTCACTTACAGAGAAAAGCACTAAACAAACAGACATAAACACTTCATGTTCGACAAAAAAATAAAATAAAATAAAAATCAAAAGTCCAAGTAGGTCGTGTTTTTTCTCCGTCTCAGACTTGTTTTATGATCACAGTTAGATTTAGCAAGGCTGCAATCTGCACGTTTGCGCCGACAGAATGGTTCGGCTGGGGTAAAGCAGGGATTTGTGGGAACCCAGCTGCGTGCTGTGGTTTTTACAGATTGCCTCCACTTAAAAATTCTAGAGGTTTGTATCACTGTGGACGAGCTCTGGTAGTCAGAGGAAAATGGGAAGATTAAAAGTGCTTCTCGTCAGACGAAATCCTGAAATGAGTGAAATGCAGCTGAACTAATGTTGTCATTTATATTTTTCCATCATGCTGTTCGACTGGCTTGGGAAATATTTATAGATCGGAGCAAGAACATACATTCTATTCCACTTTATAGCTGCAGAGACCTGGATGTTCACTGTGACCATAAAATTGAATCTTCTAATCTGTGCATTTGTCTTTGCTATCAATGAAGAAGAATTAAATATAACAAGGCCCCACATTGTGGATAATTCATTTGAAGTGCCTGACGTCTTATTTCATTTAAGTGATTGTATCGTAAATGTGTGCGTGTGCAGCAGGCAGTGTTTATTGTTGACTTGTGTCTTGGGATCTGGTTTTGGGCACCATCGCAGGCTCAGCCATGAATCTGCCCTGCAGCTTATCTGACCAACACAATAAATCTCTTCGGTAATTCCACAGTGAGGATGAACAATGTCCCCACGGCAACCCGCACAGCTTCCTGAGCGGGATGCTAACGGGAGCGCATGGTGGAGGTGGAGACAATGCACAGATTAAGAGGGGGAAATGATGCCTCCTGCTCTTCTTCTGTGCACATGTACACACGCCAGTGTGCATGTCAGGTTTATTTGCATTATCCTGTTTCTGCACAACTGCGCTCTTTCCTTTGGTTATTTGTGTTTCCTGCCTCATGGTAAAACCATTGCTCTGTGCTGCTGGACATAATTATCACACGCCGCCTAATGCGAGGCCATAATTATGTCCATGCTTGTGTTTTTGATTTTTATTTGTCCATATAGTTAGCAAAGTATCCCACAAACCACTCTTAGAAAGTAATCATTGGATGCATCTTCAACTGATGAACTTTTAGAGTCACCTGCATTTCAGATGACCACCACATGTATTGACATTAGTCAACGCAATAATAACTATAACCTAGTCAAGTTTATAGATACTGATCTAAGATTTGGTGAGAAAGTAGTTGAGAGTCATGTCCACCACATAATCCAAGCTCTACATATTTCACATTTGTGCTTAAATATGACATACAGTATGAATGTCTCCAAGGAATGCTATGAGTCTTTGAAAGCTTTCACTCTCAGAAGTGGTTACATTCACATCCCCACGGTGCGTTCCATGACTCGTGAGTGCCACATGGAATATTAACAGATGCAGTAAGAGGATTGAAGGATGTATGGAGGCCAGGTTGAAGGGGCAGCGACCAAAAAAAAGCATCAGAACATCACAAGTCTGGAGCGTGTTGACCTCAGGGTTAATGAAATTTGAGTTGATCTGCCAAACAAGCCACCCTCAAGGTACCTGCTCATCCCCCGTGCAGATGACTATTCTGGCACGGTGCCACAGCATCGCCGCAAGAGACTCGTAAGGGAGTGAAGCAGAGGGATTCTGTGTGAACAAGGGCACTTGTGTAAGTGCAATGCGGTTTTTGTTGGTGTGTTTGTGAGCACACACCTTCCCGCTCTCGCTGCCGTCTGCACTTTAGGCCCAGTGTTTAGCTGAGCAGAAGAGGGAGCAGCTGAATGATGGCACTGTCTGCCCGCTGGCACGCTCGCTGCGAACATTCGGGCAGGAGCGACGGGGACAGAAGAAGGACACCCTTCTCACTCAACAGGTGGGACATGCAGCAGGATGCATCATGGGAGGATGTGGCTCTGACTTGTGAAAAGCATCCCCCACCCCCAACGAGTCATCAGTCTGTTTGCGTTGTGCATGGAGCTGTGCACAGATTAGATGAACTGGAGAAAGCTGTTCAGGTGCAGCAGGATGTCTAATAATGCAGCAATCACATTGTTAAGCAATGCCATTAAGATTTAATTAAGGCCAATTTCCTCAGCAGAGACATAAAACTCCTCACAGTTTGGACAATTTATTAGGACACTGCTGGGAGACACAGAGGGGAGGAGCGAGCATCAGGAAGTGAAGGAAACGTTAAAAAAAAGAAAGAAAACAGTAAGAAGTAGGGAGACAGGTCAGGCAGGAGTATTTGAAGACCACCACAACCCCTGTCATGATGGGATTTGTCAGTTTCCACATACTGTTACTCTTTTTCTTCTCTACTCCCCACTCCTGCAGTGGGATTTTCTTTCATAGGGGTTTGTGTGCAGCGCGGAGCTGTATCAACGCCGGTATTATCTTACAGTAAGTGATCCAGACCTTGCGGGATTTCAATCAATCATCAAAGAGTGGATGTCTGTGTGCTGCCTGCTGCTCAGAATGATCCTTTTTGTAGTGGCAGTAAATGGAAAAGGTCACCTCTCTCCTTGGCTATACCCTGGTTCTCAACAAAGAAAGAGAAAGGATCAGAGGACAGAGACAGATAAACCTCTGAGATGCAAGAGCCAAGCTTTTGGCAGACAGAGGTGTTGCTTACATTGTAATCAGCTTTGTGGATTATTTTTTTTAGCCCTGCTGAAAAACCACAGAAGAGGTAGCACTTGATATGAAACTGACCGAAAGTTGCCTGTCCCAGAGCATCTCCTGTTTTCACACTTGTTCCCTTTTCACGGCTCTTTTGAAATCCCTTTAATGCACCCTCCTCCTCCTGTACATTTATGAATATTTACACATTATGTTGGAGCTGGAGGTGGAATAGGAATTCATCTCTTTATGAATGCTCGCAGAGTAAAATGAGGGGGAGAGTTTCTTATTTTTTCCATGATGACATTTAAGTTTTTATTAATTTTTTTTTTTTACTAATGTTTGTAGCTTCAAAAAGATCAGTCTGGCTTTTTATGATTTGAGATGTATCTGTAAATTGAAAAAAAAAAAAAGAACAAGGTTATCTGCTGCTTTGTAATTGATCTAACAAATCTGCAATGTTGGCAACATTTATATGCAAAACTTTATCTATCTATCTCTCTCTATATCTCTCTCTATCTCTCTCTATATATCTCTATATCTCTCTCTATATCTCTCTCTATATCTCTCTCTAT
>NC_056507.1:18098659-18098926 GCF_014905685.2 Nematolebias whitei | reverse complement strand
TATATCTCTATATCTCTCTCTATATCTCTCTCTATATCTCTCTCTATCTCTCTCTATATCTCTCTATATCTCTCTATATATCTCTATATCTCTCTCTCTCTATATCTCTCTCTCTCTATCTCTCTCTATCTCTCTCTATATATCTCTATATATCTCTATATCTCTCTCTATATCTCTCTCTCTATCTCTCTCTATATCTCTCTCTATCTCTCTATATATATCTCTATATCTCTCTCTATATCTCTATATCTCTCTCTATATCTCTCT
>NC_056507.1:18043792-18083659 GCF_014905685.2 Nematolebias whitei | reverse complement strand
TATATATATATATATATATATATATATGTGTGTGTATATATATATATATATATATGTATGTATATGTATATGTATAGGCATTTTAAACCCTTTCCACACTCTTGCAATATTCTAAACAATGTTTCTAAGCTCTAAACGCTCTAAAAGAGCACATCATGTCATGATTTCAGATCCCTGCCTCCGGCTGCACTCTTGGCCATGCCCACTTCTCCACTCTGCACGGAGATCAGCTGATCAGCTGCAGGAGGCAGTTTCTCCCACAGCTGTGGGCTGCACACAGGTGCTAAATCCATCCATCCATCCATTATCTTTTATCCACTTCTTCCATTTTGGCGGAGGCAGCCTGGACAGGTCTCAAACAACCATTCACTCTCTCACTCACACCTAAGGGCAATTCAGAGTTACCAATCATCCTAACGTGCATGCTTTTGGACTGTAGGAGGAAACCGGAGAACCCAGAGAAAACCCACGCATGCACGGAGAAAACATATAAACTCCACCCAGAAAGGCCCCAAAACCGGGATTTGAACCGGGGCAACGTGCTCGCTGAGAGGCAGCAGCTCTATCAACTGTGCCACCGTGCTGCCCATGGCATATTCCGATTATAATTTTATTCCTTAGCTGCTTCGTCCCTCGCACCATTCCTTGTGGTGGTTTTCTTTATTTATCCCTCATGTGTTAGATAATTGTTTTAATGGATGCTCAGAAAGCTTCAGGACTTCACTTGCCTTCAGCTCTGTGCTGATGCTATTTGTATTCACACATGCTTTAACTCATATTTCTTCTTATACATCAGGACATGTCAAGAAATTGTTCAAATTTCTTTTGTAACCAAATGACCCTTCTAAGCATTTTTGGTGTCTGCTTAGCAAGTAATCATTGTCGTCGTCAACAATGCAAGCAAAGAAATAAAAAATGGGTTTTCTCATTTTGCCTTGCTTGTACAAGTAATTGACCAGAGACGTTGAGGCTTCACACAATTAGTATCTTAACAAGTTGTCAAAAATGAAACTATTAAAGCTTTTAAAGAAAACTTGGGGAAAAAAAATCAGCATTTTGAAATGTTTTAATATGTAAAATAGGATACTAAAACTCTGTAATTTGCTTGTTCAATAAAATCTCAATTTAGTGTCCACTTGTTACATTCTGCCAATGGTCAAAAATAATATTTTTCTGAAAATCTATTCTTCCTTTTCACTATTCTCTGGAGCATCTGACAGACAATATGGGGCTCAGTGAATTCCCGAACTCATAATCCAATTTCATAATACACAATTCCCCTCTCCTATTTGCCTGCCAAGCTGAGAGCAGCAGGAGCTCTCAGGGATATGCGCAGTGGCGTGTGGACTGTCGGCGAGAGCGAGCAGAAGGGGTAGAGGTTTTGTGCAACCGGCTGCTTCAAATGTAGAAGGGAAAAGAGCTAAAAACTTGCTGGTCCTTTTTCTGTGCAGAGTTCTGAGACTGGCTCGGGGTTTTCAGCTTTCTAAACAGAAACAGGTTTTTCAGCCTCCAGTCGTGGCAGAAACAGTCCTTTTTAGTTCTCCATGCACCTGCCACATGGAGGGTTTTGTTTACACTCTCAGCACCATTTAATTATTTCTAAAAGTCAACCTCACCGATTTCCTGTCCAGGAACGTTTTTTTTTAACGACTTTATGTCATAATTCATTTTTTTTAATGATTAATTTTTTTCATGAGTATGTTTTCTGAATACATGTGCCTTTAAACACACTCTCCCTGTCAGGCTGGTCCTTGTTAAAGCCGTACGTGGCGGTGACTTGTTCCTTGGCTCTGAACTCAAATGTCTTGGCGTCCATTCATGGGTACACAAGCGTGATATTGAATCACACAAAGAGAGAGAGAGACGCTCTGAGTTTTCCCTTCAGGGTTTGCCCTCTTTGGCCCATTCCTGCCATCCCTCCCCCACCCACAGAGCATGGGACAGAGGCTTCTCATGAGCCACAGGAAGGAAACTGACAATATAGCTGAGAACTACGGGTAGCACAATGGGACAAGTGCATCATGTCTTCTTTCTTTGCAGCACTTTTAATGTATGTCATGGTAAAGCTCTGACATTTTCAGGGCAAGATGGATATAAAATAAATCAAAATAATGACCTGGCTTAAAAATAGTATATACATTGGCACAAAACAACCAAACTAAACTTGGTGAATTGATTTTTAAATCAGTTCAAGTTGAAAAAAAATGCTAGAAAATAAGGTGGCATTCTTAGTTACTGACTGCTCAATTCGATTCAGCAACTCTTCTAATAAAACATAGATTTATATAGGACATAAATATAAGCACTGGTGTCCTGCACTGGGGCTAAACCCAACAGGTGTCAAAAGAACCCCTACAGACTATTAATGACTTGAAAACAGAAAATTCCTTTTTGCTGTACAAAAAGCTTCTGTAACAATTTTGGACTACCTAATAAACATATCAAAAGTAAAATCATTGCTGCAATTTATAAAAACAACTGGAATCCAAAACCAGAATGTAAATTTCTGAGAAAATTAGTTTTTTAAACAACATTATGTAAATGTCGGTAATTTCCATTTCAAGTTTTCGCTAACACTTGATAAAGAAAAACAAACAAGCAAGAAACAAACAAATGAACAAAAAAAACATGTATAAGCCCCTTTCAGTGTGCACTGTGGTTAAAGTAATGGATTGTCAACCTCAGGATAACACTAACAAAATGCATTCTGCTAATATTGGAGCATTCCATTCAAAGTTGGAAGTCAAAATCCCCATATTCCATGTAAAAAAGAAACCAGCTGGAACTACCTTATAACGGTGACAGTATATGATTTCCCCTGACCTCAAAATCCAACACGGCTGACTTGTGCATTAAAAGTTGTGACAACTGCTGTAATAAACATTTTATTTTCATTTATGTTGCATTTTATCTCAGTAAATCTGTCCCATACAAAATCCATGTTGATATAGTGTTTAATGCAGAGAACTTCAGCGTTGTTGACTTGTATTAATAATGGTAGTTAACCTGGTCACTGAGCACAAGAGTTGCAACTGGAACTCATTTAAGTCAGTTCTGACATCATTCCCAGATCCAACATAGATAAATGGACAACAGCATAACATCTGAATAAGTTTGTCTGTTCACAAACAAAACGTTCATCATCCAAGTTTTCATTACCGTACATTCTCTGACAGTCCTACTCTTAAGTTCAACCAGGTGTTTAAGCTCTGGCATGAATTTTCTAGGGATTCAAAATGAGTGTATATAAAAATATTTTCACGTGATTTCAAAATCAGGTTTCTGGACAGGTGTTAATGTCCATAGTATGCTTCTTCTGTGTTTGGTAGCAGGGACAATGGAGAAGACTATCAGCCTTAATTTTATGGCATGTTTTTTCTTGCTATGCTTCCAACCAATCCCTGTAAATCGGAGTTTTGTTCATTGATTTTCCAATCAAGGTGATGCCAGAGCAGCGTCATAAGATCAGGGACTTCTAGGTGCATATGCCTGTACATGTACTGTATTACTGATATTGCTGACTTACTGACACAGTGTTTAGAATTACAAAATGACCTGAATAAGTTCAATGGATCCCAGTGTAGGTTATAAATCCAATAGTAACAGATCTGATTGCAGAAGGGATTATTTGCCTTTAATCCTAAATTTAGAGATTATTTTGATTTTGATCCATTAGTCCTGAAGTTGGATTCTCTACCTCCAGGATTGAGGCATTCAGAAGCTCTTTGTATCATTCCTGTTTTGATTAGAAACCACCCCGGAGACTCTTGGTGCTTAGACGTATATCTTTGTTTACATGAAACGGGTGTTTAATGGGTCATAAAAAGACGGAATAAAAATGTGCACATGGGTTTGTTATGGATTTATTTGTTTTTATCATGGTAAAGTTATTTAAATATTTTTAAATATAATTAACTTTTTTTTCTTCACTTAAGTTTCTCACTTAAACACACTGGGCCAGATGACACAATTTAACATTTTTTTGTTATCTACTTGGATGATTGAGTTTACAAACCTTTTTCTGAACCACTTTGGCCTTGGTTGTCTTCAGGCTGTTTCTGTGAGTAGCAAGTTGGCCATATGACCTAAAACATTTGATCGTTGTACATGGTGATTGATTGTTTTTGGATGGGTGTGCTTTGCACATGTTAAAAGTCTACTTTTGAGATTCCAACAGGAAGTTGGGTTGAAACACAACAGTGAAGGTTACCTATGGGACAGATCTGGTTGGCAGGCTGCAGACTGAGGAAGTCCTCTGGATGGGGGACGAAACGTTTCTCACTTAAAGAAACTGGTCCAGATGACACAATTTAACATTTTTGTTGCGATCTACATGGATGACTGAGCTTACAACCCCATGATCAACTTTTATTCTGGTTTGGTAAAGGATAGGTTAAAGAAGTCTAATTCTAGCAAAGTGTCAGTATTTTTTCCCTTAAATGTTTAGAGGACAGCTTTGTTTGATTCTGCTAATGTGCTCTGTGGCTTGTCAAGCAGATTAGTAACCCTTATCATGACAGGAGGAACATAACTGTCCTTTTGTATGAACATGTCAAAATTTCTTTCATGCCACCAGGGAATCAATAGGGACTCATTTTTGCATATGACACTTTTTTGTCATTCTTCATTTTCTGTAGAGGTGGTGTGGAAATCGATGCCTTTCAGCTCAAATGAGTTGCAATTTGGAAGGGAGCTTTATGTCAAATGAAATTTTGCCCACCGTAGACGAACTTGGCCAATTTACCTGATGCACAGAAATGTACAGATAGACCTCCTTGTTATTCACTTGCTAAGTACATTATGAGATACCTACAGTGGCAAAGAATCAGAAGGGCCTGGGAGTAAGTGACTGTCTTGCGATTTGGGGGGAAGCACCACTGAAGTTCTAATGAAGAAACTGGAAACATGCGCAGCTCAAAGACGAGGCTAGAAGGAAGCAGCAGACACAAGGACCTGCTTAGATTACCGAGGCGCTGGGTATGAAGTCTGTATTTAAAGCTTCAAGGGCTTCTATCTGTATTTCCCCCTCTTTGTTCTATCAACCCTCACATGGCTTCACAAACTTAATGTAATGGTGTCTTATAGTAGTTCTCTGTACTTTACAAAGTACTGTCTGTTAAAAACCAACTATATTCTCTTTGGTCAATTTAATAGAAGCCAACTCATGGTTTCCAAACTTACATGTATACAAGTAATTATGACACAAATCTGCACCTGTTTACTGTCTGTTTTCAATAAATCTGAATATTTTTATCCTGACACCAGTAATCATGTAATGGCCAAAGGTGAATTTAGAAAGATTTTTAAGCCAAGGACAAAATACAATTATGGAACAATATTACAGACATTGCACCTTTTCAAAAGTAGAGTACCCATATGTTTTGTTTCTAATTAAGCTAATTATTTTATGGGTAAAAGGTAAAGCTATGTTGTTTTTTTATGTTGTTTCTCATGTGTGATTGCGTCAGAAAATTCACAGAGACATAAGAATGCATCTATAAGTATGTGTAAGAGGCATTTTTTGCTTAGTTATAAAACATAAACACGTAAAGCCCCATTGTGTCCATCCCCATAAAAGTATTATAATACAACCTAAGCCTAACCACAACAGTGACGTTCTTGCTTATATGCACTCAGTAAGCATATAAAACTGGCCCATGCAACCCCACATTAGTTTATATAAATTGCTCATGTGCTTCCATGGCTAAACAGAACGTTTGAGAAGCGCTGTGAGACTTAGAGCAGGATTAGACCAAATCTCTAAGGGTCGTTGCCAAAGTCAAAGCCCCTTTGTGCATGTTTGTGAAAAGCTACGTGAGATTGTGTCTGCCTGCCAGCCATGTCTTATATACAATTTTTACCTGTGTTACAATTTTTTTCCCCCCATCTCAGCGAGAAAGTTGCTGGATCGAATTCCAACTGGGGGCCTTTCTGGGTTGAGTTTGCATGTTCTCTTTGTGTCTGTGTGGGTTTTCTCCGGGTACTCGGGTTTCCTCCCACAGACCAAAAACATGCATGTTAGGCTGATTGGTAACTCTAAATTGTCCCCTTGTGTGAGTGAAAGAGTGAATGGTTGTTTGAGACCTGTCCAGACTGCCCCCGCCTTTTGCCCAGTAACTGCTGGATATGGGCACCAGTGACCCCATGACCTAAAAAAGGAATAAGTGGGTAAAGATAATGGATGGATGGATGTTGATCTTACATCTTGAATGTTGTAGTGCTATCAGCAAGAAAGCAAAGACATCATGCTTCCTTCGTTGGGTTTTCTTTTGTTGTCCAATTCATCCGGAGGAGCATCGGTGCTTCACAAAGTTACACGGCTGACTTGTATATTCTCTTTTTGTCTCTGAATGTTTGATGAGACCACGGATGTGAACTTTTCTGTTTTTTTTCCTTTGGGCCTTCCTTCTTCCGTTGCCTCTCTAATCAGCCATTCCAGTTAGCCAAAAGCATCTGACCAGTTATCTTTACAGTTGGCTGAGGAAACACAGAGGAAATCAGCAAATCAAGCCAATCATGGCTTCAATGTAATTGGCTGGCTCAGCCAGTAATCATGTCCTAAAGCTGGATGATAATAATGGTACATCTCTAGCTGATTGTCTGAAGGCATTTCAGTAAGATTTTATCTTGTTTTTTTTTCCTCTGTGTCTTTCTTATTTTGACAGTGAGGAAAATGTAGATGTGAATCTCACCTGAGGATTTCTTGTACGCGAACGGAAAGTGACTGCAAGAATTCCCTTTTTTCTTTAAGTTTGATGTTATATTTAGCACCGCTTTTCCTTTTGAGGTTATACAAGACCCCATGTGCAAACAGTATGTGAATGTGTGTGCAGATTCTCTTTCATGTCAGCTTGGTCACATGTGTTTCTGTCGGTGCGTGCATGATCTGCAGCTCCCTTCATCTTCCAAGTTAACCTGGTTTCTGATGTCAAGCGCTAGCATGGTCAGGGTTGGTGAGTAGGTGCTCCATTCATCCTGAGAGGCACGCATTTGACAGTTTCGGTCCACCATTAGGTCCCGTGATGGATGCTTTACAGAGCATGAGCAGATAGGTGAAGGCCAGTAGGATGGAAATGGAATTTATTTTGCTACCTACTGTAGGAATCCACTCATCTGCACCATATCATTTTACAACAAAAGTGCATTGTACAAAATGCAAGGTTGGACTTGGCAAACAAAAATTATAAGACATTGCATAAACCAAAGAATATCAACTGATTAGGAGTCATCACTATTCCCATTATGGCATTTATTTATTTTTTCCTGCTCTTATGTATCATGATGTGTGTTTGCACAGCGAGGACCCTGTGGTGTGTGTGTTAGCTCTTTCTTGGTGGTTTGGCCTTGTTTACAGAGATTAATACAAATTGTGTTCCTTATGGCTAGATTTGCTGTTGTGAGTAATTTGTGTGATCTTCTAACTCAGACACTGGCCTGCTCCCGGCAGGATTTTAGTATTAGTCATCTCCCCCAACACAGCCAATAGCCGTTTTATTTTGTGTTATATGTAATATTGTCACACCACTCTCCAGTGTTTTCTTGTGACCTCCAACTCGGGCTGAAGTGTAAGTGCTGCTGGCCAGTTGTCCCGAGCAATGATCATCATTTGAATTTTTGCTGCTCTGTTTGCCTTCGTCTTACTTGTTTTTGTTGCCTTTGACCCACGGTTCAGCCTTAAGTAGTTTTGCCGGA
The DNA here is from genome assembly GCF_014905685.2 of Nematolebias whitei. Lineage (NCBI taxonomy): Eukaryota > Metazoa > Chordata > Actinopteri > Cyprinodontiformes > Rivulidae > Nematolebias > Nematolebias whitei. The sequence goes on along the minus strand of NC_056507.1, from coordinate 18,075,967 downwards.
GTTGGTGTCACATCCCTTTCAGTGAGCACCGCTTCTCTTAACTGGTTGTTCCAAGGCATGAAGGATCATGTGGAGGCTGGAGGAAAAATATAATACACTTTACCTTTATTTTAAATAGATTTGCCAAGTGTCTTCACAGCTGATCTGCATGATCAGAAACTGCAGTATCACTTCAATTTTTATTAAAATAGGAAAAGAAGAAAATCAATTATTTGATAACTATTGATTTTTTAAAAATTTGTCCCTAGATTCATCATGTAGTAAGAAAACGTGACTGCCTGATAATAATAATAATGAAAAATAAAAAGATAAATAAAACCTTAAAATCTCCTTTGCTCTGTGTCACAGTTTTCATTAAGCAACCAAAGAGGCATCAAAAAAAAAAAAAAAGTTTTGATGCATATCATCTATACAATTGTTTATCAAATACCGTGTTTTTCGCTGTATAAGTCATGTTGTTTTGCATAATTTGCATGCCCTGCGACTTATAGGCTGAAGTGATGTATTTATGGATTTTCCCCATATTTCTAACCCAATTTTTGGCTGAGATATGACAGTTTTCATTCATTCTGAGTGAAATATTGAACACTAATTTTCCAGCCACTAGATGGAAGCAGAGTAGACTAGCATGCCGTTGTATCATGTAATAGGTAAAAGTGGCTATTAATGACACAATCGCTTGCCCTAGACTGCCAACTTCGTCTGTGTGGAGCAACCGACTCAGCTTCATTTCGCTGCACCGCCCCGGCGAAATGCAGCTGATTTAACCATTGAAGTGCATTTATTAAGTTAAAGTTCAACTGAGACACACCTTTATTATAATTTCGAGCAAACAAATAAATTTTTTTTAAGTGTTAATCTTATTAAATTCTTGTTAAAGTCCTCCCGTGCACGCTTCCACGGCCACCATTTGGCAGCCCATCACTTTTTGGCACAACACCGGCCCACATTTCTGGGTTCGGCCCACATTTCCAAGTTGTCAGTGGTGATGCATAATAGATGCGACATATTTATGGATTTTTCCACTGTATTAGACATATTGGACTGATGCAACTTATATGGTGGTGCGACATGCATGGTGGAAAATACAGTAATAATAACAGTTACAAATATGCATTAAAAATTTGTTCATTGTGCATGATTAAATTATTTAGATGTCTGTTCTTAGAAACAGATTTTCCCTAGTTTAATTGACCTCCTTGTCCATTTGATCTCACATCTTTTCCAACTGAAAGAAGTGTGCCTACAAGTACAGGGTTTGAGAGCTACCTCATATTTCTTCTTTCTTTTTATCCTCGGCAACTATCAAACTTTTTTTTTCCTCTGATCCACCCCTCTTTCATCATGTTGCTAGGAAATGTCAAAAAGAAACGTGGCAAACATTCATCTGCATCTGTTTTGCATCTCTCTGCAGGTCCTCTAACAACACCTCTGCCTCCCACTCTGTCCACTCTCACTCCTGTCTCCACCCCTTCCTCCCTACCTGGAGTGCTCCTCTTCCCCTCTCATCCCCAAATCTCAGACGAGCACCTTTTCCTTCTTTTATTATTATTTTTTTAAAGCGAACTGGTCTTATCTGCGTTCTAGCAAACATTCATTCACCGTTGCAGCTCTTCTCTGCTCCACCCCGTCCTTTTACCCCCTCACATGCTGTCCTTCTAACCTCTCCGCACTCTCTTCCTTTCTCCGCTTCTTTCCAATTTCTCCTGCTAAAATGAGATGTGGTGTGTACAGAGGAGAGTGTGTGCATTCCTTATCGCCGGCCCCTGTCTGGGTATTAGTTGTTGGAAATGGGTCTGTAATGAAACGGAGAGCACTGCTGTGCAAACACACACTCGCCAGAGATATAGGTTTGTGTGTGTGTGTGTTTTCAATGTGTGTTGGTGCATGTACGTTCTGACTAGTGGCTGATTAAGGTCACCTTCTTTCCCATCTCATTATTTCTGCTATTGTCCCACTCTTTCTGTCTCACTCATTGTGCCTCTTCCTTATTTTTCCCTTTCTTAACGTTTGCCTGATTTCTGCTTCCTGTTTTCTCGGCCAGTCTTTTGGAATTGCGCTGTATCCTAAATGAACATAATCTGTCTGTCTTTCTGTCGCTGTAATTACTGTCACCCTGCAGCGTGGTCTGTGCCCTCTTTCGCCCACTGTTCCTCATGCATTGTAAATGTGTTTAACAACAATAGAAAAGCAGCAGTCTGTGCACCCTCTTGTTTCCCACACTGCTGTGTTGTCTGGGATTCAGTGTTCTCTGTTTTTGAATAAATTGTTTCAAAGAGCTCTTTCTCAGAGAGCCCACACTGAGCAGAAGGCCTTTTGTCTTTAGCACTGACACTCTTCCTCTAACTTTCCTACAGTCTAATCCGTACAATACAATCTTCATCATCCGTTTTGTGGGATATAGTCACTCTTTCAGGAACCCATGGAAGGTAGGCTGATGGTTTAATTGGAAATGCAAAGAGCTCTAAAGACACTGTAATGCCCATTAAATCAAGTCAGACAACTGGATGTTTGATAATCTTTTAAGACTATAGTCATATGACTTAATGCCACGAACTAGGTGTAGATGAAAATGTACTAAAGGGAGTAGTCCCTCACTACTTCGTGGTTCGTTAATCACAGACGCGCTCTATCATGGTTTTTCAAAGATGGATGAGCCACACGATGGGCATGAAATTTTTATTTAAAATTAATTATTTAAAATTATTTAGCACCTGCTGCACATTTGTGCAGCCTAGATCTGCAGAAAAAAACTTCCTCCAGCACCTTTGTGCAGCCCATACTGCAGGATAAACTTCCTGCTGCAGCTTATCAGTTGATCTCAGTGCAGAGCTGTGAAGTGGCTGAGAGCAGAAAGCTTTGGAGTTTAAATGTGTGTATATATATATATATATATATATATATATGTATGGTTTTCAGCATTAAATTTTTCTATTGGGTTCAAGACTGCTTTCCCTTAAAGATCACTGTATGGGTCTATATGTTACTCAGTATTATCTGGTTCTTGGAGGACACTTTATGTTTCTGCCAAATTAGTTATAGTTTCATTTTATTTAGCATTAGATAGACGGACAAACCACACAACCTTTTTTTAGTGTTTTTTTTTTTCTGTATTTGCAATGGTCTATTTAAAGTACACATCACACTGATTAGTGTTGTATAATATTGTTTTCTTTTTTTCACAACAATAAAAGAATACTTCAAGGAAATATCAAAAAAATAAAGGGTTGAAAATAACAAAACAATTGGTCTTCTATTCTGAAGCTTAAGACGTTTCACTTCCCATCCGGAAGGCATACATTCAGGGAATGAGTTATTATGTCATAACCTAATGAGTTTTCAAGGAACAATTTTAAAAGCCTATTTTTTTTTTATTAAAAATAAAAATAAACAAATAATTTAGAAGTTTCCTCTGACTTTTGTTTGCACCGCTGGCTTACAAATCATCTTATGTAAGAAAAGATTAAATAAATATTCACTACAGTAAAATACAAAAAAATAAAAAATAATCAAAATTAAAAATACAGCAAAGATAAAACATTTTATTGTTTCGTTTAACCTCAATCCAAAATTACTTAGTTGATTTTTAGCATTTCCTTTCTATTTAATAGATTTTTTTCCTCTCTCTCTTATACAGTAAAAAAACCCACCTTTAATCTCATGTTTTATTGTCTGTTGCTCATAAACAACTGTGCTGCACACATGGAGCACAAATGTTGAGTTCACATAAGTCAATACGATGCATCAATTAATCACAGCTAAATGCACAACAGCTTTTTTCATGATCATGGTTCATCCAGTTTTTCTTTTAGTATATGCTTTAAAAAAAATTGTTGCCAAGCAGAGTGATGCACGAGCCCGAGGTGTTCTCACACCGTGCTCGGACACGTTGTGATCTGACTTTGCAAATCAGTGGAAAAAAGCATCGATTTAAGCCTTGTTTTCCCTCAGGCACTGAGTGTGTTTGGCATCTGTTTAGTTAGGCGCATTAAAAAAAGTCTATTCCATCTCTCTGATGCCCTTTTAAGACATTTGTTTAATTTTCTTGATTGACATTAGAAATCTGTTGGGAATATTTAATGATTTTCCCCAAAGCTTTAGTCTACATAAAAAAATGTTTATATATATATATATATATATATAATTTAAATAACTTGAATTAGTTTACAAACAAAATCCTACTTTTCTTTTAAACCATGCTAAGCTCTTATTAGTAGAATCATGTTTTTGTCTTATTACTCAGGGAGACATAAATGCCCACTATCTTTTTGATGTGGATGATTGACTATAAAGGGCCATTCAGCTGCTTAGGTATGGCACAACAATATACAACATTCAAAAACACATTCTGCGGACATTAAAAAAATACAAATACACAACAACCAAAATGTTGCTGAAAATATTAAAACTGGGTTAGGAGTTTTGAAATATTATTTAAACATACAGTGAAGAACAGTGGTGCACATCAAGGAAGAGATCTGGTTTAGAAATTACGCAAACGTTTGGTGAAATCTAAGAGAAAACAAACAAACAAAACAAGGTTAATACATTAAAGGTTAATAGTCCCAACTGCTTTCCAACCATGATGTGGAAAAAGGTTGCTGCTATATAACATGAAAAATATAATTGGTTTATAAAGTTGATCAAAAAAGTAAAATTTTTAATACTAGAGATAATAAAGATTGAACTCTGAAAGAATGAAAAGATGTGGTTCCCAACGCAGGTCCTTGAGGAACACCATCCTGCATGTTTTAGTTGTTTTCTTGCACCAACATACCTGATTCAGTGATTTAATTACTTCCTCATGTTCGGCAGAAGCCTGTTAATCACATTTAAATCAGCTGTGTCCAAGCAGAGAAACAACTAAACTTTTGTAGCTTTGAGCCGACAAAACATTGATCCCAATGAATAAATCTAAGTAAGGCACAATTACAACCTGAACATATTCAACATCTTGCAATATTTTTTTTTAATCTGTTTTTGACAATAGGTTCTATCTCTATGCCTAATTGGATTTTTCTGTTATCTCATGCTCAGATCTTACTTTATTCCAAAGTCATGAATTAAAATGCAAAGTCAGACTGTGAAATAGTTGTTCACTGAGCATGGCAGCAACATATTTAAACATGGATTATCCACCACAGAGTGATTGTATCATTGTGAAAGTAAAAAGAAAAAGGGTTAAAGTGGTTTAAAATACTAGTTTTTATACATCCACTGCAGTCTTGAAATCTCATTGAAATGTTTCAGAAGCAGTAAATTACAAGATTTCTCCAGCACTCGCTCTCAGATTTTACAATGTCCGCACAGCTCCTAAGACCTGAAACATCAATGCTGAGACTTTGTTCCAACCTGCAGCTGAGCTTTCAGAACATTTACAGCAAGAGATGGACGAGTTGCATTCAAGCCCAAAAAAATCTGACCCAGCCCATAGCCATCGTTTCCGAACCCCACCCGACCCGACAAATTAACAGTAATTACAGGTCTGAACCTGACACCCCCCCCCCCCCGACATTTTTAATTAGGCTTTGACTGCTTATATAGTTATTAATGGTCGGCGGATGCACACGGCTAAAGGGGCAGAAGATCAGAGCTGAGGGGGTGTTTGTCCTTTCATGGCCATCAAAGCACATTAAATCCCTGCTTCTGCCTGCACTCTGCATGATTCAGACATGGGCCCTGCTCTGACATGTCAAATATTATGATCGCACCTGTTTGGGCCATTGGCCTTGTGCATCCGCTGACACAATCAAAAGCCCGACACCGGACCGGCCCACACATTAAGCACATTATTATGCCCCAGCCCGGCCCTAATGGGGGTCAGGCCGGACTGGGCTCTGGGTTTGGATTAGAAATTACAACTATATGGACAATGCTGCTGAGAACAGACTCAGCTTCATTCTTTGTTCTAATGACCTTTCCATTATTGTGGATATGTTTAGACACATGTGGGACTGGAGGAAGCCAGTTTTGTTTTTCAATTTATAATTGTGGTTTAAACTTGAGGGCCACCGTACAACTCTTTGCCTCATGATCTGCCTCCAGTTGTTTCACAGACTTTCCCTTGCAACCCATCTTTAGTATTTCTACCAGTGAAACCATCATCAACATGAAATCATCCATTGTGAAGTGCTTTTTTAAGCAGCAAGACTGGAACATGTCCAGACTGAATTGTCTGCACATTCTGCTAAACATCTTATATCTGAAAATGTCTTAAGCTTCTGTATTGCCCCTTCAGGCAATCAGTTTAAAACGTAGACTATGACACGCTGTTGGAAGCTACAAAAAATAGATTTAGTATTTAAATCGTAATAAAATGTATTGAGTAATGAGTATTAGCAGTGTTTTTATGATCACAGAATGATATATATTTACACACAAAGGACACATTTTATTTGTTGAATATTTATGCCAAAGCTAAACAATACTCTCCTTTTATTTTCCTGCTGCAAAGCTTCCCTCAGCTCAGTCTCACCTTCTTTTTCATTTCCAAATCATCGTTGGTGATGATGATCAGTGGATTGTATTTGTGCCTTCACACTCACAGCATAACCATCCTTTGCTGTCGCTGGAGGATACAAAAAGGAACACCCATGAATAATTTACACACAGCAGGAATATGGAAAGGGGTAAACAGACACAAGAAACAAAATGCAAACAATTGCAGCAGCTTGCAGGAATTAATTACTTGGCAGTGCACTGTGTCCAGCTTATTAGAGCTCTTCTGTCCTTGGTGACTGACTAGGGGTGAGAAGGCTGCAAGGAATTTTGTAATGGGATAAGTGAGTGAAAAGACTTTGGTTATGCTGAAATGGAAGCAGATTTGCATTGTAGTTCATGCATTTGTTAGATTTATTTAATTTTTAACTTGTATAGTTCAGTTCTAAGAAAGGGGGGTTTGTAGAAAGATTCCGAATAATAAATGTAATACCTGTTGTACATAATTCTTTAAACAGCATTAGTTTGGAGAAATGATGTTTAAGTTTGTCCAGATTGACGAGCTAAGTAGGACCAGGGCCAAAGTGTGTTGCTGCGGTCTTAAAACACCTCCAATCTCTATGAAATTTACAACTGTTTATGAAAAATGCTGTAAACCCTTATTTTCACATTACAGTAGTCCCTCGCTACTTTGCGGTTCATTTATTGTGGATTTGCTCTGTCACAGTTTTTCAAAATAAGAGTGGACATGACACACGGTTTGCTGATAGATGGATGAGCCGCACGATCGGCATGGATTTTTTAAAATTTAAAATAAATTATTTTAAATTATTTAGCACTTGTGTGTGCAGCCATAGCTGGGGAGAAGCTTCCTCCTGCAGCTGATCAGCTGATCTCTGCTCTGCAGCGGAGAAGTCTGGATCCCCCGTGATAAACGAGGGACTACTGTATTCTATAGAATTGTTTTAAATGGCATTTAACCACTTTGATTTATTTGTATTATCGTTTATGCATTTGGAAAAATGTTGTGAGAGGTGGTGCAGTCCACTGACGTGGTACGACTCAAACTCACCCACCCCATGAGGCCAGCTAAGCTAACAGCACTAGAGTGGTGAAGAACCAGTCGGAGTAGAGAGTTTTCTCCAGTAACAAGATGATGATGTCCTGAAGTGACTGTCAGAGTTGAGGGCACAGTAAGAGCAGACAGGACACAACAGAGCAGCCTCATTTGTGGTTGTCACCAGAACCCAAGTGTAACAACACCAACCCAAGATGAATTGAGGCCCAGCTGGCTTTTATAAGTTGCCCGATCATAAATAGCCAGGACCGCAGTGCAGTGTGGAAGTGGTTTGTCATCAGACCTGGCCCCAGCTTGGGCACTGGCTCCCTGACGAGAGAGAAATTTATCACTGTACAGTGATAAGACAAGGCTATTATTGTTTCTGTCCTCCTCTCCCTCTCCTTCCTGTATGTGACACATCACCTCTCCCTTTTCTCTCAAGTTTTCCTCTCTGTCTTGTTCCTCCTTGCTCTGCCCTCTTTCACCTCCCCCTGTCTGCGTTCATCTTTTACTCTCATGTCACAACCCTTCTGCCACTGTAACACCTTCATGTTCCCAGACACCTGTTCAGTCTGTTATAGCTGCTCTCCTTCCCTTGCCACCCTTCCTCCTCTGTCTCAGCACAAAGGTGATATGATCAGGAAAGTAATGACTCCTTCAGATGATGATAATAAGAGACTCGGTGGAGGATAATGACCCCACTGGGGTTCTACAGAGAAACCATATTCAGATATTAATTGCTGCCAACACATCAAATGGCTGAGTAGAGTTATTGGGAGGAAATAAAGAAAAGATGAAAGGTGCAGAGGAATGATCTGTAATTTTAAAAAAGTCTGTGGTGAAAAGGTGAGGGAAAAGAGAAGGTGAGGATAAACAAAGCTAAGTTATTTGGAGTTTACTCTCAAGTGTTACAGGGTTTTGAAAAACAGTGAATTATCAGGGTTTTTTACTTAGCTTCCTTTTTCTCACATCTTCTTATCTCACTTTTTGTTGCTTCCCTTTTGAAAACTATTTCTGGCTCACATAGCTCTGCACCACGAGAGATGAAGCTTTGGCCTCGAGTGTCAAGTTTATTTTTTCTACGTTTCTTTTTTGGATGCAGACTTGGTGCAGACACCGCGGGCTCCTCGTTCAGTGTCTCGCAGTATAGCAGCTCAGCTGTCAGGAGCTGAGAAGATGGATGAAGGATCACAGAAGGGTCTCCCACAAAGCTCTCACCTCATTTAGATGCGCCGTTTGGCTCTGACTCCTGCTAACAATGCGACACGGTGTTAGCCAACATTAAGGTCCTTGTTGCCACAATTTCTTTGTTTTTGAATGCAGGCTAATGGGTGAAGGGAAGTGGAGGGAGCATACAATCTCTGTGTTCCATTTAATTTGCTTTCCTGTTGACAATGTGGCTGCTCAGTGACTCCTTATTTTTAGTGTGTTTAAAGCGGCAGCATCAGGTGTCATCAGCAACAGTTGGGCTTCCAGACAAATGTGTCTGTGCACACGACATGTGTCGTATTTACTTGTGTTTTTGATAAAAGATTGAAAACTTCAAACATAATTCTTTTGGGCAGCACGGTGGATCAGTTGGTAGAGTTGTTGCCTCTCAGGAAGAAGGTCACTGAAACAAATTGCTGGACTGCTGGATATGGGCGCTAGTGACCCCCCGCAACCTGAAAGGAAGAAGCAAGTAAAGATAATCGGTGGGTGGGTGGGTGGATGGATGGATGGATGAATGGATGGGTGGATGGATGGATGGATTGATAGATGAATGATGGATTTGTGGATGGATGGATGGGTGGATGGATTGATGGATAGATGAATGATGGATGGATGATGGATGGATGGATGATGGATGGATGGATGGGTGGGTGGATAGATGAGCGATTGATGAATAGATGAATGATGGATGGAATAATGTATTGATGGATGGATTGATGGATGGGTGGATTGATGGATGGATGGATAGATGGATGGGAGGATGAATTGATGGATAGATGAATGATGGATGATGGATTTATGGATAGATGAATGACGGATGGGTGGATTGATTAATTGATGGATGGGTGGGTGGAATTATGGATGGGTGGATAGATGGATGGATGAACTGATGGATAGATGGATGGGAGGATGAATTGATGGATAAATGAATGATGGATGATGGATTGAGGGATAGATGAATGATGGATGATGGATTGATGGATGGATGGATGGATGAATGATGGATTGATGGATAGATGAATGATGGATGATGGATTGATGGATGAATGATGGATTCGTGGATTGATGGATTGATTAATAGATGAATGATGGATTGATGGATAGATGAATGATGGATGATGGATTGATGGATGAATGATGGATTAATGGATTGATGGATAGATGCATGATGGATGATGGATGGATGGATGATTGATGGATGGATGGATTGATGGACAGATGAATGATGGATGGATTCATGTATAAATGGATGGATGGATAGATGAATGATGGATGGATGGATATTAATTATTAATTTAAAAATGCCCTTAAGCCCACATTGAGGCATCTTGAGTTTATTTTATGTTTTATCACCAAAAAATGATATTTGTTCCACAAAACACAATAGAAATATTTTCATTTTTCCAATCCTGTCACTATGGCAACTCCACAAAGGGCCAAAGCAAACCTTGTAGGCCTGAAAACAAGCCAGTGGAGTTCACAAAGGCACTAAGTAGCAGGAGGAGATGGGGAAGTGGCAGGAAGTCATTCAGAGATGAACAGTGTTGTCTGGCAGGCTGTGGAGATCACACATGTTGCCACCATCCACCATCATAGGAGACTGATCGAGTCATGGGTTTTCCCTTTCACTTCTGTAAAGACCTCTCAATCCATCCCACATTTAGTGAATTATAAAAAAGCAAAACTGATCAATAACAGAGAAAATCGGGCATAGATTTTTGGCATTATTTATTCATAGGAAATTAGTGTTTAGCTGACCAAAATCAATGGAAAATGTTCCAACCCCAAAAGCCACAAGAGCCAATTGTTTTTGTTGTTTCAGTTAGGAAATGAGAAATAAACTTTATGAGATTTTCATTGGATTCACAACCATTTTTAATTTAATTTACAGCCTTTAGAGGCCTTCTTTCACATTTAGAAAATATGCTAAATTTGTGTAAATGATAGATCAAAGATCAACTTTCACAGTTGGATGCGTGATATGGAAATTAGCAACGTACCAGTCTCCACAATGATCCTGTTGTTGCAAATATCTGAACTCTTTGAAATGTGAAATCGGTAAATTTTCATCACAATACTCCGTATTTATTACTTTTTGTATGCATCTTTCGTATGCCTCTGGGCGTTTTGTATTTTAGCCTGACTCCATAACAAGGTCATCTCATTTTCTTTCAGGCTGTCGATTATTTGTTGAGCGTGTGCTGGCAATGGAGTTCCGAGTATGTTTGACTCCATAGACCCATTTTGTTTAATGTTATTTAAATGATCCTAAATTGCTTTCGCTACCTATTATTGCAATGCAAAGCAATATGGACCTTAAAGAAGAGACAGTGGGACCTCTTTGCCCCTGACCCATATTACAGCATATGATGCATCTTAATACAGTCTTGCTTTTATCTGTCATATACATCCACATGCCTTTAAACACATATCCTTTGTCTTTTTTTCTATTATTGTCTTTACTACCATCAAAGTTTTTTTCAATCTCGCCTTCATTGTGTCTTGCTCTACTCAATCACAGCTTCTTTGTCTTCATTTAACTCATTTCCACCCATCTCCTTGTTGTGCCTTTCGTCTTAATACACTTTGGCTTTTCTCAGAAGGCTGTGCTGTTTGAGCTAAGCTAAAGGCCAGGGAGTGCAGCACTCAAAGCCAAGCCTATTCATCAGTGTCACAGCAGCCCTCCACTCTGCTTCGTTACTGACTAGCTAATGGCACAGATCTGCACAGTTTATTTGCTATAATTAGCTAGCTCCATTTGGCCAGCACAGTCCCGGTGAACCCTGTTACACTTAGGTGCCCCCTGCTATGCAAGCCTGTGTCCACACCTGCCTGTTCAGTGAAAGAGTCATTAAGAATCTGTTTATCCTTCATTGCCTTGTGTCAACCATGTCTTGAATAGTAAGAAGCCTTGTAAATTTTTACAAGCTCTTCTAATGTTAAAGGCATTTGCATACAATGTATTAAAAATGTAATTCAGATAGAGTGCTGGGTATAAAGTAGAAGTAAATCAATAGTTGATTGGTAGGACACGTGAGCAGTTTGCCTTCATTTCATCTTACAGAGTGCCAGTCTCCCCATTGACTTAGAATGTTTCTGCTTTCAAACCATTTTTGTATTTGTTGCATCAATCGCTCCCTCATTTAACCTTTTCCTCTCTCCCCAACACTTGCATTAATAAAAGCTGCAGCCTCTTTTCTCGGCTTTCTATGCAATTTTATTCTTATTCTCTAAAGACTGTTGGAAGGCAAGCAGTGTTTTTAGCATCCCCATGCAATGATGCTGGAAGCTTCAGAGAAATACAGCCTGTGTCACCAAAACAGAGTATCACAGCATTCACAGAGCAGACAAGATCAGGTTATAGGTTTCATTCCGATCCTTCCTTTCACAAGTCTGTATTTGATTTTAGCTCCCCCCCCCCCCACACATTTTATGTGCATAGCCATTACTTCTACAAACCTTGTGCTCATTAGTGTGTAATCCAGCTCAGAACAGCAAACAGAGTGTGAATCATAACAGGAAATTATAGAATGTTACTATAAAAATGCAGAGAGGATTATAGATGGGTAGACCCCCACAAAGGAATAGGCAATACATATACCGTATATAGGCTATTTTGAGTGAAGTATGTTGTTTTTGCAGATGCAGATGTCAGCTTCTGAGAAACAGCTGATCTCTAGAGATTTTAGCAGAATAAAGAAAAGCAAAACATGATGTCAGCTGTAGCTAAGCACGAAAAACCACCTTGACAATGAAGAAGGTCAGGAGCAGATGGTTGAACTTGTTCAAGCTAACAGGCAGGGAGGGATGTCTGCAGCTGATTTGCACAATGGCATACACTTAGTTGGGCATAAACAGAAAACTTTATAGGTTTATAAACAGGCTGTAGGAGTCATTTGATTGTCAAATGTCAGGTAAAATCCTGTCCTTGTTTTCAAAGTTTGGTTTCGTTGGTTAAATTCAAAGTTAACCTCATGAAGTCATCCACAAGTTCTGTCTCATGCTGAAAAGTGAGGCTATAGTGGTAAATGTGCAGGGAAGTATTTTCTGAACATTTTTTTCATCTTTCTATGTGTTTGATGTAAATGCCAGCAGCTACGGTCGGAATGTCACTGACCAGGAGTTTTTTCTTTACATGCTTACCTCAAGCAAAAATAATACCACAGCAAATCTTTTTGTAATCCAGAAAAGTCAAACTCAATGAAGGTGACCTTTGTGTGCTCTGCCTGCGTTCATATCTCGAATCGAATAAAGCAGGTTTGCTGCGTTAAAGCTTAAGAAAAAATCTGCTGGTTCACACAAATGTTACTGAGTTCGACTGCACAACAAAACAAATGCGAGAGAAACTTTCTGCACTTTGAAAGTTCCAATATACAGTTTTTAACATCAGCAAACAACAACAATCTTTGTGATTTTATAATGGGATATTGATGTTTCTGCCATTGTGATATTTTGTGCTCTGTATTTACAAATTATTGATTATATCCTAAATTGTAAATGGACTGTACCTATATAGCGCATTACTATCTTATCAAGATGCTCAAAGCGCTTTACAACACAATCTGTGTCCTCTTATATCCATTCATACAGCACTCTACTTGAGCTATACAAAGTTAATTGAACAAATCATTCTAAAGAGAATAATCAGTGCTTTATCACATTCATACACCGATGGGACACATTAGAGGTAATGAGGGGTTCAGTGTGTCTTGCCCAGGGACACTTTGGCATGTGACTGCTGGTGGATTCAAACCCCCAACTCTTGCATTGGAGAACGACTGCTCTAACCACTCATCCACAGCCGCCCTATCATAAGATAACCAAGCTGTGTAAGCACACATATGTGTGATTAGCCATTTTTATCTGTTTTCCACTGCCAAAAGGCAACAGGAGACCATATTTTAACTGTCTGCGCATGGATATGTTCATGTGCCTGATGGTACCAAAATATAATTATATACATTATAATGAAACATGCAAAAAGTATTTATTAAATGTACATTTATAAGCTTTTTGGCCAGCCAAAATCAAAATGGTTCATAAAATAGTGCAAGAATCACTGGATAACTTTTAATATTTACTGAATGTGCAATTACAGTCCATAATGGCTACCAAAGCTAACTGCCATTAGCCAACACAAAATGTCTACACCTTAATTAGTTTAATAGATATTGACCTAAAAAAGTATGTGGTAGTAGCTGGGACTCATTCCCAGCACAATGGCAGTGTCACAATGTCAGTGTCACTTGAGATTGCATTTATGGCTGTTTTCAAGATTTGAGCAAAACAGCTACAAGTTTGTCATTTCTCAACATTGCACGACCTTATTCTAAAACTCTGGCATGATAGTCAGTGGGCAATAGGCCTTGTCTTGAGGAATGCTCGGCTTTTCATTGATCTATTCTACTATATATAAAAAAAATAATGCAATGAAACAGATCATTGTGGTTTCCAAACAACATATTGGTTTAAGTCTTGTTTTTTAAAAACGTGTTGAAATGAAGCTAAATTTACTTAACCATGTGTATTTCTTTCATAAAACTCTTTTTTTTCTCCCCGTTACATTTTATAGGGGCCACTTATTTATCTCCTGCTGCCACCACTCTGATTCTGTGATTAGCATTCTGCTGTGTCACCATCCTGTTTATCACTCAATATACAGTGATGCGCTGCCCTGCAGTAGACTCAGTGTAGTTGTTATTCTTGTTCTAAACAAGATGCAGAGGATCCTCACCCTCACAAATATATGCACATCTTGTGTGAACTTGCACACACATACATTGCAGTACATGCACATCCATAACTCTGAGAGCTCTGACAGCTGCAGTCAGCTCATTGCTTTAGAGTTTAAAAATATCATTAGTTTTAAAGGCATCCAGGCAAGGTGAACTTGTTACTTATGTCTTAAAAAGAACTGAAACTGGGAGAAAGTTTCTTCTAAATATTTCTCTGCCAACAGACTTCACCCACTTTTTTTTTTTTGTGTGTAAAAGACTCCTGTGATTTGTGGCTTTTAATAAACTCTCATTTTGATGTAATCTTCAAAACGCTTCAAAACCCATGTGTCCTCTGGAGATTGGAGCAGTTCTCTGCATTACTTTATCTGCACAGTAAACACTGCTGCTGTTTTAGAACTGGGGGACATGAACCGATTAGGCAGAACATAAGAAAGGTGACTTCTTTAATGATTAGTATTCCTCTTGGTTTTGTGCTGGTGGCAGGGCTCGTAGTCAATTGGCTTCTATTAACCTGCCAGTCGGCTCTTCATTACTTCATTACGGGAAGAACGGAGGCTTGAGGAAGTCCTGTCACAGTGCAGGCACTTACTGCAGAGTGCTCCATGCGAGACGTCCTTCTGTGCAACCGCGTCTTTGAAACTTGATGCTGGTGACTAAAGAATAAAGCAGTTCATGCCAGTTATAACGTGGAACAGGATCCCCAATGTAATGAAAGTAAAAACTGAATTCTTGCAGAACTACATAAATCTTCCTAAAAAGCTGTGCATACATTAAAAGGACCAAACAGTTGATTTCTGATTATACACAGCAATAAAATAAAGGCCTAGCATTCCCTAAAGTAGTGCATATATTTCATGCCATTCGTAGCTGTTTTGGTATGAAATGACATTATGCACAGTCTCATGCAATATCACAAGCTGTCATGTTCGGACTGTGTGCTGTGACTTTCAGCTACTGTCACATTAAATTGTAGTATAATATCTGTAAAATTAAATGAAATGCAGCATTTTTGTAAATTTAAGGTCAGCTAACTGTGGCGGTCATCATCAATCAGGTTGACTCTGTAAATTAATTGGTTGCAGATGCCATCAGAGAATATTTTCTGCACCTTTGTTCTTCAGTGGCCCGTAATAATGAATGTTCTATTTTGCGTTACAATTCATGTTGCATGAGGTCAGTAAATATGTACACAATCATGCACAAACAACAATTTAGAACTTTTTCAAACCTATTAAAACAGTTAACCTGTTATGCAAATGGATTCAAATTATTTATTTACGATGCATCTATCTAAAAAGAGGTTTGCTAAAATGTTGCTTGTCATATGCATAAATATGTTCTAGCAGCAATACTAACGATAAGGTCATTTTCTACAGCTCTGCAGAAGATGAACAGACTCACATTTTGCTTAACAGTTTCTAAGGAGACTGGAAGAAGATATGAAACAGGAATACTTTATTTCTGAGTAGCTTTAGGACGAGGTTCTTGTGTTCTGCGTGTTTATTTCATCTTTAAGGTGATAACTCACACTGAGGATGCTGAGCCTAAAGGAGTCTCACCTCGCTCCTTGGTGCATTGTTTTCTCTTTAACAGTGCAATGTGTTGTGAGTTGACTCATACAGTGACTCATGCAGTGATAATCCAAAACAGGAACAGAAATAAACCTAAACCTAAGACATAAAGACGTCCATTTGTTTTTATTTTTATTTATTTTTCATCTGTCTATCTGTCCCTATAATACCACTCCAGCATGACTAAAAGGTGCTGAAAGACTGTGCCGATCAGCTCTGCGAGGTGCTGGCTGACATCTTTAACTCCTGACTTACCCTGGCAACAGTTCCAACCTGCCTGAAGACTGCAAGCGTCATCCCAGTCCCAAAGAGCTCCACAGTGACTGGTCTGAATGACTACCGGCCAGTGGCCCTCACCCCAATAGTTGCTAAATGCTTCGAAAAACTGGTCATGACCCACATCAGAACAACCATCAACATTAACGAGGACGCTCACTAGTACGCATACCACAAGAATCGATCTACAGAGGACGCCGTTTCCTCTGTGGTCCACACTGCTCTCACCCACCTGGAGCAGAAAGACTCCTATGTCCGTATGCTCTTTGTGGACTTCACGTCAGCCTTCAACATGATCCCCAAAACCCTGATAGACAAACTACTCACACTAGGACTAAGCCCCTTCATTTGCAACTGGGTCCTAGACTTCTTAACAAACAGACCGCAGTTAGTGTGGATCCACAACTTCTCCTCCTTCACCATAATCCTCAGCAATGGCTCCCCTCAAGGCTGTGTGCTGAGTTCTCTCCTATTCACCCTGCTCATGTATGACTGTGCATCTACTCATCCAGGCTGTCACATTGTAAAGTTTGCAGATGATACAGTGGTGGTGGGATGCATCACAACCAATGATGTCCAGCTACAGGCAGGAGGTGGTACACCTGGAGAGATGAGGCAAAGAGAATATCCCCCACAAACATAGGAGAATCTGCGGTGGAAGTGGGCTCCAGCTGCAAATACTTGGGTGTGCACATGAATGACAACCTCAGCTGGGGCAACAACACCACCAGCCTGATCAAGGAAGCTCATCAGAGACTCTACTTCCTCAGACGGCTGAGGCGAGCTGGTCTGAGAAGCTCAGTCCTCACCTCCTTCTACAGGTGTGCAGTGGAGAGCATCCTGTGCTCCAGCATCAACGTGTGGCATGGAGGTTGCACAGCTGCAGAAAGAAAAGCTTTGCAGAGAGTGGCGAAGGCTGCACAGAAGTCTGTTGGAGTCAGTCTCCCCACCATCACAGATATCTACACCTCCAGATACAGGAAGAGGGCCACCTGCATCATGAAGGACCCCACTCACCCAGCACACACACTTTTTGCCCCGCTCCCCTCAGGAAGAAGGTTAAGGATCATTAAGTGTAGAACCACTAAACTGAGGAACAGCTTCTACCCTGAGGCTGTTAGACTCATGAATCTCTAACCAATCACTGTGGAAATATTACATACTGTTGCTGCTGATCTGTTTCATGTTGCTGTGTTCATTCATACTCATCTGCTCACACAGACTCATGTTCGTGCTGCTGTTCAGCTTATTGTGTTTTTATGCGACTAGTGATTAGTGTGTTTTTAGTTAACATTTTTCTTAATTCATATCTTAGATCTTATTACTGTTTTTCGTTTACACACATTTTAATATTTTTGTTGAATGTAACTGGGACCCTGTGTACGCAAATTTGTTCCACCACATGTACCACATGTGGTGTGAACTACAAATAATGAATCTTGACTCCTTGAAAACACTCTTGAGCCATGGGTTTGTGCTGGGACCTCTTCACTGTAATTTTTAACAAAGACAAAAAGCATAAACTGATACATTACCCACAACAAACATTAGTTTGAATTAGAGACATTTAGTCTATGTTTAATTTGTAGTCTCCATCCCCGACTATGCTTTTAAAGAAAATTAAAACCTTCAAAAAATACTAATGCAAAAGTTAAACCTTTTAGTGACTAACGGCTCCTGACCAAATGTGAAGCTTGGACTACAGACTGGTAAATTGTTAGTTTCTCCATTCAAATTAGCTTTTTTCCACCACAGCAGGCCAGAGCAGTGTCCACTCACTGCAGACACTTCACCTGTCAATCTCCCACTCTGTTTTGCATTGTGATCAAGACACCAAAATAATTACATTCCTCCAACGAAAGCAATTTACTCCCAGCTGAGAACCATGGTCTTGCTATTCTAATGATGATCATTTTATTTTTGGTTGTAAAATATCCTGGAGATCTCTGCACAATGAATCAAAGAATGAGCTAATGATCATTTTTAAACAGAAATGGTGAAGTAATGCAACCCTGTTACCGACTAACAACCACTAAAAAAAAAATTGCAATTTTTTTTAACCTTTTTCCAGTGGTGGCTCCTGAGCAAAAATATTAGTGGGGCAGACATTAATTTCCTTAAAAATTTATAAAATGTGTAACATTTTCGCTACCCCCTAGATTTATGTTGCTACATATTTAATTTATTGTTTTGTTTTGTGCACGCATGTGCTTGTTTTTCTCTCTCCTCCCAAAATGGGAGGACAAAAGTTTAGTGAACTCTAATATAATATAAAAGTGAAAAAAAAAAAGATTTTAAAATATATCGTTATTAAATCAGAAGAATCATGTGGGGGTTGAATGTGGGGATGCCATCATGTGGGGATGCCATTTCCTCTGTGGTCCACACTGCTCTCAACCACCTGGAGCAGAACAACTCTTACGTCCGTATGCTCTTTGTGGACTTCACATCCGTCTTCAACACCATGATCCCCCAAACCCTGATGGACAAACTATCCACACTAGGACTAAGCCCCTCAATTTGCAACTGGGTCCTAGACTTTTTAACAAACAGACCACAGTTAGTGAGTGTAGTGAACCTGATCTGACCCTGATCTGACCCTGATGACCTCAAATCTATCAGATGGACAGAGACTGTTATTTCATTGATCTGAATACAGTTTGAGCCATCTGGTGACTCTCTTTCTTGAATTAATCAAGCAGAAAAGACAATTTTTATGATCATCACTGTTTTACAAATGTTTGATAATCAAATTGTGTTAGTTCACTCAATGCTTACAGGTTGAAGAGAACTACTCATTTTTATTTTACATAAACAGTAAGTAATGATTTTTATTCCTCATTCAAAGAAGAAATCAGGTTAATATGCATTTCTTGATTTTTCTGTCTGCAATGTAAGTATGTTAAAGGTCGGTTTTCGGTCAACTAAAATGTTTACCGAGAAAAATGTCATGTTTAACTATTCGAGAAGATACAACAGAGTGAGACTCCACGAAGTCTGCTTTTCTGCAATAATCTCTCTGTCAGTTGTTGAACAATCTCATTCTCTGACCTTGGCTTAGATAACATCTTACGTCACAAAAACACACCTCTTTCTGGTCCATCCACGAATCAGAAAGCTCTAAAGTGAACCCGGAAGTCAACTCATTTAAAATATGGCAACTTCCCAGTTCATGTTAGAATTCCAGAGAATTCCAGAGAGTTCCAGAGAATCAAGGAGAATCAAGGAGAATCTAGATGAAGAATTTGAGAGTCTAAAGAAGTTCAGAGTCTGAAGACTCTGATGTCTGATGGGGAAAACTCTGATGTCTGAAGCCCAGAGTGCTTCCGTTGGAATACAGAATACAGTGACGATGTTGGGATTATAACTTCTGTTTGAACAAACCACGTACGACTCTCTGAGGGTTTGGCAGTTCTCACGGAGACGCTGAAAGGGTCTGAAGGATTCTATACCGAGCTGATTCACGTCAACCAGGTAACAGTTTCTTCTTCGACTAAAGTGTACCGGAGGCAAGCTGAGATCTGATGGAGCGTGCACGTTCTGACAAACAGATTAATTCCCTCACCTATCTCTCTGTAAGATAAATCTCCATTTCATCTTAAACTCTGCTTTCTCTTAAAATCAGTACAGATATTTTAGAAATATCTGAAGCTAAGTCCTCAATCACCGCCGCGTGATTGAAGCTCATTTTCTGTGAAACTTGTCTGTTATTATTTTCATATTTTGCCAAATTAATGTAAATGTTTGATGTTAAACTTTGATTCTGAAAATAAATGGCCGCATTCATTTTGATGGGTCAAAGATAAATGACGTCTCTCGTTACATTTCTGTTAAATTCAATGCACGACATTTACACAGTCAGAAAGATGAGGAACTCGTGAAAAAGTATGCATATATATCTCGTATATGTACTACTACATGAGGATCCACAACGTCTCCTCCTCCACCATAACCCTCAGCACTGGCTCTCCTCAGGGATGTGTGTTGAGCCCCCTCCTGTTTACTCTGCTCACGTATGATTGTGCAGCTACCCATCCAGGCTGTCACATTGTAAAGTTTGCAGATGATACAGCGGTGGGATGCATCACAAACAATGATGAATGGTGGAACACCTGGAGAGCTGGTGCAAAGAGAATAACCTTCACATCAATGTGAAGAAGACAAAGGAGATGATTGTGGACTTCAGAAGGAACAAAAACATCTACACCCCCCTGAACATAAGAGGATCTGCGGTGTAAGTGGTCTCCAGCTACAAGTACTTGGGTGTACACATGAATGACAACCTCAGCTGGAGCAACAACACCACCAGCCTGATCAAGAAAGCTCATCAGAGACTCTACTTCCTCAGACGGCTGAGGCGAGCTGGTCTGGGAAGCTCAGTCCTCACCTCCTTCTACAGGTGTGCAGTGGAGAGCATCCTGTGCTCCAGCATCAACGTGTGACATGGAGGCTGCACAGCTGCAGAAAGAAAAACTTTGCAGAGAGTGGTGAAGGCTGCACAGAAGTCTGTTGGAGTCAGCCTCCCCACCATCACAGACATCTACACCTCCAGATGCAGGAAGAGGGCCACCTGCATCATGAAGGACCCCACTCACCCAGCACACACACTTTTTGCCCCATTCCCCTCAGGAAGGAGGTTGAGGAGCATTAAGTGTAGAACCACTAGACTGAGGAACAGCTTCTACCCTGAGGCTGTTAGACTCATGAATCTCTAACTAGAATAATCACTGTGAAAAACCACATCATGTTGCTGCTGATCTGTTTCATGTTGCTGCTGGTCTGTTTAAATGTTGATGTGTTCATGCATGCACATCCGCTCACACAGACTCATGTTCATGTTTGTGCTGATGTTCAATGTTTTTATGTTATGAGTGCTTAGTGTATATTTAGATGATGTTTTTCTTAGTTCATATCTTAGATGTTATTACTGTTTTTCTTATACATTTTATTGTTGGATGTAACTGGGACCCTGTGTACATAATTTCGCTCCACCACATGTACCACATGAGGTGCGAATGACAATAAAGAATCTCTGACTCTGAACCCACAAACACTATGTTACAAGACCACTGCTTCAAACATTAACCACCACAGCCGCAAATGCAAAGAGAAGCCACATAGTTTTTTAAATAAGGTCCTACCGTGTTGGCAGAAATTTCCTATTCTTTGACTTTCCTTGGTTCTCCTCAGTTTTCTGTTTTGGTCCCCTCTGTCTGCTCCAAATGGAATTAAAAACAGTATATCTTCACTGTTGGTCTCAGCAGGTTTCACTGCACTTATTCCTGAGTTTGAGCTCACGTCAGGTCTAGGTAGAGGTCATATCAATGCGCTAAAACCAGCTAAATGTGTCCACAGGGCAGAAAATCAGATGCCCCAATTGAAACTCTAATGGACCTGCCTCGGGCCACTGACTGTATGTTCAGATTCGCTTGATGAACACGGGTTGTTGAACGGTACTGCCTCATAACAATAAATAAGTAAAAAAGTTATGATGAATCAGAAAAAAAATCATTTAAAATTCCACTTAAAATTGTCCAAAAAGTTGAAAAATACACAAAACTGTGCACAGCAAACTCGGTAAATAAGTAATTTGCATTATTTATTAGGAGGTACTACTTTGTGGGGCGAATGTTTCTTTTAGGTGGGGCTTCACCCCACCTGCCCCTGGACCAGCCGCCACAGCTATTTTTATAAGTTTTGGTCCAAAAAGGTTGTAATGTGAATATTAAACTTGGAAGCTGATGTGCTCTGGGTCAAAACTCTGCAAGCCAAGGCTCAAATGAGATCAAGTTTAACAGTTTGATTTTTGTGACGCAATGAAGGACGTCAGGTAATTTACCTTCTATGTTGGGTTCAACTCAAGGCTGATAGCATTCACAGCACACATTCTGTAGCTGCTTCACTTGTTTGAAATGTAATATGCTGCAGCTGCTTAAATATTCCTCTGTTCCCACCAGCATCCATTTTTGTCTTTTTTTTTAAACAGAAGTATTTGAAAAGAGGTTTTAGAGAGTGTAGTGAGTCACGTGGGTACGTGTCACTTGTTGTATGACAAATATATGGATATATATTTATGCATACTTTTCACGAGTTCTTCATTTTTCTGACTGTAAATGCCGTGCATTGAATTTAACACAAAATGTAACGAGAGACGTTATTTATCTTTGACCCATCAAATGAATGGAGTCATTTATTTTCAGAATCAAAGTTTAACATCAAACATTTACATTAATTTGGCAAAATATGAAAATAATAACAGACAGTTTCACAAATAATGAACTTCAAATCACTCGGCGGTGATTTGAGGACTTTGCTTCAGATATTTCTAAAAATATCCGTACTGATTTATGAGAGAGAGGTGAGTTTAAGATTAAATGGAGATTTATCTTACAGAGGAATATGTGAGGGAAATTTAATCTGTTTAACCAGAAATTGCACGCTCCGTCAGATCTCAGCTTCTCACGGTACACTTGGTCAAAATAGAACCATCTACCTGTTGATGATGAATCAGCGTCGGAGTAGTTCCTTTCTGACTCGTTTCAGCGTCTCCGTCGAGAACTACCAAACCTTCAGAGAGTCATGCGTGGTTAGTTCAAACAGAATTATAATCCCAAAACGTCTCTGTATTCTTCATTGCTCTCTTGGACTCTTCATTGCTCTGAAACTTTCAGAACCGACTGCACTCTCAATCTAACATGAACTGGGAAGTTGCCACATTTTATTTGGGTCGACTTCCTGTTCAATTTAGAGCTTTCTGATTCGTGGAAGGACCAGAAAGAGGAGTGGTTTTGTGACGTAAGATGTTATCTAAGCCAAGGTCAGAGAATGAATCTGTTTTCACATACAGAAAAGATTATTGCAGAAGCAGCAGACTTCGTGGAGTCATTTACTCTGATATCTTCTCAAATAGTTAAACATGACATTTCTTCTTCAGTAAACATTTTAGTTGACCGAAAACCAACCTTTCACATACTTACGACAGCTTGCTCATTTCAGACAGAAAATCACGAAATGCATATTCAGGTGATTTCTTCTTGGAATGAGGAATAAACATCATTACTTACTGTTTATGTAAAATAAAGATGAGTAGTTCTTTTCAACCTATAAGCATTGAGTGAAACTACCACAATTGATTATTAAAACATTTGTAAGACAGTAATGATTATAAAGAATTGTCTTTTCTGCTTGATTAATTCAAGAAAGAAAGTCATCAGATGGCCCAGACTTATTCAGATCAATGAAAATAACAGTCTCTGTCCATCTGGTAGATTTGAGGTCAGATAAGGGTCAGACCAGGTTCACTACAAGAGCAATTCATTGTGACTGTTAAAAAAAAAATCTCATCAGTGTTTCTTTTATTCCACAAAAGGAGATTATTTTTAGATCAAAGCCCATTTCATTACAGTTGTCTGGACATCTAATTGCAAAGGGAATGATGGGAGACGGGCAAAATGATATCCAAGAAAATTAGTCCAACATATCAGTGCTGATTAAATTTGCTGGAGACTTTCACGAGGTGCAAAACAGGTTGCTTTGGGACAAAAAGTTGGCTCTTGCACTTTTTTGTTGGGTTTGGCTTGCCCTTGTTCATTTTCTCTTTTTCTGAATATGACAGAGGAAGAAGTGTTGACAGCAACTGGTCTCATTCATCGGTTTTCATCTTTCTTCCCACAGATCAGCCCTTCCACCCCTCAGCCACATTTCAATTCACCCCCCCTCTGACTAGTTCATAAAGGGTCATATTGGAAAGCAGTTAGCTCTCATTATGCTTTGCAGCTTTTTGTTATCCCTCTTTTGTCTTTTAATCATGTTACTGTTCCTATGTTTGTGTAGGGGGGGACACGTCTGCATATGTTTGTGGATACCTGCATGCACATGGATGCATGCATGTGTGTAAACTCTAGCCACCATGATCCAGCAGACTGTAATGAACCAATTTTACTATAACGCATTCAGCTGCAGGAGACCACAAAGTCACCCCTACCCCTCATACACTCAGTCACAATCACTTTTTATGAGCGAGTCAATAGCACAGACGCCATCTTTTATGGAAGCCTTCCATGCTGCGGCAGTGTTGTGCATTCATAAACCATGTCAGCCAAATGGGATCGGATAACGTGCAGTACAAATAAAAAGTGGTTTGGGTGAATTGGATATGGATTTTCCTTTTTTTTTTCTTCTTTACAATGAAGTGGAAATCTTTACAGTAACCTTTATGACTATCCATTTGGTTATTGTAACTCCATATTACTAGGATCTTGTAAAGTGCTGGGTGTCTTGTGACCGCTCGGTATTGAATTGCGCTCCAGTTCGCTCATGCATGACGGTGTGCACATGTTTGTGTTTTTATTTCTGTGTTTTGCTGCCAGCCCAAACAGAAAGCTTGTTTTAATTTCTTTTTTACTTATGCTTCATGATGGACTCACACTAGCATCCACACTTTCATGCGCCACACTCGTAGCAAGTGGCTTAAAGTTTTTGCTTGTTCACTCCGGGCCAATACGACTGTCATCACTGTGCAGTGAAACTACCATAATCCATCTGTGACATGACAGCACTCCAGCTATGGCTGCGAGAAAACCTATTCTTCCTGTCCCACCATTTGTCGATAACATCCTTTTTATTTTATTCTCACTCCCCCCTGACTCACATTTTCCCCTCTGGGCTGTTTTTTATAATTCCCTCTTGTCTCCTTTTACTTTTCCAACAGCATTTTTTCCCTCCTTTCTAAGTCTACTTCTACCAGAAAACTTTTATCTGACGACAGCAACGGAAAAATGAGTAAAATTACAAAATTATAGTTGACCTCGGCTATAATGATAGAAATGGATGTACAGCATTTGTAATTATAATGCTACTGGTGATGAAAGTAATAGGGATTAGAATGACAACGATGCCATTAATGGTGATGATTAAAGCGGGGATGACTGTGGGGTTGATGAAGGCAAAGACAATTGTGATGATAGTGGTGGTTGCTTGCTATTTGAGCATGGTCTGCTTTTGTTTCTCTTTTGGTTTAGATGGGGAGAGACAGACAGACGGGACAGACGCCAGTCGTAAAAGGGATGCTCGCTCCTCTGCTGGACACCACAGGAGTGAAGACACCAGTGACAGTAGAGAGGACGAGGCTGCAGTGAGTTTAATATTTTCTTCCTCACAAGATAAGACTGTCAGTCTCTGCTTATAAAAACACATTCACCGCTCAGCCCACATCCTTCTGACGAAGCAGCTAGGTTTGTTAAAACATGAGTGGAGGAGCAATCAGGGCAAAAATGATTACAGTTTTGCTCCTATTTATCATCCAACATCTCTGAAATCCTCTCATAATCCATTTGGTGCTCTGTTCAGTCCTTTCCTGTCATAATTCAAAATATTTTATCATCAGTCAAAAAAATGTTTACAGGTAATGTAGAAGAGATGGTTATATCCTTATGCTTGCTCAAGATATGGTAATAAAACAGATATATTGACAGATTTTGTTTTGAAAAATGTGCTTTTCACTGAAGCAAATGTACAGTTTAGCTTTTAACCCAAACTGACATCTGTAAATGTGAATTTTTCCTGCTCTAAATGGCTACAAATAAAAGTACTCTCTGAATATGTTCCACAATTTATCATATCTTCTAACATTTACTATTTCCTGTCATCGAAGGTATATGCGTCAAGTCACAACAGAAGTTGTTTCAGGGCACTGAACAAAAACATTTACAAACATAAAAAAGCCAATTAGTAAAAGTTATCTATCTAAGGAAGTCAGCAGATTACACTGAATTGTCATTTTGTCGCAGTTTCCCATTTAATTAACACCTACAGCTAATTTACTTCTGGAGTCAATCCAATCAAACATGGCTGCCACAGCTAAGCCACCTTAGCAAAGACAAAATAACTTTACCTTTATCAATTTTACAGATATTAAGGTAACTTAATATGGGCTAACTTGAATGAGATGCCACCCCAGCATCTCAAAATGTTGCACGAACTTGTGCAGAACTTCATTTACAGTAGTCCCTCATTTATCGCGGGGGATCTGTACCCTGAAGCCCCACGATAAGTGAAAAATCGCAAAGTAGGAACACTAGTACAAGTAGTAAGTAGTAGTTTATTTTAGTATATATATATATATATATATATATATATATATATATATATATATAAGGCATTTTAAACCCTTCCTATGCTCTTGCAATATTCTAAACAATATTTCTAAACTCTAAACGCTCTAAAAGAGCACAGAATGTCATGATTTCAGCTCTCTTCAACCTGTCAGTGTTCTCGGCCACGCCCGCTTCTCTGCTGCAAAGCGGAGATATGACACTGTAGGAGGGCGCTTCTCCTGCAGCATGGGCTGCACACAGGTGCAGGAGGTGCTAAATAATTTAAAATAATTAAAATTTTATTATTTATTTTTTAGGAATGATTTTAATTGTATCCCAGGTGCGATGGGTTAAATGCAGAGAGACAATTTCTCCATTGTATGGGAACATACAATGATGACAGTACATACACATTATTATTATTATTATTATTATTAATAATATAAACTCTAAAAGCTATAAAAGAGCACAGAATGTCATGATTTCCCTCTCTGCCTCTGCTGCTCTAAGCCACCTGCAAGCGTTCTTGGCCACACCCACTTCTCCACTTTGCATGGAGACCAGCTGATCAGCTGCAGGAGGAAGCTTATCCTGCAGTGTAGGCTGCACACAGGTACACGAGGTGCTAAATAAAAATAAAAAAATTAAATAAAAATTTCTTGCCGATTGTGCGGCTCATCCATCCCTCAGCCAATTGTGTGTCATGTCCAAACTGTGGGCATGACAAAAAAATGGTGATTGTGTGAGTCCGCGACAAACAAACTGCGAAGTAGCGAAGGGCTACTGTACAAGGTTTGACCCTAACAACAGTAACTCAGTTCTTTTTCATCAAATGATTATTTAGTTTAAAATGCTGGCATGAAAAGTATATTTATATATTGTTTTCCAGGCTCTTCACTCACTCTATCATCACTTATGTGTTGAAAGAACAAGTTCATATTTCTACCAGGAAGAAACTATAAATATTTCTTTAAAAATGACCCCTAGTTTTCATAATCTTTTATTCAAATTAATATAACTTAATCTGAGATTCTGTTTAGCTGGATAAAAAAGATGAATATTTTGCCTAAAACGAGTGCCTCTTTTATGCAAGAAGTACTGAGCAGGCACCCTCTGAATTTTGCTTTTCTGGTCTCAGCAGGTAAGCACATGTTGATAATTTGGTGAGTTTAAAATGCATTTAAATAGCACTGTTCTTCTAATACACAGATTGGAGCAATTACATGATTAATAAAGTCTCATTTTATTCCATACTGCCATCTCACATAAGTAGCACATTACAAATTTTCTTTTTTTTTTTAAGTTTTAGTAAAGTAAAAAAAAAACTGTATTCTCTCAAGAGTCACCTTTCATCATCTGGGCTTCAGGCAGGCAATACATTATTGACGTCCTCTTCCCAAACCTCAGTTGATCAGATCACCTGCCACTCGTTTTGACAGGAACTTTATCTCAAAGTTGCATCTTGCCCAAGGCTCAGGTATCTTCAAAACTCCTTGAGATGCTGATGTTTCAGGCCACGAAGGCAGACAACCTACAGTAAATACACATTTACTACATATTTAAATCAGCACACACAACACTTGAAGCATGCAGATGCTGTACATGTATATGTACTTTTAATTATAAAATTTAAAAATAGTGCACAGTGTACTAGATAAGCTGCAATAAAATATAGCATATTTTTAGCTGTTCCTTTGGGTTTAACGTGGTGTATTTCTATGCAGACAGTATTTTAGTGATGCTGAGCAAGTTGCTTTAACATGGTCGACTGGTTGCTGTTAGTTTGCTCAGAGCCACGTGCATTCATTTAACCGTAAGACAAAAATATTCAAATAGGAGCGCTAATCAAATACAATGCTCAAAACTGGAGCGCACTCTGCTGAATTAATGAAGCTGTAATCAAATGTCTCCTACAAGCAGTTCAAACTGTGATCTTTTCTCTAAGTTTGCCCAGCAGATTTGTTGTGATTTTAAAAAGTGAGTTTAGGTGCATGAGTTAAGTTGGATCATTGCGTGGTAATAATTTCAACCAACTGATGTCGTTATTGGCATTATTTCTAAGGTTTAACCAAAAGTCATTTCTTGCTCCTCCGTGACTCTGACAGATGTAACATTAAGGCAAAAAAACTGTGACGTGAACCATTTACCACACGCAACATACAAGGAGTTTGTAGGAGTTTAAGTTAAAACCCAGTTCTATGTCATATAGGCTTCGCCCTTTAAGGCTGTCGCTGATGGGTTTATCCCGTTATGCAGAGCATAAGCACTGAAAAAATTTAGTCCACGCCCACCTGCTGTGTGGGCCCCACCCTGTCCGTATAAATTACGTTAAGAGCGGGAAATCGGCTCCCATTTTTTCTTCAGCGAGCTAATATAGCACTGTCAGAAGAACAAAGAGGATAAATTGTGTAAATGACCAACCTTTGTGAAGGATGCTTGGCCCGGCAGTCGACCTCCGGTCGTCCGGTGAGTTCTCCTCCCCGAGGAGAAGATGACGAGCAGTCTTATTCCAAGGTAAGCGTCGGGGAACATTTCCCAGTGACAGGTCACCACACGCTGGACAACGCCATCTTGTATTTTTTCCTCTTATCGCCGACCCTCGGGGCAAACCGGATGGTTCCTCCGGGGCAAGGCGTGCTCAGCTGCAGCCCCCGCTGCTCATTCCCTCCTGGGGAGCGTAGTGTAGGTGGAGGGGGGCTGAGTGAATGCTCACCCCATCCCACCTCGTTTCGCATCGGCGATCACACCGCTCCCGGCCGACAGCGCCCTCACGGTTGCCCGGCGGAACCCAGGAGGAGGCTGACATGAAGGGACCCCTTTTTTTTCTACGTCCCTCGCCTTTTCCCGCCAGTTCGGATGATCGGCGGGAAGGTTGTTTTTCACTGGGCTCCACTATGGCTCACCGTCTTGATCCATACGGCCTCGCGTTCCAACAGGACGTTCGACGGGCGAGGCCGCAGACGGTTCTTTCCTGGTAGATTGGAGGAGTCGGTCCCCAGTCCGCTGCCATCACCAGAGTTGAGGGATTCACCGAGCGGGGCTATTCCTCGGTAACCCCCCTGGAGCCAAGCCTCGCGGAAGCTTCCGGAGCGAAGCTGCCCAGGTCGGAGCAGCGTCCCGTCCCTCCGGAGGAACACGAACCAGACGGCGACCACGCTCTCAAATCGAGCCCACCGATGTGTTTTCAGGCAGCCGCAGTTAGCAACAACGTGCGCTGCTAGCATATAGCATGTCCAAGGGACTGAAGGCCGCAGACCTGCCTTGGAGACAAAGAACTCCCTCTGTAAGGCAGCTGACGCAAGCTCAACATATGTGCCTCTCCTACGGTTTGCCTGTCGAGGACTGCAGCGTGGATGACGATGATCCAACGATCCACCTGGCTTCGTTACTCCCCTCGCTGCCGGAGAATCTGCACAAGGCCTGATGAAGCCCATCGCGGACGCGCTGTTCAGAGCAGCTTCAAACCATGCTGGCGAATTGAAACAGTCGGAGGAGGTGCCAGAGGCTGTGCGCCACCTCATCAAGCCGCACGGCCCATCCCGGCACGCTGGAGGGACCGTCGCGAGCAAGCTTCGACTTTTCCTCGGCCGCGGCTCTCGCCGAGTTCCACCACCAGCCCCGCCCGTCAGAATCCAGCCTCTTCACTCCGGCAACCTGCAGCTCAGCGTTTCCTCAGAGTTCGCCTGCAAGACAGCGCTCTGGGCAAACAATCGCAGAGCTCATGAGAGAGAAGTTTCTCAAAATGACGGTCTCCGGAGGGTGTGTGTAAAAGTGACACGAAAGTTGAAATAAATCATCATTAATAATCAAAGTGTCTGTTTTTTAGCCAGTCTGTAAGCTCGGATGAGTTCACAGCAGCCACACACATTAAGAGCCGGTGTCCTTAATAAGGTTTTTTAAACTCACCGCCGCTCCAAGACATTACTAGTCGCTTACAGGGCACGATGGTAAGTGAAAATAACTCGTTATAATCCCGAGCTGCACGATTTTCACTCAAGCGATGTCAACTCGCACTCGTGGGATGAAACAGCCCCACACACGAGCCGGTGTCCTTAAATAAGGTTTTTAAACTCACCGTCGCTCTAAGACATGACGAGTCGATCACAGAACAGCCTCCACACATGAGCCGGTGTCCTTAATTAAAGGTTTTTAAACTCACTGTCGCTCTAGACATGACGAGTCGATCACGGCACAACGGTAAGCGAAAATAACTCGTTATCAACTAGAACTGCACGATCCTCACTCAAGCTGTGTCAACTCGCACTCGTGGGATGGAACAGCCTCCACATGAGCCGGTGTCCTTAAATAAGGTTTTTAAACTTACCGCCGCTCTAGACATGACGAGTCGATCACAAAGATGAACAGCCTCCATGCAACGGCGCTGCGTTGATGCTGGTGCACACACACAGCTGCCGGCGCTAACCAGCTCACATCGGTATAAATGTGGTCCGCAGGCTGGTTCGGGTGGAGGTCCTTCTCTCTCACAAGAAGCGACACCCGTCTCAACGAATCAAACGCGGGCAGCCATCACCCACCGCGTCTCAGCGTTCAGCAGCTCACCGCAGCTTAACGTGAAGCAGCTGAAAGAACCCGGTAATGAGTCCCGCCTCCCTCCAGCGAGCGCTCCTCCAGCGAGAGCGGCGCGCGTCCCTCCAGAGAAAAACGTGTGCTCCGCGGGGCTAGCAGCCTTCACTCCAACAGCACGGCGTTAATGAAGTCACGCCCTCCGCCTTTTCAACGTTCGCACAGCGACGTCAAACGCGCAGCCCCACCGCGTCATCAGCTGTCACACGCTTCGCCTCAGCACAAGCCTCGCCCGGGATCACACAGAAAACATTCCCGCGACGCATGACGGCGGTTGAGGGGCGGACTGCTGACAGCCGTACAAAACAAGACACATGACTTAACGCACGTTCACCCTACGAACGTTACGTAGAGTGGCTAAAACATGCTCGCCGTTTTTCAGATGGATGGACAAGGTTTTATGCAAATGGTACAAGTTACAGTTTGCAACCCGAACCCCTCCATTCAGAGGAGTTATAAAAACGGTCCCGTCATCATCAGACTAAATCTCATCCCTAAATGCAGAAGTCCAAGTGTTTTCTGATAAAAGTAATCTACAGAGTCCCCCAACGGAGAGAAATCACAGGGTTTTATACTCACGGTTCGGAGGGATGAGACCGTTTCTTGGATCTGTTGTATAACATCCAGAGAACGCATACCGATCATCCTAACACAGAGACGAGAGTTTTTTGTTTTACCTGGATGATCTGCTGCTCCTGTCACTTCAGACAGGAGGCGCTGATGCAGGATCAGGTGTTGACATCACACCTGTTAAATCTGGGCTTCGCCATAAATTGGAAGGAAGCTCGATTTTCCCGGCCCAGACATTTGTTTTCTGGGAGTGGAATTAAATTCAACCACCATGAAAGCTCGTTTATCACAAACTAGATTCGACACTTTTTTTAAAAAGTCAACTCAGCCACGTAAGACCTGGCAAGTGATAACAGCTGTCTCCGTCATGAAGCTGTTGGGAATGATGTCACTCACAGTGGTTCCGCTGGTTTGTTACACATGAGACGCCTCCAGAGGTGGTTTTGCACGTCTGCATGTGGATCCAGTAAAACAAAACGACGGATGATCATTGTCCCTTCTTCTGTGAGAGCAGACCTCCGACTCTGGGGAAACACCTTGTTTTCTGTCAGAGGGAGTCCCCCTCAGCAGACCCACGTCACAGGGTCAGTCTTCACGGACGCGTCGCTGTCAGGCTGGGGGGGGGGGGGGGG
>NC_056507.1:18043355-18043692 GCF_014905685.2 Nematolebias whitei | reverse complement strand
CTCCCGTGCTACAGAATCAACACGTGTTGATTCACACAGACAACATGATGACTGCTGCGTACATAACCATCAAGGGTGTGCGTTCAGCCCAGATGTTACACATTGCGCGAAAGCTACTGTGTTGGGCTCATCAAAACCTGCTCTCTATTAGAGCGGTTTACATATCCGGTGTTCTGAACAGATGTGATGTCCAGGGGCGGCCCACGTCACGTGTACCGGACCCTCCATCCAGACCTGATGTTTTCAGACGCAGCAGAAGTTGGCAAAGCAGCTGTGGACCTGTTTGCGATGCGAGAGAATGCTCAGTGTCAACTATGGTTTTCCCTGAGCCCGCGAG
>NC_056507.1:18034959-18038355 GCF_014905685.2 Nematolebias whitei | reverse complement strand
CAAGGGTGTGCGTTCAGCCCAGATGTTACACATTGCGCGAAAGCTACTGTGTTGGGCTCATCAAAACCTGCTCTCTATTAGAGCGGTTTACATATCCGGTGTTCTGAACAGATGTGATGTCCAGGGGCGGCCCACGTCACGTGTACCGGACCCTCCATCCAGACCTGATGTTTTCAGACGCAGCAGAAGTTGGCAAAGCAGCTGTGGACCTGTTTGCGATGCGAGAGAATGCTCAGTGTCAACTATGGTTTTCCCTGAGCCCGCGAGACGATCCATCGCTGGGGGGGGGACGCATTTGCTCACAGCCCGTGGCCCAAAACGCTTTTGTACGCGTTTTTTCCCCCACCTCCTCTGTTTTTACGGTTCCTGAACCGAGTTCAGGAGGAGGGATTGACAGCTTTCCTGGTGGCTCCCGGCGTGTGAACGCACCATGGTTCCCAGGCCTGCACCGTCTGTTGTCGGGTCGCCGTGGAACTGCCGTGGAGGGAGGATGCTCTCCTTCAGGCAGGAGGAGCGATCAAGAGTTACCCAGAAATAGGTCAGCACCTGTGGGTCTGACCGCTGAGCGGTCCCACTTAGAGGATGGGTCTCCCTCAGGAGATAGTGTGCACAATTCAAGATTCACGTGCTGCATCTACCACAGTTCTGTACACATCAAAGGGGACGGCTTTTCAGCGCTGGTGTACAGAGAAGGTTTAGAGGCCACCTCATGCCTTTTAGGCGGCGTGTTGTTTTTCTACAACAGCTGATGGATAGGAAGTTGGCTTTCAGTACGCTTTAACGTACGTTGCAGTCACCTCTTCCTGCCACGAAGGTTTCGGAGACAGAACAGCTTTTAATCACCCGCTGATGAAGCGTTTTTCTAAAAGGTGTTCAGAGACGCAGGCCTGCTTCACGTCCACTTGCTCCACAGTGGGATTTTACGCTGGTCCTGCGAGCCCTGATCAAAGCTCCAATTGAGCCTCTGGATCAGGTTTTCACTTAAAATTCTTGTCTCTTTAAACAGCCCTGCTGCTGGCTTTAATACCCGCTAAGAGGATAAGTAATTATCTGCCCTCTCTGTTGCTTCGTCATGCCTTAGAATTTAGGCTGACGGGCAGCTCAGCTGATTTAAGACCAACCCAGCTTTTATGCCTAAAACATCACGAGCTCTTTTAAATCAAGAGTGATATCGTTGGAGGGGTTTCTTCCCCCCCCACAGATCAGAAGAGGAAGCATCTTTTCATCTTCTCTGCCCGGTGCGGGCGTTGACGTGTTACATAGCGCGCACAGCTGCAATGCGTTTCAAACTCAACAATTGTTTGTGCATTATAGAGATGCTCCTGCAGGTCGCCCGTTATCCACCCAGCGCTTGTCACACTGGCTGTGTGAGGTTTTTTCTGAAGCCTACAGAGCATCAGATTTAGAGCCTCTTGTCAACCTCTAAGCACACTCGACCAGGGGTATCGCATCTTGGACTGCTCTGCATAATGGTATGTCAATGCAGGACATTTGCACTGCGGCTGCATGGTCAACACCCTGCTCATTTATTCGCTTTTACCTACGTGATGTAACGGCTCGTTCCATGACACATTCTGTCCTTAGTGCTCTAACAGAATGAATATTATTGTTCTCATGGAACTCTGTTTAAGCTCACTTCTGTCTGCATGCATTACAGTGTGAGATGTTGTTATCAGTCACAAGTCGTGTCTGTGATTTTGGTTCTATTGTCACTAATAAGTTCATGATTATTGTTACCAATCAGTTCATTTGATCAATAATCAATTCATGGACATTAATCTGTTTATACTGTTCAGCCATGAACCAGTTGGTTCATGCCCCCCCCCCCCCCCCTTTTTTTTTTTTCAACTTCTTCTTCCCGTTGAAAGTTTTCCGGGGCGTTCATGCTTTGTCAGAACGCATAGTTACTCAACATGCGTCTGTGCATGGCACACAATTACGCGATGCGTAGTTATGCACACGGGGAGCTGAGTGACAAGACGTTTTTTGGGCAAGCTTCCGCTTCTTACTGTGTTCGAATGGACCCAGTGAGGCGAGGACCACATCCGCTTCGCCCTTAACCCATCAGCGACAGCCTTAAAGGGCGAAGCCTATATGACATAGAACGTTGGTTACGTACTGTAACCCCAGATTCTATGAATATAGGCGTAGCCCTTTAAGCGTCGGGCCTCACTGGCTCCTAAATGGCTGAAGAAAAAAGCTATTTTGGGAGCCGATTTCCCGCTCTTAACGTAATTTATACGGACAGGGTGGGGCCCACACAGCAGGTGGGCGTGGACTAAATTTTTTCAGTGCTTATGCTCTGCATAACGGGATAAACCCATCAGCGACAGCCTTAAAGGGCTACGCCTATATTCATAGAATCTGGGGTTACAGTACGTAACCAACGATTGTTACACTATCACTCTGCTGCTGTCGACCTGCTGAGGCGACCAACACGGGGAAGAAAACCGTCTATCTTTTTTTTTCAGAAATTGCAGTCGTCTTCAAAATTGATTTAAGGGGAAAGCTTTAAGAAATGTGCTTGAAAAGATAAGAGTCATGAGGGGAAGCTGGCTGACTTTTTTTTTTCGTTTTTCTTTTGAATAGCCAGCCTCCAAGCTGCAAACCTGCTTGATGGTGTTAAAGCATTTCTGTAAAACTCAAATGAAATCTGCTCTCAGAATAAATCAGACTCGCGCCTCAGATATTCTGCTGCACCGTAAGCACTTTGCTGAAGTCACTAAAATGTGTCAGAAAGTTTATAGCACGCTCTTTATTGAGTTTTATTTGCACCGCTTTGTTGCACATTTCTTAAACGCCAGGTGATAGATTTGCTTTACTTTAAATGATGATTACTTAAATGAACTGAGCTCATATAGTGCTACGGTAAACATTCAATAAATCATCACAGTTGCTATAAAAACAATCAGCTCCAGGAGTTACTTATTTGGATTTACGATCTGCGGAGTATATGGTTGGGCTCCCGTTTATGGTTATCATTTATTTGTGGCAAGCTCTGTTTTTTTTGTTTTGTTTTAGGGGTGTATATATCTTTGTGTGTATATGTGCACGTTCAGACTTTTCTGCTCAGCTTTAAAACTGTATATGTATTTATTTATAATTTAAGAGCCCATGTAGAAAACTTTGATCCATCAACTCTTTATGTTATATTGATACAGTAGTATTTGTGTGTGCATTCCATATATCTGTTGTCTCTTTAGACCTTGTTTCTGGTCCAACACTCACCAGCCAATTGAGATCTTACAAGATGTATAGCACTCAGAATATGTGTAGGGAATGCTTTTCAAGTCAAGACCAAGACCAGAGTGTACCGAGACCGAGACAAGACCAAGACTGTTGGGGTCCGAGACCAAATCAAGACAAAAACTGAGGGATTCCGAGACCAAGTCGAGA
>NC_056507.1:18030348-18034949 GCF_014905685.2 Nematolebias whitei | reverse complement strand
AGACCAAATCAAGACAAAAACTGAGGGATTCCGAGACCAAGTCGAGACCAAGTCGAGAGCAAGTCAGGACCAAGTCAAGAACAAGTCGAGATCAAGTCAAGACCAAGACTAGAATTGTCAGGTTTTGTTTCGTGGCAGATCAAGACAGAAGAACCCAATTGCGCAGGCAGGACTCAGGAGGCAAATGTATAAAATAAAAAGGCTTTTAATAATAACAATAATAAATCAAAAGGGCTGACATGGCAGCAAAACTTACATGGCCTCAAGAACACGATCATTAGCAGGACAAGACAGGACATACCCAACGACGAACCGACAATGACAGAACTGACAGACAGACTTTATATACACACAACCAAGACATGACACAGGTGACGATAATCAAAACAATCAATTCAGACACAAGGGAGAACAGACAGGGGGAAGGCCCACTAGATGGTGCCATCCTGACAAGAATGTACCGAGGCTGAGACAAGACCTAGACTTTTGGGGTCCGAGACCAAATCGAGATCAAGACTGAGGGATGGCGAGACCAAGTCGGGAGCCAATCAAGAGCAAGTTGGGACCAAGTCAGGACCAAGACCTCGTGTCTTGGAGCTCAATCTTTTCACAGATTATCTGTCTTATACTGTCACAACATAGTGACAGTTTTAACAAATATGTAAAAAAACCATATGTAACTTTTATAAAAACATTTGAACTTTGCTTTTGAACGAATGTATCAGCTTTTATAAATGTTCAAAGCTACATCAAGCTATAACAAAGAAATCAGACATTCAGTGGTTTTTGCACAATAATTTTCACGTCATGTGATCCACTGACACAAAACTTATGTTAAACTCTACTAGACCTACAGGCGAGGCACCCGCATTTATTTCTCATTTTAAAGCATTTTCTAATTTTACGTAATTTATTTGTTCAAAAATCATGGTTTTCGCTCAATAACTAGGTCTATTAGAGTAGTTAATTAGTTTTGTGTCAGTGGGACAAATTATGTACTGTATATTCATTTTTGTTTCTGACGAGTGTTTGGTTAGGTAATTAGTTGACAGTTCCTAAGCGAACCATCATGTCTCGGAGGAGGGGCAGACTGAGCGCAGCTGATTGTAATCAGATTGCCTGCTTCGGATCGAACGAGAGGAACACACCGCTGAAGCCACGAAGCTCGAATGTCCAATGTAAAACTAACTTCACCACGGAAGAGAATTGAGGCTCCAGCAGATCACAAACTGTTCAGAAACAATTTGAAATGAGAAAAAAAAAAAAACAATTATTTATTAACTGATTAAATTGTGTTGTAGACTGATTATTGCTAGAGAATCTATTCTGACCCAAAGTGCAGCCGTGACTGGTTCTGAATGAGGCTTTACAGCAGACAGCCCCTCCCCTCTCTTCTGCGTACCGGCGCAGAATCTTTTAGTGGTACGCAGTACCGGATCATACCGGCGTACTTTCACCCCTGGTTGCGACGTTATGTTCTGTTGTCTGTATTGTTCTGTTGGTACAGAACCACATGCGAGTGAAAGGGAGTGGGCGTGACAGCGGTAACATAAGCATCTATTTAGTGATGAGTCACGTTATCGCTTGGATTTGAATCAGTGTGTTTTGCATCCAATAAAAACAAGAATGTTAACAAATAAACTGGACAATATTCTGGCAATTTAGTGATATTTCCACAGTTACGGTCTTGACTGGTCTTGAAATAAAATTCCGAGTCCTCAATGTTCGAGACCGAGACAAGACCGAGACCAAATGCGGTCGAGTCTGAGTCAAGACCAAGACCATCAAAAAGTGGTCTTACCAAGACCGGCCTCGAGTACTACTAAACTACTACTAACACACTAAATTTTATCTCAGTATCTATAAAACTATGACCTATATGGCCTATGACCTCTCTCTATAAATACTATAACCAGCAATGGAGGAGGGGGCGTCCCAAAGAGACCATCTTAAGACCAACCTAACTGGTTTGTTCCACTTTGGAGTAAGTTGTTGGGGGAAGAATCAGTTTTGTGTTGTGTGTTTCCTTGATTGATGAAGCTTTCCGGATCGAAGGCGAAACGTTTCAGCACAAAAAAAGAAACTTTCCAGATGACCTGACTGAAAAATGTTGGATATGACCTATAGTCCTTTTTGTGATAAACTTTGATTATCTGTGGTAGTGCTTTTGAATCAGGTTGACTCCAGTACTTAAGTTATAAACGTCAATCCAATGATTACTTTCTAAAAGTTTCTTTAAAACTGTCTACTGGTTCATGGTATATTTAGAGGGATAATAGCACATCTTATGTTATATTATAGCTCTGAAATGAAGAGTCTTTACACTTGGTTACTTTTTTAAGCTATTTTTTTTTATTATTATTATGAGCCTTTTATTGGAAAGCATTCATTCCAAAATCATAAACAATGAAAGTAAATTATAGAAAACAAGCAAAAAATAAAATAAATCTTCCCTGAAGGTCCTCAGTCCAGATAATAGTGTAAAAAAATTATATACATTATTGAAATAACACAGCACTGACCAATCTAAAAGTAAAAAAGAAGCATTGGTACGTCCGGTTTTCTTTAAACGATTTCATTGAACAACAGTAATAAAACCTCCAACATTTCTGTGTGAGTAAAAAAAGCTGAAAGGTCTGTTAGTTTGTGATAAAAGCGCAGCACACATATTCTCCACCTCCTTTTGTTTGGTGTGAAATGGAAATAAAAAAGGATGTGGCAGCAGCGAAAAAACAGCGAGCGTTCAAAGGGACGTAAATAAAGACGGGAGTGGGTAAAGTGGAGGACAGACAAAAGAGAAAACATAATTTGATAAAGAGAAAACAAAAGACAATCGGAGGTAGCGATGGGTGAGGGGATGATGGGACGGCTCCTTTTTTTTTTAAAGGAGATAATTGTGCTCCTTTCTGCAGCTGTGAAAGGGTAG
Organism: Nematolebias whitei; assembly: GCF_014905685.2. NCBI lineage: Eukaryota > Metazoa > Chordata > Actinopteri > Cyprinodontiformes > Rivulidae > Nematolebias > Nematolebias whitei. Next base: position 18,032,023 of record NC_056507.1, on the reverse strand, counting down.
GAAATGTTTGGCTCTGCACCTTTCGTTTACGACAAATTGCTAAAATTACAGCTTAAACAGTTGACAGTGTGTGTCTCAGTTGGTAATTATAGAAAATAGTTCAAGGTGGGGGTTTTTTCTATTTGTGTTTGTGTGCAAAAAAAAAAACATAATATCCTTCTGGCTATGTGGATTCTCTAAGATAAAATCGGTCATAGATTTAAAGTTGTTTCAAAGTGTGTGTGTGTGCGTGTGTGTCACCTTCATCACACCCTCCAGGTGCTTTCCTTTATTTTTCAGACAGGTTGACAGCTTGGCATTTAAGTGATTTAATGCAGGGCGTGTTTTTGTCTTTATGCCATTTGGTTCATACATATTCATACGTATATGTGTGTATGTTTGTGTGTGCCAGTTGGTGATAAGTATAAGATAAGGATTATTATTATTTGTGCTGCTTTCTTCTATTCCTGTCAGCTGCAGATTGCTTTTACGTGTTCTAACCCTTCATTTCCTGATGTCAGGAATTTGTGATAAGACAGAAAGAACATGAGGAGAGTATTCACTTTATTCCTAGCCCCCATGCTGCCTTGCCTGAATTGTGGGCACAACTTCCGGCGCTGACCAGAACCGGCATTTGTTTATGTGTGAACAATACGAGCTAATGTAGTTTCTCCAAGCGTTGAGGATTTAATTTAAACGTGGGAACACCACCTGTCAGAGCTCAAACAAGACAATATAATCATACCGCTGCCTGCTGCAGACGAGGGATGAGAGGACGACATGAAGAAGTGGCCTCAGAATTCATGTACTAGCATTTATCTACTTCATTAACTGGGTTTTTCTGATGATGAAGTGATGAACAACCTGAAAAGCTCTGAGGCGTATTAGTATCTGTACTGTAATAAGGTCGGTCGTTTTTTGTTAAAAAAGGTGGGACACAATCTCGTTAATCTTAAAGCAGACATTGAGCCCGACCAAAGCCTTAAAGTCCTCCATCACCGAACTTGGGTTAATTGCAGAGAAAGTTGTAATGCCGAATACGAACAAATACTATAATGCTGTGCCTTCCATTCACTTGAAATCATACCTGATATTCTTGTCACTGTTTTCAATCCTTCTGATGATCTGCCGTCCCTTCTCCGGTGGTTCATTGTAGCCCAGTCACAAAGTAAGATGTGTGTATTTCTCCATTGGTCGTTTGTCAACAACGTGAAATGAGCACACATACGTACAGCGTTTTGGGTGGTCTCTTCAAGTTCAGATTTTTCAGCCACGTTCTTTTTATAGGTAGGTGATGGAAACTATACCGCTTTTCACAGGAACACTGTTTTTTTCTTTTTGGTCCATGTTCAAACCACTGTTGTTGTAGCCACGGTTTTAGTTTGTTCTGGATTTTCATGAAGCTGCGAACAGCACAGCAGGTACCTGAACTTCGCAAGGCTATTTTTAATTTACGGATGTTAAATAAATGTAAACAAAACAAATACAGTGTTTTATCTGCTAAACTGAATGTATATTACTTTCAAATAAACCACGGCTACCATGGTTAGCTAATACTCAGTGCTAAATGCTACTTCCAGTGTCTGACAGGAAGTTGTACCCATAATCATTTATACAGGGGTGCTCCCAGGAATAGGGTGATATACATACAGTATATATATATATATATATATATATATATATATATATATATATA
>NC_056507.1:18006957-18030248 GCF_014905685.2 Nematolebias whitei | reverse complement strand
ATATATATATATATAAACTTGTTGATTGATTGCATATGAATAAAAAAGGTGTTAATGCCTAGAGAACATGTTGAAGACAACTCTCAGCTACTACTACACCAAATGTTAGCTTAATATTGCATGGTTTTATTTAAATATGTCAATTGGTTGATGGAACAATGTCCAGCATTTGCTGTATATTTTGCGAATGACTCTCAGGTACTTCAACACCAAAGTTTACTTCCGAATCTTAAACTAACTCAGTTTTAGCTATTTTTATATTGGCTAATGTCAGTTAGCAGTAGTAGCCTTTTGAATTTAGTTGACTCCTTCATCAGTTAGCTATATAGATTTGTTTAATGATCACTTTCTGAGTATTTCATTCAAATTGTTCAGCGTTTTTTTTTTTTTTTTTTTGCCATCAGATAGATTTGTTTGTCTCTAAAGGGGAATGTCAAAGCTTTAAAAAATATATTGCACAATGAGTGTAGCAGCCCGCATGTGTTGGGGATCACTTTTAGCAACTTACACAACAAATGTGGTCTGTGTGAAATTAGATAATTTACAGCCATATTTGTGTTGGCTAATATCATTTCATTGTAGAATTCATCTTGAATAAGCTTGATTCCAAATGTGTATTTCTAGGTCTACATCCATTGAAACGTTTCCTGGAGTTTCATTAAAATCCATCCACTGTTCATTAAACATTTCTTGCCAATGTTGCCAATAAAGTTGCTTATCAATGGAGAGATAAATAGAATTGGCATCTTGTTTGGATAGACTGATTTTTACAAAGAAAATGAACACACACCAATAAAAATACTATTGCCCTTTTGTCTTTGGTGGAGGGTGTTATTGAAACCAAAAGTGTTCAGAGAAAACAACACTTTTAAACAGTCACGTTTTTATATGTATTTCATGTGTTTAAATTTTAAATTTATTACAGTAAAAATACTGTAAAAGAAACTCCTGTTTGAATCTTGCTAATTATATTTTTTAAAGGAAGATTTAAGCATTTCTAAACACTTGTACTTATCCAACGGGAAACTTCCTGTATTATTTTCTGAATTTCTGACCATTGCATATTGATAATGCTATAAGCACAGCTTAAGCAGCTTAGAAAATAACTCAGCCACATCAATATTTATTCTGATACAGAAACTCAGGTGGAACTTTACCTGTCAGCTGTTGCGTTGGAAGAAAAAATAATTCCAGCCGAAAGAACCTATTCCATCTGTAAAACATGGTTAGATGTTTAGTAATTTGGACTGATTTTTATTAACCCTGGATAGGACAAAAAAAAAAGTTTTACTTTTTGCTTTAAGAGTTCTATACTACACACATCACCCACTCAAATGCTAGACCATCAACTCTTGGTGCTCTTTACCAGACATTTGATAGGGGCAGTAAAAACTCAGTTATCCAAAGCCAAAGTCTGCAAATGAGGTCACTGCGATGAGAGGCGGTAAGAGGAGGATGAGTGTGAAGATATTTCACCAGAGACTTGAGAGAAATAGCTGCACCATTGTCTTTCACCTGACAGAGATTTTAATCATCGTGGCAATTTTACAACAGCCCATAAACTGCCGCAGCCAGGCCTCATTGTTAACCTCCAATTGCTTTTGGGGTTGTAAATACGGCTGCCTCGCATGCCTCTGGCCTTGCCAATAGTTTATGGAGTGAAGGGACGGACGTGTTGATGGCGACGGGAGACTTCCCTGAAAGTATTGAGGAACACGGAGCACGGTCTTACCAGTAAATAAACATATGTTTGCTCGTGAAGCACACTAAACTGCTCTGCATGAGCTCATTGTTGATGACTGAGTGCTTTTTGCTCGAGTTGGGTATTTGGCTTTGTCACCTAATCAGTAAATGAACCCATTGGGATAAGGGTCACAGCTCCGTCTAATGTCCAGATTTGAGCCGCAACATATGACTAATATTCCAAAAGTACAAGGGATGCACGATATTGGATTTTTGGCCAATATCCGATACGCATGTTAAAACTACTTTATAACGGATACCAATTTTATTTTTTTATACTTTCCTTTGTCAGAACATAGCCCTCTTATTTAGGCTTATTTGCCACAAAATTGTGCAACAGCTGTAAGAGTTGGTGACATATATTCAGTAACAGCCATATGCATTGCACTTTAACTTATATTAAATAAAAAGTGTTAAAGATGATTTATTAGCATTAGTCACCTGTGATGCTGTCTCACTTGCGGAGGCTTGTTCTGGGTTCCTAGCTGCAGTGTGGGATCCTCTACACTCCTGTGCCTGAAAGACAGACTTTTTGATTTCAAAGTTTTTGCCTATCCATTGTGCCGTAAGACTAATCATGCTAACGGGGTTAACACAACCTTCAAATGTCTGTGGTAAACCCAAGTGCTATTGGCTATTAGCTTCTCAATGGCATCAGAAATTACGGCTTGCAACTCGAGTAAGGCTACGTCAAAAAAATATTTCAGACTGGGGAGAATGTAGCAAGGCTCAACGTAGTTCAAAAATCTTCGGAATCCAATATCCTCAACGAAAAAATAAAACTTCCACACCAGGAATCCTTGTCACTGGGTTGTCATACAAAAACGGTGCCTTTAATATCAGTGAGTTATTTTGATGGAATGGTCGATATTTAACTTTAACGCTAATATCGTCCAATACCGATACCATGTCGATAATATTGTGCATCCCTAAAAAAATACCATTATTTTTAGTGTTACAGAAATTTTCAAGGGTCGAAAAGGATAATTGATGGTGGACTCATGTTGACTCAGTGACTAACTTTGACATTCACTTACAATAAGCATTTGATTATTTAGTTGAGTGCTTACTCTTTGATGAGTGAGATCAAAGATTCCAGTTGACAATGTAAAAGGGAAATAGAATCAAGAATATAACGCAGGGTAATAGAGATATTGACGTGAACTCCTCTTTATTTAGAACGTAAATGAGAGAATATTGATCCATTGGTTGTAGATCAGTCAGACAGTACCTTCTGGATATTTGCCAACAGCTTGATTAGAAGAGGGTGAAGAGCAGGAACAGGAAATTTGAGACTGCTTGCAAATGATTGCCTGTAAAAAGTTAAAAATATATATTTTTGTAGAACAGTGAGCTTCATTTTTTACCCTGCAACGTCTATTTTCCGATGGTCGGCCATATTTCCTTTGCTATTTTATTTTTTTTTGTCAGTTAAATATTTAAAGGTGAGCAAACTTTTAGTCTGAGGGATAAAAAATGTCAACTGCTCATCTAAGCAGATTGAAAATCTGTTTTTGTACGAGTCTTGACACTTAAAATGGAAAACTACTATCTTAACAGACTTTTCTGTTTACGCATTATGCCTGATTGATTTAATTGTTTAATGAATCTTTATTTTCAAAGTGGTGTAATTGTTGAAACTGTTGCCAAATGAAGTTAAACCATCTTTCTTTGGGTTCATTAAACCCGACCAAAAGACTTGTATACCGTAATATGAATGAGCTGCATGATTCATACAAGAACCATCCATCCATTATCTTTACCCATCCATCCATCCATCCATCCATTTTCTTTACCCGCTTGTTCCATTTTGGGTCACGGGGGTCGCGGGTGCCCATGTCCAGTAATCACTGTGCGAGGGGCGGGGTACACCCTGGACGAGTCGCAAGTCCATCACAGGGCCACATAGAGACAAACGAGACAAACAACCATTCACTCTCTCACTCACACCTAGGGACAATTTAGAGTTACCAATCAGCCTAACATGCATGTTTTTGGTCTGTGGGAGGAAACTGGAGTACCCGGAGAAAACCCACGCATGCACGGAGAGAACATGCAAACTCTACCCAGAAAGGCCCCTGGATCAGGGTTTGAACCAAGAACCTGCTCGCTGAGAGGCAGCAGCTCTACCAGTTGCGCCACCGTGCTGCCCTCATACAAGAACATTTTTGAAAATAGTAGCTAAAGTGCATTTACCGTATTTTTCAGACTATAAGGCGCACCAGATTATAAGGCTCATTAAGCGAAACAAGTTAATTTTGACTGATTTTTGAGCGCCGTGTACCACATAAAATTGGTTCGAGGTCAGTAAGCACAACCAGAATTAATACATAATGTGCACGGGATTATTTATTCATTCAACCTTTATTTATACAGGTTATTCCCATTGAGCCTCAGGGACTCATTTACAAGAGAGACCTGAATTTAATTTAATCTGAATTATAAGGCTCACTGTTGATTTTTGAGAAAACTAAAGGATTTTAAGTGTGCCTTATTGTCCCAAAAAATATGGTACCTTTAATAAATAATGCAATCCCACAAATTTACCCTGTTTAGAGTCAAATTACTTGTTTCAGCTGTAAGCCTTTGATGAGTAGCAACAACTCCATCCACAGCAAAAAATGTTGCTGTCATTTTTCAAACTTGAGATTTCTGACAGCTCGGTTATAGCAAACTATTTAGGGATTCAGTCTGGAGTTATTTTTCCTCTGGGTGTTACAGTGCCTTCACTCTTTGTCACGTCACCTCTCAGGCACACTTTCAACATGGTGTTGGTTCACAGATGTTAGGGTCAAGCTGTGAGTCTTTAAACTCAAAGGAGAGCTTCTGTCCACCCTGCTACACAACTACATGCCAACAAAGAGGAAGAAAGAGCTGTGTACCTTTTGTTGGAACAAAACAGACAAATTATATGAAAAATCTCTGAATGGAAAGTTAAATATGATTCCAACCTCCCTAAAGAAATAATAATCACTTTTCATTTTTAGTCCTTCAAAGCATTTGGCTTTATGCTTGTCCTATAAATCTTAAATTGAGAGCAGGAGAAATACAGCACAACATGAAAAATGCTCTTTCTGCAGATCCTTTGAATATATATTTTTAGCTGGCTCTGTTCCAGCAACAAGCTCTTACTAAAAAGTAACTGGCTGTTACTCTTTGAATTTAAGACTTGTCTAATATGCTAAATAAAAGTGATTACTGAAGAAGTTAGGACATAATACTTGTCTAATCTCAAGTTTGAGCTGGGTGGGGGCGGTGTGATTTTGTTGTGCATACAAGATTTTAAGGGCAGTTCAGAGAAGTATAAAATATTCAAATTAAAATGTATAATAAAAAAATGAATTGACAAAATATTAATTCATCAATACAACTTTATTCTAAAAGTGTTGGATCAAATGTATCAGTGAATTTATACTGTGATACCTTTGTGGTCAGTTCACTTTAGCATATTGTTCCTGCTGTACCTTTCATTTTTCATTATAAAATAATTATTCGACACACTGAAACATGATTTCACTATGATATCTGTAGATGTTTCTTCTTGTACAACACTAGCAGTGGGATCTTTTTAGAAAAAGTGGCGTTGATGGGCCAAAGCAGCAGATGGAAAGTGCATTAGGTTCTATAGGGACAAACTTGTTTAAAGTATTTAATTTCTGAGTGCTTTTAAAGGACTGGTTACTGGAAAATAATGTGGCAGGGAGAGTTAACAGTGTCCCCTGTGTTTGCCAGTTAAAAAAAAAATCAATGTAGCTCCTATTTGACTGAAGAAAATGGAAACTGTGCACACCTTCCTTTTCTGATGTTTTTTACAGACACACCTGATTTTCAACAGAAATAAGGGATAATATTGCAAAACACTGCATAGAAAAAAATAAAAAGCCTTTTCTGTCTCCTCTGTTTTTCTTGCCAAATCTTTCACCGCCCATACATTTGCTTGTCAAAAGAGAGACATAAAGCAGTGGCACCTTGGACGGATAGCTTGACAGTGTGAGTATTGAAATAAAATAAAATAAAAAAGAACCTGTGGGCATGTTGTGTTTCTGTGTGTCTCAGAGCGAAATGTAGGCATCATATTTGCATTCCTGTAGGAACAGCTACTTTCACCCATACTCTTTTTGCCAGAGTTTGGACAAGTGTCACAGTGGATCAGCAGGGTTTGGATTTTCTATTTTCCTGTATAATTTTCCAAATGCCCACTTCTTCCATTATATGGAGGAGTTATGTATATTAATATATATTGGTATATGAAGAGCTGAATTCCAAGTTCATTTTTAGTTCTCTTGTCCAATCATTTGGCTTGAGGATGTGCTATAGTGTTACTTCTCTTGGGTGAAACAGCCTGTCGGTCGTCTTCCTCATTGATTCCTGAAGTCCTCACCCTGCCTGTTCAGAAGACAGCAACTTGGCGCCAGTTGTTCGATCTCTCGGGATCAACACCAGTCACTTATGTTGGTGTCCTCTACGTCTCAGTTTCTTTTATTTTCCCAGTCAGCACCTTCTCTAAATCTACCATTTTATACACCCTATTAAATAGTGACTGTTGTGCTTTTGCCTTCTAGTGTTTTTGTTTTATGACCACATGTGAAGATTCCAGTTCCTGGCTTTCCTCTACCAGTCATTAACCACTTGTTCACAGTTCGTGAGCGACAGGTGTGTGTCATCAATCACGCAGCAGCGTAGTTGTGGTGGCTGCCTTGACGAGCCAGGACCACATAAAGACGGAAGCCAGATCACATACTAAAGATTTGAGTGTTGGTTTGCCTGCGGCGAAGTCAATCTACAGCCCTAGTAAATATATTTCAAGTAAAAAAAAAAGTTAAAGACAAAAACAACTGGATTTTATTTTGTAAAATAATACGCTTTGCTTCTCATCCGAGGAACTTTCTCAATTCAAAGAACAGACAGTGTGGGGTTTGAGTTATAAAGCTGAGCTAAGCTTGATACACATGCAGATTGCCCTATCAATCCTCACAATAGGGTTTTTGTTAGTCTGACTCACAGATGGCCTGTGGTGACATGGATGAAATTCCTGATTGGTGTGAAAATGACTGGGTATCAGACCTAACGCTGCAATATACGTTTTTGAAAGTTGAAATCTGAGACCTCCTCCTCTGTTTAAAGATGGTTTCTCTCATTTTATATAAATGGCTTTGTTCACACACCCCTCTCAAACCATCTGTCTTCTCAGTCCAAAATGTGAACATTTTGGTCCTCAAATGAGTGTCCCTTACTATATAAGTAACTTTTAAGTTACTCTTGTTGCGTACGATCTCCTAATATTTATTTGTTACTTACCCTTTTCACTAGAGGCAGGGCAGCCTGCTCGGGACCCGAAAGTCCCAGGTTCGATCCCCAGTCATTGCACATCTCGTGTTGTCTCTGAGCAGGACACCCTATCCACAATTGTTCCCCGGGCGCTTTCAGTAATTGCCCACTGATCCACCTGAGGGGTGGATGGGTTAAATGCAGAGAGCCAATTTCACCATTGTATGGGAACATACAATGATGACAATACATAACACATTATTATATTATTTGCAGATCCCTCTGGTGCTTACACCTTTCCACATTAATAAATTAAAAACACTTAGGTTTTATTCTGCCAGTGCTCGGAACACCAAACTCTGTTTAAAACCATGTCGCTCTACAGCAAAAATGACACAATTGACTAAATATGACATCTGTGTAAACTTTTCAGTATCAGTACAGTTGAGAATGAATTAAACTTTTTCAAGTGGAAAACTTTAAGCTGAATCATTACCCTTGTTTAGCGAGTAGCTTCAGTAAAAGTGTCAACATATTTTAATGTAAGCAAGCTTTTGAAGGAATTAGAGACTATAAACAGCTAAAAATAAAAAGGGTGAGTCATAAAATGTTCAATAAATTCAAAATACATTTTCTGAAGGGAACAACAAAGTATATCTTAATGTATCAGATTGTATTGAACCTACAACATATATCAAAATGCACAAGGTGACAGTTTTGGCATGTCCTTCAGGCTCTCAACCCTAACATCAACAGAATCTTGTGCATGCACATAAAAAAGCGGTACGTGCAAAAACAGCCTGAGAATATGACCAAATTAAAACCTTTTACCCAGGAGAACTTGTGAAAATCCCCCAAAGATCAGGTACAAACCTTTTGCCAAATGTATTGATGGTACAAGGTGCCAAAATCTTTCATTTAGGCTCTGTTCCATCAACCCACTTTCTGGTTCTGTGTCGTCCTGTTCAGAGATGCAGGAGGCTGGACGCTGTCCCAGCTGACATTTGGCAAGAGATGGACCCTGGAAGGGTTCCCTTAAAGCTCTAACAATGACAAAAAGACAAGTGCACTCCTACTTATGGGCATAACTGTGGGCAATTTAGAAATATTATTCATTCACTCTTCGTTTTTACTCTAGCTTTTCCCTAATTAGTAAGGTGCTAATGATCTCTTTAAACTTAATGTAAATAAAATGGTTGTCAATAAACGTATTAGGGTTTGGCAGAAACGTTAACACTACATAGCTGAAGTATTCAAAAAAATTGAATTTGACTTTAAATATTTTTACAAAAATTGCTGCAAAGTTGATATTTTTGCTTTGCTGATTTCTAAAATCATGTTATGTTTGAGTATGAAGATGATACTTTTTCTGACTTGATGCAACCATTATCATTAAAACACTTGGATCTGTGATGCAGTAGAAATCAAAAACAAACAGGAAAATAATCAAATTTGTGTTGCATCTCTAATTTAACAACTAAAGGTTTATTAAATGACCTTAAAATGCTCTAAAATTACTGTACATGCAGTAATAGTACAACATAAGAATACATTGAAGACTGTATGATTTATATACTGTAAAATAGATTTTTATTCCTAAAATATAGAATGACAAACTTGCATCTTTAATTACTTTTAGAAGTGAAGCATGAATATTCACAGTAAGATGAACTTTGATGAATGTGTTCCTGTAATTCAGGTAACATTGTTTATATAAATTTTATTTTTATGGTCATTTTGTCTCCCTATACTTATTGGTTGAAGATAAAAGAACCGAGGTCATGTAAAGTACTGTGCCTGCACTAGCTCTATCCACAGTGTCATTAAAATATCTTAATTCCTCCCCAATATCATCTCTAATAGTAGCAACTTTTCCCCACTATCTTCACTAATTCTCACCACCCTGCTCCTCATTATACCCCTTACTGAGAAACATTTCAAAATGTCACTTTGCATTCCCCGATTATGTTGCCAGTAAAACCTAATTATTCTATAATATATTGTTCATCCTATAATATACAGTTATTGCTCTGATTACAGAGGAATAAAGAAAAGTATGACCTTGGTCTTGAAAAAGTTTTGTATAGATTTAATGATCAGGGTGCATTTTAGAGCCTTTTCAGTCTTGTCACACATCAGATGATTTATTGCACTTTATGTGCTGCAATGCTAAGTTAAATTAAGATTAAACATTTACTGTGAACACTGTGAAACAGTTGAGATAAAGAGAAGAAGGTAATTATTCTTATCCTGGGTTAATAGTCTAAATAGGCCAAACAAGCAGTCTATAAATCTGCCGGCTCCGTGGACAGTCTGCCTCTGTTGTTATTGTCAGAGTATCAATTCCTTTGAATGTCCTCCTGGATTTATTCTGTCATTAAACAACCGACCGCTTGGATTTTCCTCACTTGAGTGAGTAGAAGTTTACAGGTATATCGACACGCCAGTCGATGCTGCTGGCTTGGAGGCAAAGTTGGATCCAAAGTAGCCATTTTGGACTCCAGTGAAATTGGAGATGGCTAAAGAAAACCAATTCTTATTGGCTTTTTTTTTTTTAATTCTCTGTAATCCAAACAGGATCAACTGTGTGTTAACTGCAACTAGTAAATCAATGATGTAATTTGAATGGGTGTCTTTATTCTTTTTTTTATAAACTTGTTCTCCCTGTAAAACCAGATTACACCTCTTGTACAAGAGGTAAATATTTAGATCATATCAGGGCAATGTTGCATTTATGATACAGCCATTATGACTGCAATCGAACACATTTTTAGCAAAGAAGGGTTGGTTTTGGTGAAAATGCTGTTAGCATAGTGTCACACTAGCCATGACATCCATGAAGAGCTTCTTCAGACATCACAGTTTGCACAAAGGAAAAAAATCTCTAATTTTTCACAATAAGACTGAAAATCAACTATTATTCACAATTAACTATGATGCAGCCCAAACAGCTTTTTATCAACAAATGGGGAAGGTGGACAATAATGTTTGTGTGTATGTAGTGGGGTGTGTGTGCACATGTGTGTCGGTCTGTTACTAAAATGCTCTATAAACCGCTGGACGAATTTTATTCAAACTTGCAGAAAGAACCAGTAATAATTGGATGTACATTTACATCTCATGGACTTTTAGAGTCAGACCAAATCAAACTGGCTGCCACAGCTAGATGAACATTTTCAAACTTGTTCAGTTTTACAGATATTGAGCCAAAATGTTTGATGCGGTAGTAGCTGAGAGTAATCACAACACATACTTGGAGCATGAGCTCTTGCATTATTGCAAGAGATTATGTATGCAGTGGATGACATGCATTCCTATAAGGATTGCTATGCCTTTATTTATTAATATGATGGGGTTTTTTTTATTTTCTGTTCGTTTTCCATCTTTTTTCAAAAAATGAGCAGCTAAAAAACATGATCCTATATTTTCATGATAACGTTTATCTATCGTTTCCTTTTATATCTTTATTAGGTTAATATGTTATCTTTAAATAACATGCACTTGGTAACATGGTGTTAATAAAGTATTATTAGGCTTTGTCGATTATTTTTTGTAATTTAGATTTTTTTTTTTTTTTTTTACTTATTTTGGTCTCATTAGGGTCAATAGGAGCCATATGAACAATGTACAGTGTCATAATTAAAGCAAGTAATATCTTCTGATTTACTGGGCAGATTTAATGAAGGGTTTATAAGTTATTTTGAGGGGGAAAGTAATGAAATGTAAAATGAAATGGAGTGTAAAACCTGTATAATAAAATTAACAAAGCAAGCATCTAATTCAAAGTGATAAAAATCAAAGTCAGCAAAAGTGTATTTATGACATTTTTTATTGTCAGAAAGTGTAGCAGAAGGAAAAAAAAAAGACACAAGTGTTTTTGGATTGAACCATTATATGAACCTAATGTGTGAAATGTACCATAAAAAAAAAAAAAAAGAAAAACCTGAATGTGTTGGCTCTCTCATGTAGAGCAAAAAGCTAATTTTGTTGCAGGAAATTTGATAAAATTTGTGTTCCACCTGCAGCTATGAAGGAGTGACTGTATTATATACATGGTAAATGACCCATAGACTGCAGATGTAGGAAGGCCACTGTGGGGAAAAAAAAAAAACACAGATGTGATGGGCGGAAGAAAAAATACTTGGCACAGATATGATAAATAGATATAGGTGTAGATAGGAGGTCAAATTGCAGACGGAGCGAAACTGAAAGATTTGTCCTTGAACAACCACTTTGACACAGTGAATCATTCTTTCAGCGCAGGAGACGTACTGAGTTCAAAATGTGCCTTCACTGTATTACCGTGTTTTTTAGACTATAAGGCGCATTAAGCGAAACAAAGCAGATAAGTGTAACTTTTTTCAACTCATTCACAATAACTCAACATTGTTCACATAAAATCGGTTCGAGGTCAGTAAGCACAACCAGAATTAATACATAAGGCACACCGAAGGCTCACTGTCAATTTTTGAGAAAATTAAAGGATTTTTAGTGCGCCATATAGTCTGAAAAATACGGTAATAACAAAAATGCTGATCACACTGACTAAAATAAATCAGCTCATCAAATTTAACCTTTTTGATGTTGTGAATACTACACTGGTTTTACAATTGTGAAGCAAGAATCTCGAGGAGCACAGTGCCTTCGCAACTTGACCACTATTACCGATTTTTTTCAAGTTTTTGTCAGAATTACTGTTTAGATGTTAATGAACCAGCTGATAATGACGTGCTTGAAATGTTGAGTAATCTTGGTTTACTCCTGATGTTTGCCTGCCTGTCATTAAGAAATGGACAGAAAAAAGCTGCCTTGAATCAAAGACAGACATATGAAATATCCTGTTTTTATAATTATAGTGAGGGGGGGGGTCTGTGTAAAAGCTGTCAGGAGACAATATGAAGTTTAAAAAATTACAACACATGTTAAAGGATTATCCAATAAGTTGTCATGTTTTTTTTTAAAAAAAAAAACATTGACCCCAAATACGGATAAAATTACATCTATCTTTTTTAAAGGTACTAAATATTTGTGCCAAAATACCTAAATATACTCTTTTTATATATGTTTAAATTATTATTATTTTTTTTTAAGATAATACAATGAAAATACTCATTGCAGTCAATGAAACTGTGAATTGAACTCTTAACGTATGCTAATGGGTTTCTGTGCACAGACTGATTCTATGGGTGATGGGACTTTTTGTTTTATTTCTATCTATTTTTGAGTAACCAGGAACTGATGGAACAGTCTGCTGTTATCATTTGAGTTTAAGCAGTTCCAATTTGAATATTCTTAGAAAATAAAAGCTCCAATCAAAGAAGCAATCTGGAGACAAAATGTCATAAAACAATTTTATATAACACAACAAAATAACACGAGTATCATTGTTTTCTTGAGGTTTTTATGTTATTTTAAATCTTTTTAAAACAAAATAAAATTTGAGTAATTTTGTTTTGAGTCTTGTTGAGCCTGGTAGCAGAAAATCTTTCTCCCTGTATAAGAGGGGTGCAGCATTAAAGCTTGAAGAACTGGTATACTATCAGTGAGTAGGATCTTATTTATTTTGTTCATTATGATAGGCACACATTTTTGTTGCTAGATTTCTGAATCTGTCATCTGACAAGATGCTTGCAGGTAGATAAAATTACAACCCACACACCTGGTTCATTTTTACAGGCGCTCCAGAACGATGTGGGTGTGCAGTAAACGGAGGCGGGTGCATTGTCCTGCAATCAGTTATAAATTACCTCCTCGTCTCCCTCCAGGTCTCCACAGTTTGGTCAGCTGGACAGAAGGATGGATGTAGAGATACATGGATATAAAGCAGAGGTGAGGGTGGGAAAGCACTGATCGAGTGTAAGGTTTGAGATGAGCAAACAAAGCCCGAAGACGAACGAGCAGCTTGGGACTGTGGGTGTGTATGGGCGAGAGAAGAGCAGTGACGGCCAATGATGAAGATTCATTGGTGTTTTCTTGCTACTATCTATCTCTACTAAAATGCACAGCCACTACTGAATACCTGTGCCACTAAGTTGATTGAGAGTTTGTTGCGTGGGTGCTCAGATGGAGCAGATGTCAGAGAGGATCAATGAGGAAAAGTTAAAATAAGGCAGGAAAAACAATCCAAGTCAAACTCAGGAAAACACAGACGATAATCGTAAATGCAGTCTTATCAACGGTTGATAGATTGATCTTACTGCTGTGCCGCACTCGCCTGAATCAACCTGCGGGGAAATAAAGCTTTATTCTGCAGTAAATCTTCTCTGTCATTTTCTGGATATAAGTGACCCCATTTTAAGCGGTTTGCAGAGTGACTCAACGTGAAAGTGCTGTGGGGCCAAAGGGTGGCAGCCTTTTGCTGTTATGTAGCTCCAAGGCTACAATGGGCTGACAGCGAGACTAAACATGAAGCAGCAGGGGCAAATTTAATTACCCTTTCTCTGTCATGTCGCCTTGGTGACTTAGTGAAATGAAACATTACTTGCATGAATATGAAACATGGAGAGAAGTGAAAGTAACAAGTCTGTTTTAATGTTTTTGGCTTGTTTTGCTTTTGGCAGCAACGTTGAGACCAGACCAACAGCTGGATTTGTGTGTTCTCTAAACAGGTGTGAATTGATGAAGTGTGAATTGAAGGAGAGTGTTAAGAAGATGTTATTTTTGACATGGTTTATTACCTGAAGGTTTCCTTCTCAAAGCTGCATGCGACTTTTATGTCACCTGGAGTTTTACAGACAAGAAAGAGAGGCTCCAAGAAATGAGGAATCGGTACAACAATGGATCAAGGTGTCAAACAAGTTATTATTAGTGCTATTGTTTTTATGGTCAAAGATGCCTGACACCTAAACACAAATATCAGCTACATCACTGTACATAGTCAGGTGTACTGTAGATTTTCAGTCATCCAGGAAATTACACAGAAATAACCATACATGACAATAATAAAACATCTGGACTTCCATTTTGTAGCTGAAGACTTCACTTCTCATCTAGGTAGGTTCTCAATTTTATTCTAGAGTATGGAATTCACTGCATAATAAGCTCTGTTATGTAATATAACAATTTTTCAAAGTGGCTGCACAGACCAGTCTGTCGTTATGTTTCCTTTGACCACTCGTAAGTCACAGATGGAGCCGGTCACATCCTGGAGATGTGAGCTTTTAGAAATGAAGCGAGTATCGCAGAATTAAGAGGCATAGAGCAGAACTCAGCTGTGTTAACTTGGAGCACACTGCATTAAACATGTTATGGTTGTCTACATTACATATTTTTTCAAAACAAGGCAAATTAACTCACTGCAGTGATTCTCGTTGTGGTTAAAAAAAAAATAAAAAGTTTAATTAAAGTTCATGCTCAATAAAAACAAAGATGCTGTGCTTCAACGTCTAAAAAGTATGTGGAAAAACTGATTCATGCTTTTATCACATCTAGGCTGGACCATTGTAATGGTTTATATGGGTGTCCAAAAACATATTTTAAAAGTCTTCAGATAATCCGAAATGCAGCTAACAGAGTTTTAATGAGAGATGGCAGGACAGACCATATTTCTCCAGTTTGAGCTTCACTCCGTTGGCTCCCTGTCAAATTCAGAATGTAATTCAAAATCTTATTTCTAACCTACAAAGCACTCAACAACCTATCTCCATCTTATATTACAGATCTTATTGTTCCACATTTTCCTAACAGATCACTTCAATGTCAGACTGGAGGCTTACTTGTAGAGTTTCCAAAAGCAGAATGGGAGGAAGATCTTTCACTTATCAGGCTCCTCTTTTTTGGAACCAACTTCCAGTTTCTGTCCACGAGGCTGACACTTTGTCCAGTTTTAAGACTGGGCTTAAGACTTTCCTTTTCCTATAGTTAGGCTTGACTTATTATGCTGTCATAGGCTTAGATTGCTGGAGGACAAACTGCCAAATGTATACAAATGAATAGTTTACATTTGAAATTATTTATATATTAACGTGATTCTCGACCTGCCATTGTGTACCTGTTCCTCCTTCCTGTCATCTCAGTCCCAGCTGGTCAAAGCAGATGGCCGCTTGTCCTAAGCCTGGTTCTGCTAAAGGTTTCTTCCTCACGAGGGAGTTTTTCCTTTCCACTGCTGCTCAGGATGAGAGTCTGCGATAAATTTAAGACTCAACGCAGTCTGCTCCTCAGATGAATAATGTTATTAACTTACTTTTTATATATATGACCATTTTATTCAGTGCCCTGAGATGACTTCTGTTTTGACTTGGCATTATATAAATAAACTGAACTGAACTGAATGAATAAATCTGTTTCTTGTTGTGGGCAGCACGGTGGCACAACTGGTAGAGCTGCTGCCTCACAGCGAGCAGGTTACCCTAGTTCATATCCCAGTCTGGTGGCCTTTCTGGGTGGAGTTGGCATGTTCTTTCCATGCATGCATGGTTTTTCTCCGGGTACTCTGGTTTCCTCCCATAGACCAAAAACATGCATGCTAGACTGATTGGTAACTCTAAATTGTCCCTAGGTGTGAGAGAGTGAATGGCTGTTTGTCTCATTTTTCTCTGTGTCCCTATGATGGACTGGAGACCTGTCCAGGATGTCCCCCACCTTCTGCAGTTATGGCTGTATATGTGCATCAGTGACAGCTGCAACCCTAAGAAAATGAAGAAGCGGGTAAAGAAAATAGATGGATGGTTGGATGTTTCTCGTTGTTTAACTAGCTGATCAAAGACCATCTGTCATGAATTCATCACATTATTTGGTATTATTCATCATACTTTTGCACATGTTGCCTGTTTTTCCTCTATTACTACCTCGCTTCGCTTTGACCTCCCTAAGGACCCAGTTTAAAATTGGCTGTGCTAAGTTTTCCATTATGGGTCAACACAATTTTGGTTGAGTTTTTAAGCCTTTAAATGCCTGAATGATGAATACGTTCAAGTTCAAATGTTTCACATAACATTTTTGAGGTGTTGGCGTTTAAATAACTGTACTTAAAATAAACTGCTAAAGCTCAAAGAAAATCTTTGAAAGACCTTTAAAAAATCTGAAATCCTGTTACTCAAGACCACTTCAAAAGATTACCAGAAAATCTGGAAAATAGTGTTTTCTGGAAAATTCTGGTTGTCACATTACAATCTGAGATGGCCATCCCCGTATATGCACATGTAAAGTGACCACCCCTATCATTTGAGGAAACCATTTTTCTAGTTTTTGTATCACTTAAAATTCTAGTTTCCTCAAATGCTTATAGGGTGACTGAAGAATATGGTGGCCATGGCCATATCACTCGTTTAGATTAGTTAAAAAAAAAAAAGGTGTGATGGCCACACACTTTCCATGTCTCTCCACAGCTCCTGTTTTACACTCCCTCAAATGATTAAAAAAACAGGTGTCACATTTTTTTCAATGTTTTGACTATTTTTAACAATAGATTTTGTATTTTGCACTTCGCTAAATTCAAAATCTTTTAAGTGCTAGATCTCTGTAGCACATAAATCTGTTTTATTTTCGACACTTACTTGTTCTCACAGAACCCTGAAATTTGTTTTGCAGCAAACATAAAAAGTGCATAAAGAGTTTATATTATAAGTGGAAACTTACATGTATATAAATATAGTCAAGGATAATTTACTCGTCTGCACTAGGCGATGAAGTTAAATGTTATCATTACTAGTATTTTTCTGTAAAAGGGAAGCGAAGAAAGAGCTGAAAAACTGCCTATTAAAGACAGAAGCTATTCACTTCTAAAAGGGGGCAGATAGTTGGGGAATACTGGTCAGCAGAAATGTCAGCTGCAGAAATCAGGCAGGAAGTTGAGGAACACGTTATAGATTCTGCAAGAAAAATGAGCTTTACACATTCAGCATGCCGTCTTAGCTTGTTCTGAATGTACTGAACAATGCCTTTGCTTGTCCATCAGCTTGTACATATGAGATGTGTTTAATTACAGAGCTGATTACTTCAGCTCGCAGAACTTTGCATATAATTTTGACTTTTCATTCTTTCAGTGTTTAAATTTTAAGTCAAAATTGCTTTTGAATTTATTTATTTATTTATTTTGTATCCGAGGGACTTTTATTACATTAGTTGCTTCAAAGTAAGTTTGAAAAATCAGGTTTTCACTTGTTATTCACTAGAGGGAAGGGGGAAAAAACAGTAAATGTTGATGAGAGTAGAAACTGCTGCTATGGTGTTGCATTATTTTGCCGCAGACAGAGCGGACATTGCTAACAGTGGCAGGGCTAACGTTAGGTGGTCTAATGGCAAAGTTAAGTGTTAAATCCAGATAGAGACACATTTAAGTAGCTCCATTTTTTCTGAACCAATTAGTTGTTCAGTGTTGTATACAGTATACAGTGGAGACAAAGTCATTAAATGCAGTTAATTTATTTGTGCCACATTTATTGGATCGCTGCTTGTAGAACTGTTAAAGCTTTATTTTTGAAAGACGATGTCATCTGTTTATTATAAATTATTTAACAATCCAGTCATCAGAATTTACATGCCTTAAAGATGATTTATATTATATTTGAAAGTTTAATTTCTAACGGTCTGACAAGTAATCTTTCAAATATCTACTCCACTTTTTACAGAAGTCCTTGAACATATCCTTAAATACTGGATTTATTGCAACATATTCTTAAAATAAAATGATTAATAAAAGACTCAAATGTTTAATGAGATTTAAGGGCCTTAGCTGTCACTTCTTGTCCTTCTTGGCTACCAATCTGGAGCTCGTGGATTTAAATTGGGATAAAATACCGCAGCTACATTATCTAACAGACTAGTCTACATATTTAAATGATTAATGCTTTGCGTCATTTCATAATATCGCATCAATTTTTAGATGTTATCTCAAAGAGCATATAGTGTTAGTTTGTCTGATTATCCAGTCATTTTCATGGTCATTTCTTTACATGATCATTCATGTTTAAAAATAGTGTGTGTGCTTTTTTTTTTGCCATGGTTTCTTAGGATTGTGAATTTTTATTAATTATTGATTGGTGGGGAGGATATGAAAGGGTATCATCCACACTAGAGATTCTGAAACATTTCTTTGTGCCTGTAGTTTTTTAACTATTCATATGCCCTGTGATTCAGAATTCACTTAAGCAATTTTAACGTTTCCTTAAACTAAATAACTGTGTTGGGTAGAACTTGTGTTTAGTATGGATGGAAAATTGCTCCATGTTAGATTCTGGGTTTTAGGTCAGACGAGATGTTCACGGTGAAGTGGGATTAGGGAGTATTTTAGTATCTTTGTGCTTTGACATCCTGCTAGTTCAAAAAGTCTCCAATTCTCAAATAAGAAGTCAAGAGTCAAAGTAAAGAAGGGAGAAAATGTCTTCAATGTTAATTTGTTCAATACATTTTTAAATGTTAGGCACTTCTAGAAATTTCCCTGTTCATTGGATGTCAGAACAGTTCTGTTCACACTTTGCTCCAAGTATGAAAAAGCTGTCACATCTGGTGACCTTTAGCCTGTCAGATGAAGACACTGATGCACATTATTTTAAGTATTAATAGATTATAATTACAAACATGAAATGCAGATGCAACAGAAAATGTCTGCTGTGTTTGAACTCATGACACAAACCCACATCTATGCATTTCCTTCATCTCATGTGAACTTTAATAATAGATCCCTCATTGAATTTTCCAGTTAAAGAGCCATTTTGCTACTCAGAAGTCAAAGTGCTGGCAGCTCAGTTTTCCCAGTTTCTTGTGGTATTTCGGAATAGATTTACACAGGCAAATCAGTGTGAGCCTAAAGCCCTGAAAGAGGCACTCATGGGAGAACACACAATTTTAGGTGATTTACCACCAATATCCTGATATTTGAACAAAATTGCTTTCAAATGTTTCAAAGGCAAATCTAGAAAGATAGCTGAAATCGGTGTGGGATTACAAACAAGCAAATCAATTTAAAACAATTTGTTTGCATTTTAATTAAATAAATGGACCACGATTATCCTGTGATGGACTTGCGACCTGTCCAGGGTGTACCCCTCCCCTCGCACAGTGATTGCTGGACATGGGCACTGGCGACCCCTGTGACCCAAAATGGAAGAAGCGGGTAAAAGATAATGGATGGATGGACTGCAATTGTAATTTATTTATTTTTTTGTATCAATTAAATCTTATTTAAATATATTCCATAATAATGTAAAAAAATAAAATAAAATCCTGTTGGTCCAACATAGAATGCAATGAGAATAGCCACAAACTTATTTTTTCACACCTTTCTCTAGTCTTTTACTTTCAATAATTATTTGAATTGAAACTCTGATCTGACCTTTGAGGGTTGATTTACATATTCATAAATAAGCTGTACATCTTTACAACTTAGCTGCCAAAACCTCTGTAAAAGCTGCTAATTTTATAACCTTTTTCTACTGAGATGTTCAAAGAATGAATATCTTTTCTTTTGGTACAGAAAAGCTTTATCATCTCATTAAAATCCACTTTTAATTGGGTACCAACTGTTATCTCTTCATTTCCTTGATTCAAGAAGGATTTGAATTTTTGTATTAATTTTTTTCTGCAAAAGAACTGAAGCCTCTTTAAGCCTTTGCATATTAGCTGTCACCAAATAACCTTAACTACAACCACATTTTTACAATTGGATGCAGTTAAGCCCCATCATGGTCAATGTACTGATAGAACTAAATGCCAAGACAATAAAAGGTCAAAACACCATTTAATTATTGTCATTAATCTATGATAAAATGTGTTCAAATCCCAGTCTATGAACATTCATACATCCTTAGAGTAATGCCAGACTGTTAGCAGGTTTGTAATTCTGTCTCAGACCCGTGTATTTGCTCTGAAGCTGACCTTGTGGTGGTTGGGTCAGACGGAGCACCACCAGGTCAGGGATGATTGGCACTTCACTGTTTGCCAGCTGCCCCATGTCACACTCAATCAGCAGTAATCGGCCTGTGAGGAATAGTCAGACCTAATGAGCAGTTATTTCTCCTCCTAAACTCCATTTCTTGCACTACAAAACACACAACATATGTGGTGCAGCACATTTTATGTCTTATGTGTTAAAAACGCACACTTTCAACAAAGAACAGCTTCAGTTTGATTTGATTCCAACTCAGATGCAGTATCTATCCCAGTCCAAGCATTCACTCCCTTTTCACTAATCTCACTTGTGTCTTAATTAAGCTCCACTGACATTGAATTTACAGTGATCAAAAGTACACTTAGTGCTTCTTCCACAGAGTATTTGCTCTGGTGCTGAACTCAGACAGCTTTAATTACTGTGCAAACATGACAAGCTATATCCTGTTTAGAAGGACTTAAAGTTTTCTTTTTCTCTCTACGCAATAATGAAAAGTTATGCCCTTAAGTCATATACGGTATATCATCATATCATTCTGCATTGCATGCACCAATAATGCTCAAGCAATGCCCTGTTTTTTTTGTCTCCGTCACAGAGCAAAGAAGGGGAATTGTAAATACCAACTGTCCATCCGTCCTGATGCATGCCCAATAATCCAGGTAGAAAAATCTAACAAGGTTGAGTCAGGTCCTCTGGATGGATTCTTCTTTGTTTAATCCATCCATCCATCCATCCATTTTCTTTACCCGCTTATTCCATTTTGGGTCACGGGGGTCGCTGGTGCCCATGTCCAGCAATCACTGTGCGAGGGGCGGGGTACACCCTGGACGGGTCGCAAGTCCATCACAGGGCCACATAGAGACAAACGAGACAAACAAACATTCACTCTCTCACTCACACCTAGGGACAATTTAGAGTTACCAATCAGCCTAACATGCATGTTTTTGGACTGTGGGAGGAAACCGGAGTACCCGGAGAAAACCCACGCATGCACGGAGAGAACATGCAAACTCCACCCAGAAAGGCCCCTGGACCGGGGTTTGAACCAAGGACCTGCTCGCTGAGAGGCAGCAGCTCTACCAGTTGCGCCACCGTGCTGCCTCTTTGTTTAATCTTTTATCCAAAAGATCTTCAATCTGATGAGCTGCAAGTAAACAGTTGTATAAGTAATGGATCAACCAGTTTGCTGGTGACAGCCAAAACTAGTTGTTCACATGCAAAAGGAGGACCATCAGCCTAACGACGGTTCATTAGTGCCATGATGGCCACTTGCTATTCACAGAGGGCTGAGTGATGCAATAACAACATTGTAAGAGGGTGACAACTGGACGCAGAGGCCTCTGCCTCTGTTTAATGATGGACGGGTTCTCTTCACAAAGATAGTTTCATTTACTCCTCTCTCAAACCAACATTCCTCTCTATCAAGAATGTGCACATCGTCCCTGAAAGATTGACAGCTGACTTGCACATGAGTGTAGACTGCAGAGTCCTGGCCTGATGATGTTGCTCTTCAGTACTGGGCCATCCTTTTTGCCAGTGGATGTTTAGTTTCCCTGATGTATGACTGATCACAGCATGGCACTAAACAGCATACACAATATTACTCTGTTTGTGGCAAGGGACTGGCTCTTTGGGATGGGCCAGTCTTTGTCAAAATGCATTTATGAGTTTGAAAGCTGCTGGGACATCATATTTAGAAAATAAACATCTCAGTTCCTCTGAAATTCCAGCAACATATTGAATGACAACTGGTCTAAGTCTGTGTTCCTCCTTTTCAACTGTTGGCTGACTGGAGTCCTGTTTGGGTTTCTTCTCTGCTTTCAGGAAGGCCCAGTTAGGATATCCACATTGCTCCAGGGCCTTTCTTGTGTGGGATTTCTCCTTCTCCCTGGTTTCTGAGTTAGTGGGGACACTGTCCACTCTGTTGTATAGAGTCCTGATGACTCCTAACTTTTGCTGTAGTGGATGATGGGAGTCAAACCTCAAGTACTAGTCTGTGTGGGTGGGTTTATGGTACACATCTGTTTCCAAATTTTCTCCATCTGAGACTGATTTTACAAAACAAGAAAACTAACCTGCCATCTTTTCCATCTTTTCGTGTGAACTTTATACATTTATTCACCGAGTTGATGTGACCAGTAAAATCTTGGAGTTCCTGAGGCTTGATTTTAACCCAGGTGTCATCAACATACCTGAAACGACTCAGTGGTGTCCCTGAAAAGGATACCAAAGCTCTCTTTTCTTCCTCCTCCATGTAAAGGTTGGCAACAATAGGAAAAACTAGAGACCCCATAGCACACCCATGTTTCTGCCTATAATATGTAAAGTAGGTTGACTGCAGGCAGTTTCAAGAGTTGACACAGTTGCTCTGTGGAAAGCGTGGTCCTTTTGCAAAGAATAGTGTCTGATTTTAACCTTAAACAGACCTCCTCTACTGCCTCATCAACAGTAATGTGTTTAAAAATTGATGTGATATCAAAAGAGACCATTGTTTCATCTCCATGATGACATCCCTCACCTTAGCCACAAAGTCCATGGTGTTCTGTATGTCACATTTCTCTCCACCAGAGGAATTATTCTTGGTGCAACCACAAAGTTCAGTACCCAGACAAGGATCTCTTCTCTGGCTGGGTGAGCTGTCGGTTTGACAAATTCTTCAACCACTTCTCTATCTCCTTGGTGTGTGACTGTCTTCCAGTGTGTTGTCTGCCACTGAGTATGTTGTCATTAGGATTTAGATGGGCTTGACGAGTTGCCAGTAATTTAAACTTCTTTTGTTGTCAGGTCTTGGACTTGTCATGCTGTGCTAAGCCTTTTTTGTGAAATCCATCACCTGCTGCAATGTGATCTGCTGTAGGTATGCTGTTAGCTTTTGTCGGTTGCGCTCTTCTGTGGCCTTTAAAGATTCAATGGTGAAATTGGTCTGTCTCACTCGTTCATTCAGCAGCTGGATCTGTGCCATCTGAAAGATCTTGCTTGCCCAGTTCCCACTGATGGAAGATTTGAGTTCCAGGCTCTTGGGAAAGGTGCCACTCATTCTGTATCAGAGATGGAATCTCAGGTGGTTCCTGTAGTATGCACTCTTCCTTGCTGTCTGCTCAAAGACTCAAACTAGTCCATCCGTTAAAGCATTTCATTCGTCCATTCGTGTGTTTGTCCGTCTGTCTATTCTTGAATGTGGTGAACATGAAAACTTGAAAATTAAGTGAAGAATCCACTTACATTTTAGTATGTAACTCCATCTTCAGGAGTTTAGTGTTTGTCTTCAACTAGGAGTAAGAAAGGTCACCATCTAAAAGGCCAAGGCCACCATTTGCCACCACCTAGCTCCACCATTGTTCCTTCTCATGGATAAAATTGCTCAGCCCACTTGCCAGGATCCGTCACTCTGTGCTGCCTTGGATTAAAAAAAAAGTAACTAACATAGTCCATCCTGGCAAGTGGGCTGAGCAAT
>NC_056507.1:18004137-18006557 GCF_014905685.2 Nematolebias whitei | reverse complement strand
TATATATATATATATATATATATATATTCTTATTCTCTAACTCTTACCCACTTGAATATCTTGCACCAAAAACATTTTTTATTTTCATTCCCTGTTGAAATACAATCCAGAAAAACACTCATCTCAAAATGTACAAACTTTACTCTTCAAATCCCTCAGCAACGAGGGACATCAGCTTGGTGTGGCCTGTAAGTCTCCACTGCTTGAATACTGAATTTTAAAGTTTTGCTTTGACAGCCC
Source organism: Nematolebias whitei (assembly GCF_014905685.2). Taxonomy (NCBI): domain Eukaryota; kingdom Metazoa; phylum Chordata; class Actinopteri; order Cyprinodontiformes; family Rivulidae; genus Nematolebias; species Nematolebias whitei. The sequence continues at coordinate 18,006,317 of NC_056507.1, read as the reverse complement.
ACTTTCCTTATTCAAGTCTTAATAATAATCATAAAATGCTAGTCTTTTACTAGTTCTTGAACTGTTTACACAGTTGCATATGAAGTGTAACGTTCAACTTGATGCTTGGTTGTAAATACATTTATACATTTATAATTTTAGATTTTCTTTACTGGAGGATCTGGGAAACAAGCGGAACCCCACAGACAAAGCATGGCTGTACACATCTAATCCGTTATTGTTTACAATATAAAGCAGTGCTCACATATACACAAGCATCCCCATTATTACAACATTTAAACCAGGACTATAAATGGCCATTTTAGATTAAATTAACACAGGATGAGGTGTTTGTTGTTTTTTTCTCTCTATCAGTCCATCTCTCTTTTTTGCCTCTCTCCTCCCTATTTTTCTGTTTCTTATTGTCTTCCCGCCGTTCTCATCTTTGCACCATTAATCTTCCAGCCAATGAATTGAAGCTCCTGACTCTATCACTCCTTTCATCGACTGCAGCTGTCTCTTATTTATGGTCCATCTTCTTCCCTCCTCCTTACGTGGCCATTCCACTGTTATTCCATTGACCGGCATGTAATTTCTTACATGAATAATGCAACCAGTGAGACAAAAATAGTACCGCCTCCTTCGTTTTCCTTTCTGGGATTTGTTCTGCGGCAGTTTAACAGACTGTGTTTGTGCTGTGTACTATTTAGCAGTCAATGCTACTTTGCTAAATGGTTGTAAAGAGGCATTCAAAGATGTATTCTTACTGAAATAAAGTAGTGCAGCTGAAAGTGAGTTCAGGGTGCAGATTTATTCATCCTGTCAGTGCTCACGAACACTGATACATGATCTCTGAGGCAGCTCCCTGGACATTCCTGTTCATTAGCAATCACTCAGTGCAGCCGCAGTAACATATGGCTGTCTGCAAGCAAAAATTAAATTTCACTTACAGCGTCCAGTTTTTGTTAGGCAGCTTTCCCAAATGAACACAACAACGGCTCTGTTGCAGAATTTAACCAATAATCTGAAATACAAAGAAAATGACTGGAAATTAACACAACCTTCTCTTCCTGTAACCTTGGAAAGGAAAGTATAAATTCAAATTTGAAAGATAAGCTCACCTTGAAACTTGTTCTCCTCTCCAGCAATGATTGGGAGAGAACTTGCATAAACGTCCTTCTGAATCCCCACCTGAAAATCCTTCAGGTAGTTTTTTTTTTTTTTTTTTTTTTACCAAAGCTTCCTCTGTCATGGTCAAATAATTGTTCTCCATCAAGAACAGAAGAAAAGAAGCGAGACACATAATTTACAGTCATATGGAAAATGCCATTGAGTTCCTCAGAAACCGTTTGCTTTTGATATTAGCAAATTATTTCCAAAGAACACAAAAAACAAACAGCTTTTTCATCTTCAATAAACAAAAACCATCAATACATGTAATATTTGTCTGGTGGAAATATAATGTGCAGAATGCAAATGTAAACAGAATAGATTTCAAAATATCTAAAACTCGATCAGTAATATCAAACTTAGTGAAAACGGTTTGCAGCTGACAAACCCAAACTAATATTTAACCGCTGTGATCTTCTTTTGCTGGTCCTGTAGGAGCACTGGAATAAAGATGTAGTTCTGTTAAAATAATAACTACCTGAGTTCAGTAAAACTAATAAAAATCATTGTCACTGAGTAGGCTTTGTAATTGCATCAAATAATGCTAATTTGAACCTAAACAAAGACAAAACTGTTCTGACGTTTGGTGAATCTAATTTATAATTCCCTTTGAAAGTTTGAGACATCGTTTCCTGTAGTCTTAATGGGGAACGTGATCATGGACTTTATTATTATTTACGAGCTAAACCATAAGATGGAAGCCATTTGTGAGAATCGCAGGCCACCTGTGGCTTCTGGGACTTGCCAGCATGTTGGGGGCGACCTTGAAGGGGGCTCATAAACACGGACCATTGGAATGCCCACAAATCTGGCCATTTTGGATCAAAAGTACCAACAGGACTCAAGACTGATGAGAAAAAAGTCTGCCTGAAAAAAATCAACAATTGTGACTTAACTGAATCTGACTCCCCCGTTTGGCCGTGAAGCAGGCCGACTTATCAAATTTCTCCTGGGATATGTGTAAACTAAGAAAAGCTTTGTCTATCGCCCCCCCCCCCCCCCCCCCCCCCCCCCCCCCCCCCCCCCCCCCC
>NC_056507.1:17995200-18004037 GCF_014905685.2 Nematolebias whitei | reverse complement strand
CCCCCCCCCCCCCCCACACACACACACACACACACACCGAGAACTTCTGTGAATGCTTATCAGAGTTGCACTGGCTGACACCAACATCTTATCAGGACTATGGACTATGGAAGAGCTTCATGGACATGTCTCACCATCTTGTCATCACATGCACATGTAATGAGTTGATACAGTAAATGTGCTTGCTTGTAGAGTTTTTTTTATGTCTTAAATCGTGTCCTGATAAGGACAAGATGTGAAGAGATCTTTTTCGTAATGCCTCTATTCTATCCTCATGGCCTGTTCTTCTTTTCTATCTAAAAAGTATTTTGAATAAGGGGCCGCGCTCTCAGGAGCAGCAGCAACGTGCGCTCCACTCACCTTTCGGACGACTGTACGAACATAATTTCACTGTATCCCGGTACAACGATAATAAAGCTTATTCTGATTCTGATTAAGTTTTGGAACCCAATTCAAGATGGCTGCTACAGCCAAGTGACCTAAAAAAATACAACATTGGTTATAGCTCAGTCTATTTTATAGCTATAAACTTACAATTTGCTGTGGTAGTAGCTGAGACTGAGCCACAGCACACATTTTGAGTGCTAACAGATTGCTCAAGATCTTTGTTTGAAATGTATCCATTACCTCTTTAAAGTTGACGTTGTCTGTCATGATGAAAATACCAAACAGATGTAAAAGAAAGTGCCAACTTCTTACAAATTCTCCTCAAAAACAAACAGATTTGCTCCTTTTGATTTCCCTTTCTCGAGTTTGATTCTCATCTCAGAGAGGGAAGGTAACCCTTGTTAGGTTACCAACATATGTTCTTCCTACTGTAGTGGAAAGAGACTGATGTAAATCTCCCAGTGTGGAAACTGAACGCATGTCTATAGAAACTTGTTTTAAGTCCTATTTATTGTAATAAAACAAGTCATTGCTTTTGTTTCCCGCCTGGGCAACTGGAGTGCAAAGAAACAACATATCATAAACAGAAAATCCATCTTTTCACTTTCTGTCACATCACATAGAGTTTTACAGTGCTGGTGAGCGTGTAATAGTTCAAAAAGCTTTGCAGGGCTCTGAAATGAAACAGACTGTGGTGTGTTTGGTCTTTTCTGCAAAGAGAGGTAGTAAAGAAATTCTGGCACTCCACAGTCACTTCATCCTTGGTGCCAGAGGGATTTCTGAGGACTATGGTACAACGCTCCATGCTCTGCTATCAAACTCCACTCAGACACAATTTGTTTTTGATTTTAATGCATCATTGGTCTCATTTTCTCTCCTCTTTTAATTAATCACTGCTTGTTTTTCTTTGTTATGTATATTTTCTGCTTTGTTTAATGTGTTCATTGTCTCTTTCAATTTCAATCCTCTGTCTTCATTTCGCCGTTTCCTCCCATGCTGCTGTTTTGCTGCACAGACAGATACTAAATTGCTCTCAGAAAATGAAATTACAACCAGTGCTACCTTGTCACACACACTGGAAACGTAGAATTGGTGGTAGTGTTCTGTCAAATTCTTTTCCAAAATTGTCTGATGTGCAAAATGACCTACCTGAAGGAGCTCAGCTGAGAAAAAGAAATGCACAGCTGTGAAAGATTTGAAGAAATGGAAGGATGGGACTTTTTTACCTTTATCCCCCTCATGTATCACATCCTAATCATGCCTCCCCATAGATGAAAGCTCCTGGTTTTTCCACTCGTGCTTAGTCATCGTAGGTAACTTCCCTAATCAGTCTAAATTTGTTGTAATGCACTTTGTCAGAACTGTTTTTTGTTACAGTGCTTTTGGGATTTTATTACCTTCCTGTTTTTCTGCTGCTCTGCATCCTTCTGTCCTCAACTCACAGCCACAAATTATCACAGACAAAATGTTTTAGGTAGTTAAAATGATTATTCGGGTCTTTTGAAGAGGGGTTCTGTGGAAAAATAACAGTGAAAGGTACTCATTGCAAAGTACGCAATCAAACATACAAAAAGTTTATCCTAAACTATATCTAATGGTGAAGATTGAGTGCAATCTAATGTTTTTCAAGATACATTTATATGCAATTCTGAAAAAAGAAAAAAAGTGGAAGCTTGAGTCACATGACTCATCAGGCTATACGCTGATGAAGATTCTCTGTCATCAGGACATGGTAAATTCAAATAAAGTCCAGTTGTTTTGTCTTGAACTTTTTTGAATTGACTCATCAGGCTGGCTTTACTCTGTTCAGTTAAGCAAATGTGCGAAATGTGAGCAAGTGTAAAATCTCAGAAAATCTGTTTAGGTAAAAATATGAGTAACTTTTCCGTTAAACATGACTGAGTAAGCATAGCAGCACTGTAAAAACAGAGCTTGTCATTTTAACACAATTTTTGCAAACTTTTTTTAATCTCATCAGTTTACTTTTCAACCTAACATACCTTTCTATCTGCATATTTACTCAGTAAATCTGAACATGTACCAAAACTTCAACATTTTCTGACCTCCGTCCAAACAGCTCTTCTACGTCGCCATTGCTGATATCTTTTCAGTCACTTCGGCTGTTGAAAGAATGAGTGTGTTATGATATTCTTGCTGGAAGTATACCTCAAGCTACACAGGACATGCCGCAGCTAGCTGCTGTAGCCAGTGTTGGCCCATGCAAATAGTTACAGAAGTGAAAACAATAACATAATGTAAAATAGTCAGCACTGTAAAAGTTTGAACATGGGTTCAATCATTAACATCAGTCTGGTAAGAATTACAGTAGTCCCTCGCTACTTCGCAGTTTGTTTATCGCAGACTCGCTTTATTGCGGTTTTTCAAAATAAGATTGGACTTGCTGCACCTTTGTGCAGCCCACACTGCAGGATGAGCTTCCTCCTGCAACTGATCAGCTGTTCTCCGTGCAGATTGGAGAAGTGGGCGTGGCCAAGAACGCTTGCAGGTGGCTGAGAGCAGCGGAGGCAGAGAGAGGGAAATCATGACATTCTGTGCTTTTTTTAGAGCGTATAGAGTTTAGACACATTGTTTAGAATATTGCAAGAGTGTGGGAAGGGTTTAAAACGCCTTTATATATATATATATATATATATATATATATATATATATATAGATATATATATATATATATATATATATATATGTGTGTGTGTGCATGTAATACTGAAATAAACTACTTACTACTTGTACTACTATCCCTACTTCGCGGTTTTCATTTATCGCTGGACTTCAGGGTACGGATCCCCCTCAATAAACGAGGGACTACTGTAAGCTATTTTTTTATCCAAACTGAGGATGGTCAGCGCTATCTGCAGCAGGTAAGATATTAGTTGATCACAATTTGTTTAAAGAACTTTACATTAAGAGATCAGCTTAAACTAAAGAAAAGCTTTAATCACCTGTCTCTTTATTGTGGCAGTTTGCTGACGAGACAGAGCACAACATTAAGCAGTTAATGTACAAACATGGCAATGAATGACACAAAAACACTGCAGAGACCCTCACACAGGCTCAAAAGAAGAAAGTGCACATTAATTAAAGACATCCTGTCTTACTCAGCCTCTTTCTCTCCTGCATACTTCCTGCTCATACATTTCATGTCTGTTTATTAAAAACAAATTAATTATGCTCATTGGTATTCTGCGATGCTGCTTCAAACTGTTTCTAACTGCAAGAATCAGCAAGGTCATAAATTTGAACTGTAAACACGGGGAGTCTGGGAGGAAACTAATGGGCAGCTAGCGCTCTCTACAGTGACTCATTTGATGGATTTTAGTGACAGTATGCCACCGACTGGACAGCAACTCAATCACTCTTTTTTTTTTTTTTTCTTAACACAACGTTCCCAACCTGAAACAACTTATTCTAGTTAATTGTTTCTGTGTGTCTTTTTTTTTTTTGTTGTTGAATTGCCATTGATGCACTACTGCCACGGGAGATAAATATTCTCCGGGCAACAATAATTTCTCATTCGGTCAGAGTAAAAGCCCAAAAAGGTAAATAGGGCTGTAAACATATGACAAGCTATATCATCAGCATGACTGATATTCCCCTTTTTGCCTGGCTGCAATGTTTAATACCATCCGACAGGCCTCAGTTAGCATCAGCTTTCATTATCGATGAAATATGAAAACAGTCTTCTTGTGCTGGACAAAATGACTATTTCATTTGTAAATTAAGATTGTAATTCTGGAGTCAGCTTAAAAAAAAAATGTTGGAAGCACTTTATTTGCGGTGTGTGGAGTGCAATAACATCTCTTGGAAATTTCACGTCGATACACATTACCACGGAAACAGATCCTGTTGATGAAGGATGAAGAGCAACCTCAGGTCAATGAGTTAGCTGTAGCTCTGTAGAACTGCACCGAAAAGCAGCGTTTGTTTGGATCAGGCTGAGGCAGTGTCGTAGGAAAAAACGATTTACAAACGATCAGGTGTAGATTTCATCAAATTTAATACAAAGCTTTGGAGAACAGCCAGACCCACAGAAAGTCAATACATTACAGGAGTATTTATGTCTTGTCTGAGTTTTTGACCCGTTCTAGCTTCCTGAAGCAAAGTTGTTGTTTTTTTTAGGAACTTTCTGTAACAGTTCCAGCAGCCCCCACCTTTCGTCCTGCCCAGACATTATCATATCAGCTGTAAGCACCTCTCAAGGAGTCCTGGGGAACTAATATCAACAAAATAAAGGGATGACGAACCATGAACTCTCAGGGTTATTAATGTGGTAAAATAAAATAGAATGTATCAGGAAGCAGATCAATAAATATTACATTCCCTTCACAGCAGCAGTTTAAAATGGTCATTATTAACACATTGGAGGTTGTTCTTCCAGGGTAAACTATTTAAAAAATATTTTCTTCTAAATTGAATTTGTTAACTACAAGTCGAAAGGTCTTAGTGGATAATATGTGATCATCATTCAAGTTGTCATTGTTCTGACAGTAAACGTTGGATACCTGGTGAGTTACATGTTTTAGGGCCTGGGTTTGCTCATGGAAACAAGATCAACTGCAACACCGGTAGTTTGTGGATGATATTTTTAACCTGGATTATTGAGCATGAACTTTAATTACTTAACTGTATTTTAGAAATAGGTCAAAGCAACATCTGATCTGAAGATTGTAAATATTTAATGATGAGTTAATTCAAGATTTTACTGTACACAGTGGAAAGCCTTATTTAGAATATTAAATTATATATATATTAATGCTTTTTTTTAACCTTTCCATCAAAAGATTGTCGATATTCTCAATTTTTGATGAGCTTTGAACTAAAAACAAGTAATTGAATGTATGAAGCCGTAAAACTTCTGCATCGTATTATCTTCTCCACAAAAATGTCAGAAAATAGAAATTTACCAGAGATTTGTCAACACCTCGTGATTCATCTCAGCTTTGTTTTCTACTGACCGCTGTGTCCTGGCTTTTCTTTCTGTTCATTTTTTGTCTTTATTTCAAGCGAGACATCAGCTGACGCAATATGAATGTTTTGTCCGTTATCGAGTGGATCTGTGTGCAAGCTTCTGTGTGTGTGTGTGTTGCAAAGCCAGGCTGTTTGCGAGTCTTTTGGTGCTCACAAACATCAGGCACGTTATGCTCCTGTGGTGGCAGAGAGGATGGGAGTCTGTTGTGACATTTTTTCATCATTACCTTCCCTGCCCTCCTTCATCTTTCTCCCTTGGAAGTTAAAAAAGTAATCAAAGGCTTTGCATCTGACAGCTCCCTGTAAAATTTCCCTTTTTTTCCTCCTCTGAATTTATTGCAAATACCAGTGCCTTCTCTACAAAAGCCCCTCACCTTCAGAGGTGCTGAAAATCTCTGCTGCTTGTCTCAGTGGAGGTGTGCTTGTGCTTCTTTTGACATTTCTGCTAAATGGAGGATGCTTTGCCACTCATTTAACAGCACTGTGGCTTCGTTCCTCCTCTGGGGCATCCAGCTGCCTTTTATCTCCTCGTAGCAGCCCAATAACTCGCCCTCCTCGCTGCTTTGTCCTGTCTGTCGCATCACAACACTAACCTGAACGTGTTATTGCACAGACCACAGAGAAGAACATGCAGCAGCACCGTGAACGAAGCATCAGACTAATTCCTGGCTTGTGGGAGGAGTTCAGGCTCCTTGGAGAGAGGGTCTTGGCTCAGTGGTTGGAGAATGTCGACATTAGTGCTTTGGCAAATCAAATACTTGGTTAGGAGTGAATGATGAATAGGACAATCCACGGGCTGTTAGCAATTTCCTCTTGGGATGTAATCCTCTGTTTTCTTGGCTTGCTCTTTCCTAATGTGTTTGTGTGTGCATGTGTTCTCTGTCATGCTTTGGTCACTGTTCTTGCAGCTTTTATTGAAATAATTATGTTTCTGTGTTTCATGCAACACACAATAATCCAAATTACCTTTACAGATTTATCAATTATGTCTTCTTGAACATACAACAATAGATAACACCAGCCTTTAGCCACTCCAACTAGGATTAACAAATAATTTGACTTCTTTTTCATCATTACATCATTTGCCTCCTTTATTTGCGTTATGTAGAAGACTAAGTGTGTTGTGTCTTTTTATTATTTTAAGGATGATGAGCCAATCACTGGAGGGGCTGTGGGAAGGGATCACACCCACATCAGGAAGTTCCTTATCCAGCATCACAAGAAGTTGCCATGGAAACCAGAGGTAACCAGTACAAACAACACGTTACTCATTTTTTGTGCATTTTTCTTAGTTATCAAATCAAATTTGTTCATGTAGCACATTAAAAACAAATGAAATAAAACAATAAAATTCTAGAAACCTAATTCCAATCACAAGATACAATAAATAAAAAACAAAACAAAATATGTTGATACATAAAATAAAACCATATAATCTATTTAAAAAAAATTGTATTAGTTTGACATACATCATTTAACTTTACCTGCTTCTTCCTTTTTGGGTCGCGGGGGTCACTGGTGCCCATGTCCAGCTAGCACTGTGCGAGAGGCGGGGTACACCCTGGACAGGTCTCCAGTCCATCACAGGGACACATGGAGACAATCGAGACAAACAACCATTCACTCTCTCACTCACACCTAGAGACAATTTAGAGTTACCAATCAGCCTAACATGCATGTTTTTGGTCTGTGGGAATGGGAGTACTCAGAGAAAACCCACAAATGCACAGAGAGAACATGCAAACTCCACCCAGAAAGGCTCCCGGACCGGGATTTGAACCAGGACAACCTGCTCGTTGAGAGGCAGCAGCTCTACCAACTGCGCCACATTTGTGTGATTATTCCATCAAAACTGGCAAAGACAGCCACACAAGCACAACAATTTTTTTATCAGTGATTATTTCTGTGGAAATAATTTTATTAATGAGTCTTATATGAAATGTAACATTTCAGTTCCCCTTTTCAGAGCAGTTGAGATTCAGAGACAAATTGAGATCCTGCCTTTTTCTGGTACTGACACTAAAAGAGAGATATGTTCCTTATGATAGATGATCATATTTAATCTGAAAACACAGACAGTGTATTTTTAAAGCACCTGCCTGAATATGATAAATTATTGTAATTCATGCACATTTTTAGCTCTCTTGCTGATGTAGTCTTCAAACCTGCTGCAACAAAAGGAGCAGCAGAGAGGGAAAATTAAACGGTAGGTCGCTGATAAAGGAAGCAGCTCTAGATTTGTCAGATAGTCAGCAGGTTAATTAACGGTTTGTGTTTCTAAATCTGATCCATAAAATTTGGTTTATTAATCACCCCCATCCAGGATCAAGTTCAGCTATACACAAGTGGATCTGGACAAACTGTAAAATGTGGACTTTCAGTTGTCTTCCCTACAGTAGTATTTGTATACTGTTATTTTTTAGAGATTTATATATAATCTTTTCTCCCAGGTAGCGTCATAGGGCGCTGAACACAGCATGAGCTTAATAATTCCATGATGCCTGTTGTTTTATTTCCGCAGATTCCTCTGAGTTAGATCACCTTTGCTTTTATGTCATCTCTGTGTGTTACGAAGCATTAAATTATCCGTATAACTCGGAAAAACATTCAAAAATAACACTGTCAAACCCAAAACTCCTTTTTCTTATTGACCTTTTAATTTCTACTCACAGATACATATATATTGTATTACACTGCCCAAAAAATGATTTTACTTTGAAGTTTTACTTGTATATCCTTTTTTGTTCTTAAAAGAAAGTGGGTAAACGTAATTTTGACAGGCCTGCATCTGCACATGCATGATGTAGTTGAAACCATTTACATGTATATTAAAACCACTCACAAAATGAGAAGTCACACTGATGGGAAACAACCAGGCTAGAATAAAAGCCAAACAGTTCTGAGTATTGAGCATGTTGACTATAATAATTGCGTTGATGCAACAATAGTTCAAGGCTAAATCACAGCAAGCCACTTAATTTAAAACTTTTTATTATTTTTTTCTTTTGCTTTGTTTTTAACGTGCAGTTGGTGAATGTTATAAAAAACAGTATGATATTTTTGTACTCTATGACTTGGATGAGGTTTCCTTGACCAAACATATTTTCTAATTTATGGTGTGGACTGGAAAAAGGAAACAGCCTTTGAAGAGAAATAAATTGTGTAGCATCTTCACTGGTTTTGCATCAGGCATAATAAGCATCAAAGCTGTTTTTGTAGAAGTCAGTGCAGCTTTTCTTTGACTGATTTCCAGACATGGTCAAAATAAACTTCTCTCCTCTCCTTGGTTTTTACAATAAAGTACCTAGCTATTTTCAGATACTAAAGTTAGGTAAGTACAGAAGATTTAAATGCACTAAAGACAGTAATTATGAAAGCTAAATGTTGGTACTCAAACTCAAATTACCAGTATTAGTAAATTGCTTTGGTTTGTGATGTGTATATATATGTGTGTGTGTGTGTAT
>NC_056507.1:17950631-17994800 GCF_014905685.2 Nematolebias whitei | reverse complement strand
TATATATATATGTATATATGTATATATATATGTATATATATATATATGTATATATATGTATATATTTGTATATGTATATGTATATATATATGTATATATGTATATATATCTATATATATGTATGTATGTATAAAAAAAAATATATATATATATATACATATGTATGTATAGATTAATCATGAATGTAGTACTCACTACCACCTTGTGCATATTGTCTTCTTTTTTTTTTTCAAAAAATTGTGTATTCTGCTTCTTTTTTGATTATTTCGTGTGTTGTTGTCTGTATAATTAGACTATGCTACTGGATGCCGCAAATTTTCCCCTGGGATTAATAGACTATAACTATATACATATATAACTAGCATACATACACATATAACTATATATAGCTAGCATATACTGTTCAGTACCCTGAGATGACTGACTGTCTGTCTGTCTAAACTGGTCTTGTTTTGGGACCCATCACTCCCTAATGACAAGTTGTGACCACAATTGATAAAAAAAAAAAAAATAAAAAAAAAATTGAAACTTCTCAAATGTATTGAATGAAAGAATGGTGCAGTTTGTACTTAAGACAGTAGAACATGGTATCATAGTATGCCAACACAAAAAAGAAAAACAAGTTTAACAATAAACCAACATGACAATTGATTTTCTCGTCACATGTTTTTGCTCAGTCAAAAGTCAGTAACCCACTGAAAACAGGTCTGTAACCTACTTTTGGGTCATGACCCACCATTTGAGAATCATTGCTCTATACATATTGTCCAACACTGTGATGGAAAGCTAGTTGTGGTATCAGATTATTTTGTATTCTTTTCCTCCTCTGTAATTCAAAGTATCTGGGAGTCAAAAGTAAAGCTATCTGTCCAACAACTGAAGCTTGGCCCCATTCGGGTCCCGCTGCAAACCACTTATCCTGAACTCAACAGCAAATATGCAACAGAATGCAGTATCTGAAACACAAAATAGTCCGTGTTACAAATCCCAAGTCTCAAACTAATTGACATTCTGAGGTGGGACCTTAGGAGAGCAAGTGCAGCAATGCTGCTAATAAGTTCTCCATAATGATGTGAGAGTGAAAAGTTCACACAGAAGACAAAGTTTAAGTTTGAATTCTATCTTTTAAAAAATCCTTGTTTATCTCACACTGCTGCTGCACAAAGCCTAAAACAAGTTTGTCAAAAAAGTCAGATTAACTCTTCTTTTGGTCGCTCTTCCTATCTGTCCTAATTACCAGCACCAAGTTGCTTTTGGTGAACAGCCAGAGTGGCTAAGGACTAAGGGATCACTCAGCTGGCACTGTCAAAAACATGGAGCGAGTCTGGCTGAAGTGGAGCAGTTCTGTTTGCCAGCTGTCAAAGACTGACTCAAAGAGGTTACTCGGACGTCAGAGATATTCTTAGTCAAATGCAGTTGTTTTACAGATCTAAAACGAACGGGGACAGTCCTAAATTCTCCATGAACCTCTGTACCATGATAGAAAAATGTTTTACTTTAGAGTGTGACGTGCTGGTTACAGCAGGTTGTCTTCTGTAAACACCAATGACCTGACGAGCCAGTGAGCTCATCCAGAGGTGGCAGAGGATTAGCGCTGACATGCCGCTACATGTTTGTCTGTCAAGGACACGACACGTCATCGACACTGACAAGAGATGGAGATCAGAGTGAAAACTATTGGCTGACTTTTTAAACGTGAAGCGGGAGTCAGGGATGAAGAGATTAACTGTCATTTCCAGCAAAACTGATGCAGATCCAGACAAGAATTATGACCATCACAAAATGTTTATTACAGAGGGAAATGAATGAGACACTAAGAGGAATTAGGTGGTTTAAAATGATCACAGGATGTATTATCAGTCAGTAAAATGCATGTACTATTTAATTAACGTGTAATTTCAGATGTAGTGCTTCTAAGTTTTGTTTCACATCGGTTTAAAAAGAGGGCGCAAGTAGAGGATGAGGTTTAGTCGACGGGCTTACCAACACAAATTTTCTGCCCATTTTCTTTCTAAATATGAAAGCTCTCACTCTGTCTTTGTGCGAGTACCTTCCCTGAAGTAGACATGAACAGCCAGTTATTTACCACTTAAGAGGGACATGTGGAAGATCTTGTGGCTTTACACAGACACGTGACTCACATGAGAGCAAGCATCACTATTGTCTCCTCTCAAACAAAAGCACATTCGCTGTCAAGCCTAGAGGAATTTTTTATTTTTCTTTCCGATCTACTTTTGCCAAGATGATGTGTGGTGGATGCAGGAGAAGGGACTCAAATATTTTTTCAAGCCTTACAGCTCCTTGGCTCTGTCTGACGTGGAACAGCTTTGTGGTTAACATGATTCCCTTACTGGTTTGTCATCGATGATAAAAGATTGACATCTTGTTGTAAAATAAAAAAGGACAATTTTTTATGATCCACAGTTGAACATTTCTAATGCAGCCATTTTCAGCCTGTTCATGTTCTATTTGGAGCATTAGAAAAGATATGTGCTCATGGGACAGATGGCAGATTATACAAATCCTCATTACAGTAGTTGATGAAGCTGGAATATAGATCCCATGAACCTTGTCTCCTAGTTTTTGCCTCTCTCTTTGTGCGAAAAGAGTTTCTTTTACCTCTTACCATAAAATCATTCTGTTTTTATACTCTCGAAAAGCCCATTTTCTCTTCTGTCTACTTACTTACTTACTTATCTCCCTTCATTTTATATCTATATTACTAAACTGGAAGAAAAACGAGAGTTGCATGGGCGCTTCTATGTCAGAGTCTGATGTTTACATTTTAATACCCCAAATCAGCTAAAATGCAGGACAACATTGTTGTGTATCAACAGAAATAAAATTGGCTTTCTTGCAGAAGCAAAGGGGCATTGTATATACCCCTGTGGTTTTTGCCAGGCACATCCTGTCTTCCTTTTCTTATCCAGGTGGGATTAACCGTGTCAGCTGGTGTGATAGCTCGTCGGTGGAAAGACAGAGCAGCCATTTGTCCATGCCTCGGTGCCAGCAAGATTGCAGAAGGCGGCAGCACATTTTGAACGAGGGAGATATCCTGCTAAAGAAGAAAAAAAAAGAAAGAAAGAAAATGATTTGCACTTTAGTTGACGGTGAGACCAGATGGATGAGAGAGAGGGGATGCTGGAGAGCCGTGACGACTAAGATGTGTGAAAACAAACTCACCAATATGGAGCTGAAGATGAGGATGGTGATGATGCTCAAGAATGGAGTTGTGTGGAGTAGTATAATCACTTTTTTCCATTTCAAGTGGGTTTCTTAATGAGTTTTTTTTTATTTATTTAGCCTCTTTGCTGCTCACCTCTTACTTTATTGGCTTGTCCTTTTGTTTTTCCTTTTCTGGTCTTTCTCTCAGTCTTTAACAGGTGTTAATGGCTTATGTATGTCCCCTCAGTGGCAGTCTGAAGTGTATGTTTTGTGTAAATGTGGAATTTTTAATAACTAAAACGACCCAGGTTTTGCTGTGTTTGCTTCAAAATCACGTTTTCATGCTCATAGTCACAGAAGGATGCTCCTGTTGAGAATTTACTCTTATCCAAGTTGCTAGTGGAAAAAAAAAAGTTCCTTTCACAGTCATAACTTGGATCAATGATTTCTGTTAGCTGTGTATAAAATCTGTGTTCATAATCTAGAAAGAAGGCTTCCTGATATTTTCCAACAAAAATATAATGATTATTTTAAGCAAATATAGCAAGCTCTTTGATGTTCATACAGCAACTTAATTTATTATAATCATCCTTAAGTGTTAATTTATACATATCTGGTCCCTGAACAGAGGAGTGAGTCCAAGCTTTTCGAGCTTTTAGTATTTTCTCTGGGTTTTAGTTTTTTGTGCCACTAAGCGCTCAACTTTATGAGTCATTTTAGCTGGGTTAAGAAATGCAGCCAGTGTTATAAACTGTATAAAAATGTTTGTGCAGCAAGTTAAAGCCAAGTGGAATCAAAGTATTTTCAACTCCCACGTTCATGCTTTGATGCTCTTGATGTGTGAGTTTAATTTTAAAAGTTTGGGTTCTTATTGTTTTCTTAAATATTTTATTTAAAGTGTTCTGGGGAAGGCTTTTAAGAACATTTGATTGAGCATTTGTCAAACTGTAAAAGTGTTTGTGCATGTCTTCTTAGGCGCTAGCGCTTGTCTCTGATGCTTATCGCAGGTAAACATCAGTTTTCATAACATTGCATGATACTGCAAGGTCTGGCAGATGCACGTGCAACTTAAAAGGAACGCTTAAGACTGTGGTCAAGAAAAACTGAACAAAAACCGAAAGAGTTACATAAGTATACATGCAAGGACACTGTGCAAATATTGTAAATTAACAGATTACTGACAGGTGGTATTTACAATGTGTCAGTTGTTGTAGACAAATTACTTTACTGAAAGCGAGTTTGTCCTGATCAAATAATGATTGATACTGACACAGATTGTCAAGGTCTGTAGATTGACAGTGTCATTGATTGTAAAATAATTAATAGTGAACAATAAATAAAAGTAACGAAGAGAACCATTTATTTTGTTTGAACAGCCCATAAATATTAACGAAAGAATACACTTTGATCATTGTGATAGAGACAATCAGAAAATCAAACAAGCAAAAAAAATAATCAAACGCTAATTCATCACATAATAAAATCCCTTTAATCTTCCTCCTAAGCTGAGAAACAAGGATGTTGGGGGGAAAAATGTGATAGAAACAGCATCTTATCGTGACAGCTGACAGCAGAGCTGGGGGAAACTAAAGACAGAGAGGTGAGGAAGTGACAGGATTTGGCACACAGACCGAGGTAGAGAGATGGATGCCGAAATAGAGAGGTCAGAGGGAAGACTTGACAACATTAGGGGGCAGTGAGACTGAAGGCTTTGGGAGAGGCGAGAAAAGCAATAATCACTGCAAACAATGTGACAAAATAACAAGAGCAGCACGGACCAAAGTCAGGGAAGAAAGTGTGCGAGTTGATGCCACAGAGGGTAAAGAAATAGATTATTCAGTGCAATACGCTGGTGAAGATTCTCAGTCATCCAGGACATGGTAAATTCAAAAAAGTTCAAGACAAAAAAAAACTACTGGACTTTATTTGTACAGAAGATGTTTCACTTCTCATTCGAGGAGTTTTCTCAATTCGAAGAACAGACAGTGTGGGGGGTTCGAGTTATAAAGCTTAGATACATATTCAGATTGCCCTAACAATCCTCACAATAGGGGTTCGTTAAGGTTAGTTAGATTTACAGTGGAGCCATTCTGGTGATGTGAATGGAATTCCTGATAGGTATGAAAATGACTGGGTATCAGGCCTAAAGCTGCATTATAAGTTTTAGATCATTGAAATCTGAGACCTCCTCCTTTGTTTAAAGATGTTTTTTTCTCGTTTTACATAAATTGCTTCCTTCTCCCCCCTTTCAAACCATCTGTCTTCTTGGTCCGAAATGTGCACATTCTGGTCCTCATATGTGTGTCTCTTATCCTTGAAGTGCAGGTGAACTGCTGAGTCTTGTCCTGAAGAGCTGGCTCTCCTGTGTTGAGCCATGCATCTGTGAAGAAGCTCTTTGGTTTCTCCAATATAGAGATCTGGACATTCCTCGCTGCACTGAACAGCACACACCACTCTGTGTATGGGTGTTTTGTCCTTAGGGTGGACCAGCCTCTGTCTGAGAGTCCTGTTGGGTTTGAAATGTATTGGTATGTTGTGTTTGGAGAAAATCCTTCTGACTTTCTCAGATACTCTTGTATCCTGTTCTGTGCAATGCCATTTGATTTAAGACAGGTAAAAATAAGAAAAGGAAAACCTTTACCTTGCTGTTTTCCACAAATCGAAACAAATTATACACTTAGTCTCCAGCAGAAAGCTGAATTTACAGCCTTTAGATTCTCTGGGGCTACACTGGCATATGCGAATATGAACAATTATAAACTTTTAAAGCTGCCCACTTATTGTTGCTTGATAAGAAGAGGAGGCCTGACCAAAAATAGATTTGCTTTTCGAACCCACAGGAAACTTATTAAAGGCTTTGTATAAAGTATTTTACACAAGGGCTAGACCTGTCCGCTAAATCCTTCTAACCTCACAATCCCTCCCCTCTTTCTTCGTGCCGAGACTTGAGGGATTCTCGTTCATCTTTCTGACTCCCTGGTTTTCACAGATTTGATTCTGCCCACCTCACAAAACCCCTGTCCCTTTCTCTTTTAAATGTGAATTAGTCTTTCCAGCAGAGAGCATATATCAGCAACAACAAATATACGTGTGTGTGCACGTGTGTGTGTAGGAGAGACAGGAGTCCCACTGCTTTCAAATGACATGTTTTCAAAACAAAAGTATCTCGTCTAATTCGTGTGCTGTAATTGCTCCTCTGCTGTCAGTGGGCACGGTACTTATTTGACTGTCAAGAAACAAATGGGAAGGACCACTTTGTGTGAGGCCATCAGTTAGGATGCATGCATGACACTTAAGGAGCGTGACACCCTCTGTCAGCCTCTTTCTCCTTAAAATGTAGACACGGATGTAGCATGGCAGGTAAAGAGGTGCTTGCCCTGAAATGCTTCCTCGTTTCCCTCTTTTAGTCCCACTAATGAAATGTGTGTGTGTCAGGAGGTCACACACACTATCCGGAGTGACTGAGCTGACAGCTGACACCTTGCTCTATAGCTAGCAGCTCCGCCACACAAAGAAAAGCTACATGCAACAATTGAAATTGGGCCAAAAAGAGAAGCCAGAATTTACTTTGATCCACTGTGTCTGTCCATGGTGATTTCAGAGGGAGCCAGCTTTCTGTTCAAGCTCTGTGTGATGTTCTAAATGTGTGTGGCAGCATAACAGTGGCAACCTGCTGAGACTGTTGACATGCAGTACAGGATGCCATATGTGTGGACATTGTGCAGACGTGCGCCCGCACTGCTCATACCACTAAGAAGAGCTGGATTTTAAAGGTTGCTGAATAACTTCGATTGCCTCTTAAGGTTGACACGAGATAGCAGAGATTGAACTTTCTTTGCAGGTGTGTTGAGACTCTGAAAGTCAAAGCATGAAAGATGATAGCATTTGTAAAGTGTAGGGTTGTTTTTTTACATTTCAAATTAAAGTTTTTGGCCTGACACAATAATCTTCTTGTGGATGAGCAGACCTTTTTTGTATGTGGGAAGGTGGTGTGCAAATGTGCACCAAGTGTATCCTAAAGCAGAATGACTTCACCATCTGTCCTTGCCATGTCCCATGATTTCCCTGTGTAATTCAGGCAAATGTCAGACTATGGGTAAAGGGAGGGCTTTGACAACCTGCTCCAGACATCCTCAGTTCACCCTCTCCCCAAAAGTCCTAATGAGCCCTCCGCTACCTTCTTCTGTTAGTCCGGATGGTGACAAGCATAACTCCATCATACATGTTACCTACTATTCATTTCCCCTATACAAAATCATATATGTTAAAACAATTAAAAACTCAACTGTAATCACAGCGCTGTAACTGAAGGTCATCTCCTGTTTATTAGCAGATGTGATGTTGTTTCTGTGAACACTAACCTATGTCCTCCATGTGTGTTGGTAGTATAAGGGCCAGGCCAACCTTCATGTGTTTGAGGACTGGTGTGGTTCCTCGATAGCCCAGCTCAGAAAAAACCTGCACTTCCCTCTCTATCCTCATGTAAGTATTTGTCAATTTGCAGCCAAAATACTATAAAGTTCACATTTTGAATATCTGCCTAGATTTTATTACAAAGATCCCAATTCTTCATGTTCCAGCATGTTCCTTTCATTGGTGGTCAGCGACATTTTGACTACAGGTAGATGAATGGATCAAACAGTTTATGAATTAGACCACTTTCTTGCAATTTAAAAAAAATAATTGTTGCTAACTACACCTGAGAAAACTAAGTCAGTTTAATAGCTGGTGTATTTGGAAATATTCAGAATTTTATTTTTTATGTGTGTCCTACAACAGGGAAATCATTTTTATTTTCAGTACAACACCAGCAAAATGCTAAATTTTAAAAGAACAATGTCCTATTTACTGTAGCAGCAAAACTGGTAAGACACTAATTATCTTTCAAAGCCTTGTGTAGGCATGTTTAATTGTCTTCATTGAAAATGTAGCTTTTAGAGAGAACATTTATGCTTGGTTCTGCATTTATAGGCTGCAAGAACCTGTAGTACCAGTAAGAACTTTAGACCAGGGGTGCCCAATATGTCGATCGCGATCTACCGGTTGATCACAAAGGCATTATGGGTAGATTGCATGGCATTAAAAATTAGATGTCAGCCTATCATCCATCCTCACTATGAAATTTGTTACTTGATTGACATACAGGGCAGTCAATCACAGCCCTCATTCTCTTAAACCAGGTCTCAGAGTGGATATTTTTTGGGGAAATATTTATTTTGATCCATATTTACCCCCTCCCCCAACCCGTGAGATTTTCCATGTGTGAAGCTGGACATGCACACTACAGGCGGCTGCAGTCAAAAGTTTTTCTACACTAACAACAGTTAGAATGAATGACAGAGAGCAGTGTTTTTGGTGCTGCTCACCCTTTTTCAGGAGCAAAATTTGTAAAATCCAGTTCAAAGAGACGTTGGTGTATTCACCAGTTTATACATAACTGTGATCATGCAGATACTGCATGCACAATGAATGCCGCATCAGGGATGCCAGATAATTTTAAAATGTCTTAATTACCCCCTCCTTTTCTGTGCATATTTTCAGCAAACACAGCACACACCTCATCTTAGAATATCTTTACTCAACACATACAGTATAACAGTTTAGGTAAAAATACTATTATTTTAAAGCAACAGTATTATCGTTCATAATTTCTAATTTGGCAACCTAACTGACTTGGAAACTACAGCGTTTTTCGTGTAAACACTCTTTTTTTTGTTTATTACCCTCAATAAACATAAAAACCCCTAACATTTCCAGAGGTTGTTCTTGTATAAACGCGGCCTTATAGTAGGTAGATCACTTTGACTTGATCATTTTAAAAGTAGCTTGCATGATGAAAAAGTGTGGGCACCCCTACTTTAGACTTTATGGTTAAATCACTAAGTTTTAGGGAATCTGTTTATCTTCCCTTATTTACAGTACATTTTTATGCGTAAAAAATTAAAAACTGTTCACTTTTAGAGCCAATAAATAAACTAATGAACTGCTTTCATAAATAAACTAATTTTGACATATATTGATAAACAAATAAATAGGAGAAATATTTGGCTATTACATTATCAATGTAGACGGTTTATGTACAATTTCAATTTTCATGTACATGTTTTTGAAAATAAGATTTGAAATAGCTGTTTGCATCTTTTCCTGTCCTGTCCTTTTCCTGGAACAAAAGTCTCAATAATAATTGATGAAGCATGAGTACCACCTCAGGCTGTTCACATTTTAGGGTGTGGAGTGAATTATATATATATATTTTTAATATTTGTAATTTCTTAAATTTTTTTAGACAAGAACGACAGTGAAGAAGCTTGCAGTGGCTCCAAAGTGGAAGAACTATGGCTTGAGAATATTTGGTTACCTTCATTCCTACAGAGATGGTAACTAGTTCATTTCATTTTTCAGTCCCTGATTTGACGCTGAGGACCTTGAAGCATGTGTCCTTTATCAGAATGGGCGATTTCCACAGCTCTTCTAATCCAAGCGCCTTTGAGCCACTAATGTAGTGGATTTTCACATTTTCTTTCCTTTATTTTTTATTGAAACTCAGTGCCAGAATCTCACAGCTAAATCTAATTTCTGTCCTCTCATGGCCCTGCCCTGGAACCCAGTTGCCATGGGAACTGAAAAAGCCTTAATGTTTAAGTGCCCTTACACAAATTGCAGAATTGAAGCTAATAATTAGGTTACCATTCATTTTAGACTCTTATAGCTTTCACTAGTGACATGGCTCTGTGGAGCTGATGGTGTAAAGGTCACACCATCCTCGGTGGCTCAGTGTGAGCTCTAACAAGTGCCCTTCACCTTTATTCTGCCAGACATAAGTACTTGTAAAATATGAGTGAGTAGATCCAAACAGGTATGAATTGCCAAGAGAGTTAAACATACTGTACGTCTGTCAAGTATTCTGTAATACTGTAATTGCAAATCTGCTTGGATTACAAAGCAATTTGTCTGTTTTTTAATTTTTATTGATATTCTGTAATATTTCCTTTGTGTACAAAAATCTACATATTTGTAAGCCACTTTTATAACTGCACTGCAGCCGTGTCTAACCATAAATTAGGGGGAAGCACTGATTTCAGTTCAAAAACAGTTTAGCAATGTTGGCGCAATTAACTTTTACAGATGAGATTTTAATATAAATCTTCACTATGGTGATAATTAAGGAGCACAGCCTCCTTTAATGCACGGTGGGTAGTAATGTTAATGCATGACTTTGGATAATGCTTTCAAACAACAGCAGAGGAAGAAATAGATATTTAGTTAATGTTGCAACATTTTTCACAGTATTCTTTTGTGCCCTTTTTTATGTTTTTCTATATTTCTGAAGAATTTATTGAGATCATCCTGGAACTACCCAATAATTTGACCTGTTAATTTTAACAATTTGTCAATAAATACAGTTTCTTTTGGAATCTGCCTCCCTGTAGAATTCTTCATTCAGAGCCTTTTAGTCTATGTAGCTGCACTATATTTACCACTGAACTGTCATTTTTTATATAACAAAAATCATTTTTAATAGTCATGCCAGAAAGTAATCTAGCCTAAAATTAGAATTTGCCCATTAAATTTCCAGCTTGTTCACAATCCTAAAGACCCCACGTTTAAACAAAGACTTCAGAATATACAATTTTTTTGTATGTGTTCATAATCTATGATAAATAAAACATTCAACATGCATCATTCACTACCAAAAGCTTACTGCATAATTTGTAATAAATGCACAAACTCAGCAGAATCATGTAATTATGAGTCGTT
This sequence comes from Nematolebias whitei, assembly GCF_014905685.2. Classification (NCBI taxonomy): domain Eukaryota; kingdom Metazoa; phylum Chordata; class Actinopteri; order Cyprinodontiformes; family Rivulidae; genus Nematolebias; species Nematolebias whitei. Next base: position 17,983,877 of record NC_056507.1, on the reverse strand, counting down.
TGTTTACATTTGAACAATGACGAATACTATCGGCCCCAAAATTTAGTTGTGAACAAAGACAAGGGATATAATTGCTCAATTTTTATAAAAACTCTTATGAGTTGGAACTACGTGAACCTTGAAACAGTTATTAAATGATGTAGATGTGTTAAAAACATAAAACTTCTAAGCAAAAACAATGAAACATCACTTATTTTGACAGCTGTCAGGGCTTTGCGTTACAGTAAAAGTTCATATCTATAATGATGAGTCATCTCTGACCACTGCATGAGACAGTTTTGCATATTTTGTTGCATTTTGAGCACCTACAATTCTGTTTTACTTAATGCTTTGCCTTTTTTATTACCTCTAAATTGTCTCTAGATGTGAGTGAGAGCATGAATGATTGTCTCGTTTGTTCTTCCCATGCAGGTGATTTCCAGTTCTCAGTGTCATCGGATGATAACTCTGAGTTCTGGTTGAGCCCTGATGAGAGTCCTCTCAACGCCAGACTGCTGGTCTACGTAGGACAGGTAAGCACTCAGCTGGGCTGCAGACTTATGTAATAGTTCACCCACAAGCAGAGTCATTCCACTTGAAATACACAGGTCCCAGGTTTTCTATATAGATTTTTTTTTTTTTTTTTACAGCAAATTCACTAAATCTATATTTGCAAATCTTTGCTTCTGACTCTGTTTAGTATTGCTTAGCAACAAGCTTTTACTACAAGAGAAATCTGACTCTCCAGGAGTCTAAATGGTTATGATCTTGTAAATGTCATGAATTGAATGGCAAGACATTTTTTGTCAAGAAAACCTTTTCAGAAGCATTTATTAAACACTATATGAGGAAAATCCAAACTCTCATGATACCAGACCTAATAATCTATTTCAATTTTCAGACAGGGAGTGATTCATGGCTCTGTGTTGTGTTTAATGGACTCGTTTTCATGTGCAGCTCGGCAGCAATGACAGATCAAGCATATGAACTGTGGTTATTTGGATTGTGTAGGAACTTGGTCCTGACCTGACTGCAATATATTTTTCATTTTTGTTAGAGCTCAACTATATTGCAACGGTGAGGAAAAAGAAATAGTTTGACCTTGTTTGTTCTTAAGCACACACTCACCTCTTCCCACTACAATCAACACTACAGTGATCACTCACCACCAACACACAGCTCAGAAAACATGAGACCCAAATTCTTCAGCGGACAAGCCTGTGAACAAATTTCCATCCTGTGGAAAAGAAAAAAGTTTTCCTTTCAATCTGTTATTAAAGTATATTGTGACTGCAAATACATAATCTAAATAAAAGACCTAGCGTCTCTTGAAGAAATGCATCACTTCCTTTCATGCCTGGTTTTAGACGGAGATCATTTTATGCTGAGAAATGACAGGTAGAGCCATTTTGGAGCTTGTATGATCTGTTAGTGCTTTGAGTATGTGTTGTATGACTGTCAGCTACTACCACACCAGATTTTAGTTCAGTATCTGTGAAATTGGATGAGGGCAGTTTTATTTTCAGAAGTCAATTGACTAAAGCTGTCATCTTGAATTAAGTTGAATCCTTTCAGACGTACACCCAGTGATTAATTTCTGAACGTCCCATTAAAATTCATTCAATGATGGCATTATTTAATTGTATATCTTTTTTCTACCTTCCGCAAATGTTATTTATTTTACTTCAGTTTAGTTGTGTGTGGGTGTGCCTGCTGTCTGGGGATTTGTTTGTGGGTTAAACTATGTTAAAATTTGATTGCTATGCATGGTTTTGTACCATATTTGTCAACATGCAGGTAATAATCAACAAAAAGACACGAAAGAAAGAAAATTAATTCAGTGGTTCATGAGATATTTTGCTGACAGAGTTTAAGATCTTGTGCAATTATTTAGTGCTCATATAATTTTGCATTCAACCTTTATTATACATGTTAATCTCATTGAGTCATTTTCAAGAGAGACCTGTTTAATAAATAATAAATAGTAAATAATAAATTGTCAATCAGTTTCAGCTACTAACACACCTAATTTTAGCCTAATATGGGTTGTAAAAATGATCATTTTAGCCATTTTTGTGTTCACTAAGCTGTAGCAGCCATCTTAAATTGGTTTGACTCCAGAAATTCAACGGTTGCAGATGCCCATCCAGTGATTACTTTCTGGGAGTTTAATTAAAATGTGTGCTTCATGAGGTATTTTACTAATGGTGCAAAAAAACACACAGACATGAGCAAAAATGTTATTGTGCAGTCTTTGCTTTGGGCTCAGTAAAGCGATAGAAAGGGGGAGATGTTTCAGACTGCATGCAATTTGAACCTTACCCTTTGAGCGCTCCCAGCTTGCCTTCAGAGCAAGAGTCCAGCTACAGTGCCATCTGTATGCCAACAGGATAGGAGATGTCAGCCGGTTCCATGGAAGCGGAGATTAATTAGCAGCCTGTGAATATTGATGTGACATTTAGCTGTGCAGAAATCATCGAGCTGCAGGCAGAGGAGCAGTGGTGTGACCAGGAATCATTCATTTTGCCGCCGGCTGACAGACAGACATCACTGTGGTCTCCATCTGCAAAGGCACATTGTGTCACAGATGAAAGTCTAAATGTTGACCCTTCCTGCAGTTAGCGGCCCACATGTTTACACAAGATGGAAAAAGGCATTCTCTCAAAGGAAGTAAAATTTGTTGACTTTTTTTTTGCAAGACCCGAAGTAGCTGTAAAACTTTAAGATGGAGTTTCATAAACAGCATGAAGCTGTGTCCTTCCTGGCATCAGTTTTACACCGTAAGCAGGAACTGACAGGGATTTACTGAAAAGCAGGCTCAACGCCAAACTTACTTTTAAAGACTTTTGGCTCCAAGGAGCACTAACACCCTGTCCTCCTTTCTTTCTTACATCAATTTGTTACAATAATTCAGAACTCTTGATAAAAATGAGATAATCACAGACCATTTTATCTTTCCCCTTTATTATCAGAATGAATATGTAAAAATTAATGGGACACACTAGTCTATAGCCATCTGTCTGGTGAAAGAATATAAAATATACTTGACACATTTAGAGTTTTGTATTTGTAGAAAAGATAAAATCAATGACTTTTGGACATTCTTGCTGCTGTTGGTGCAAGATTGTTTTAAAGTTGACTCCAGCATTGAACTGGGATGTGATTAAGATAATGGTTAGCATTTTACACCATGAATGACCTTCTAGTATATTGTTTGTGTAACACCATTTATGCAGATATAATACAACATAAACTAAACTGATGCTTTTATTCCAACAATTGTCAGTCAGGTCATCTGGACCGTTTATTTATTTATTTATTTTTTTTGGAGAGATGTTTCACCCTCCATCCGAAGGGCTTCATCAGTCTGAGGAGTCTCAAACAAACTGTTTCCCCTACTAAGCAGTACATTCCTACAGTGGACCAACCAGTTTACTGGTGATAAGATGGTTTACGTCCAGAAAAAGAAACTGTCCAGATGACCTGACTGACCATTGTTGGATTTTTTTTACCTGGATTATTGAGCATAAACGTTAATGGTTTTATTATTCTGTCACTTTTTGCAGGTTTCTTTAACCTTTGCCCCGTTCTGTTGGCCAGCCGTTTTCTCCTGTTCTCTTCATGACCCGACTCACAGCTCAAAAAGTCCACATATAGTCAGGGGTTGTTTCTTGATTTCGGTTGTCACAGCAGTGCCATCCTCAATTGTGAACTTGCTATAAATGGAATCTGCTGCTATGAGACATTTATCCGTGACGGGGCAGAAAGAGAGGGGAGCTGAAGCGTTTCCGTGACGTTTCCATGGAGACCGCTGTCAGCATTTTGTTGGTGTGCTTACGTAGGGTCTGGCAAATGTGACTGATCTTCCCAGAAGGGCACGTCAATAAAAGAAAACCAAGCTGTCTGGGAAGGTGTGTGTCTGTCTTTTACATGTTTTTACATCGGAAAGGCAAAGCTGGAATTGTTTTCGAACACAGACGATTTTCAAAACACACCCACACATCGATGTTAGCAATAAGATGTTAAAAAAAAGTACAATTTGTTAAAAAAATAAAAGGGGGCAAAGGAATAGAGTTGTACTCATGAGAACAGTCTTTTTTTTTTTTGCTGCTTGGACATTATCTCTGCACACAGAGATGAACTATGCCTTCTAATCTGTAATGAGATTTTTCCTTGGGTCAGAATGTGTAGACAGCTCCCTCAGTTTCACACAGAGCCAGATCAGGGCTGGGCTGATACTAAAAGACCCCCATGAAAAAAAAAAAAGATTCTCACAATGGTTCAGTGACTTGCTCTGTCACTTCACAGCAGGAAAGACTTTGGTCTCAAACCTGAGAACGAGTTACTGCGAGGACTTTGTATGTTCTGTCTGTGCCTGATGATCTGGTTTGCTCCAACAGTCTAAAGACGTTCATGTCAGGGTAATTTGTTATTCTAACCTGGCTGCAGGTTTTCTTCCTTATGCTGATTTGCATCGAGTATAGCCCACCTCTTACACAGTTAGCCTCCCATAGTTCTGATTACCCTTATGATCCTGAAGCGGGTATGTCAAATGCATTGTCTTAAAATAAAAAAGAAAAAGGTTGTGCATGTGTTGCTGCACCATAGAGCATATTTGTGAGTGTAGACACAAGCTGAAAGTGTACATTGTGGCACCTGTTCTGTCTTGTTCAAACTTCAGCCACAGAAAGACAAACATTTGCTCACAGAGACTCACGGGAAACTGGGTCAGCAAGATGTAATCACTTTAGGAGACAACAGCAAAACGAGATGCTCATTTCCATCTGACTTTGTCACAGTTTCCATCATAGATGCTGGTCTACCCTAAGCTCAACCTTGCTAAATATCCAGCCATTATCTTTTACCCGCTTCTTCCATTTTGGGTCACGGGGGTCGCCAGTGCCCTTGTCCAGCAATCACTGTGCAAGGGGCAGGGGACACCCTGGACAGGTCTCCAGTCCATCACAGGGACACATAGAGACAAACGACCATTCACTCCCTCACTCACACCTAGAGACAATTTAGAGTTACCAATCAGCCTAACATGCATGTTTTTTGGTCTGTGGGAGGAAATCGGAGTACTAGGACAAAACCCATGGGGGGTGCTGTGGACCGTCAGCGTGTGAGATGTATCTTCAGTTGCTCTCCCGGAATGTGAAATTTTATCCTTTTTTTTGCATGATTTTTTAAAACTTTTTCAACACCTATGGTTAATAACTTCCTGGAGCCGCCTGGGCTTGATTCATTATTGTAAATTCCCGGAACCATGTGCTCAAGTACTTCGTTACTGTCCACCACTGGTAATATGTAAGTGTAATCATCCATGTTCTTTAAACTGAAACTGATATTAGTTACAAGATTTCTGAGACCCCTTGGCCTCTTTGTTTTAGTAATTACGTTAGTTGCACTGAAGTATTCAGAGTTTGTTTTGTCTCTCAGCAGCAGCCATTTTGGTAAAGTTCAGTGTAGAGTGTGTTAACTAAAATGAGACATACTAAGTTAAAAAGATCTTCACCCAACCAAAGCTCTCCGTCTTTCAGAAAGATAGGGTGTGCCTCTTTAAATTAATTTTTAAGATGTTTACTTACAACCTGATTCTCTGAACGGTTCCTTATTATGAGACACATTATTTTATGCATTGTATATTTATTGTTTATATTTAATATATGGTAATATGATATATATTTATACTGTAGTGAACACATTTAATGCATGAATACAAATATAATTTAGTACTCTGCATTGTGTTTAGATTATTCCTAACACTAGTTTATTTAGATTTATGTATTGGAATCAACAGTAGGTTCATAGCACAGTTTGACCCTCTGAAACACACACAAGAATTAAGAAAAAGTGTTTTTATTTTATGTGGTTTTATTACAAAAGCAGAAATTTGCAAACTATTTATAAACCACGGAATGAATTTTGAATATGATGGTTCCAGTAATTTAATGGTAAGGACGATGAATCATGAAATATTGTCTGATCTAAAATATAGGTTTATATTTTAGATTACTATCGAAGAAGAGGAGTGAAACACTACAACTGACTAACTTAAAGAAAATCAGGATTAAAAGGTTTACTCAAAGTAGTCAAGAAAAACAAAAGTACTGTTGAGTAACGAGTTTATCTGTTAATAACCCAGAATAAAGGTTAAATAATTGTAACTTCAGGAGAAGCTGAAGATGGATGTTGCATGATCACAGGCTATAGAGAGGTCCTGTGAGGGACCTTGGAACAGCTCCAGGAGGGCATCGCTGCTTGCAGGAACAGGTTGTCAGATGTTTGTAGCTCAGGACCCATGTTGGTCTGGCATCAGTTTCCCAGGAGTTCAAATCACTGAGTTTGTTGGAGGTGATTTTCTCAGATGGAGGAGAACACGCAGCATGTTCTCACAGATCAAGTTGGAGATTGGTTCAACCGTGTCTGGTTTGCATTGTCTTAGCATGGAAAAGGTTTTCCAAAGCAACAAAGTGCATATGGATTATTTCTCAATGTAAAAACAAAAATATCTAAAGGATCTGTTCGATAAAACAAAGTTCAATCCCTTTAAAGGGTAAATCCTATACAACTGAAGAAACTGCAGATTCTGACTGCAGCTGGGTTTGGATCAGGAGGAGACGTGCAGTCGATGCTGCCCGAGCAGCCGTGGACAACAGAGAGAGTCTGTCTGGAAGAGCCTGTTCTGGAGAATCACTGTTCTGCTCCTCTTCTGTAGATTCTCTTGGGTTCTGTTGTTCAAGACTTGGGAGCGCATTATAGAAATAATTAAGAGAGGAAGAGCTTAAAGCTCAGGTATTTGAGGGCAGCTGTGGCTGAGTGGTTAGAGAAGTCGTCCTCCAATGCGAGAGTTGGGGGTTCAAATCCAGCAGCAGTCGCATGTCGAAGTGTCCCTGGGCAAGACACTGAACCCCTCAGAGCCTCTGATGTGTGTCCCATCAGTGTTTGAATGTGATCTAAAGCACTGATTAGTCTCTTTAGAACGATTTGTTCAATTAGCTTTGTAGAGATCTAGTAGAGTGCTGTATGATAGAAAGGTGCTATATAAGTACAGTCTATTTATTTATCATGATGGATAGTTTTATGTCTTGGTTGGGATCATGTGGATGACCTGACCAATGAATTCAATTCAATTCATTTATATAGCGCAAAGTCACAAAGGCAACAGTGGAAAGGAAAAACTCCCTCATTGGGAAGAAACCTTTAGCAGAACCAGGCTCAGGAAAAGTGGCCATCTGCTTCGACCTGTATGAAAGAAAGACACATTTCTTTTCTGCTCATTCTGAAGGAAATTTACTAAGGAGAATTTTAACTTATAAGAAAACAAACCCGTACATTTTGAAATCTAACCTTCTAATCCTCCATCCAGTCAAATGATACAGTAAAAGTTGTCAATATGACAAAAGTTAGTTGTCAATATGACAATTAATCAGCATGTTTAAAAAACAACACTGCTGGAAGAGTAATGTGATTTTAACAGCAAAGACCACATGTAAAGATAAAAAAATGAAGGTTAAAGAATAATTTCCATCTTCAAATGCTTGAGGAAGAGGAGAGGGTGAATGAAACATCATTGATTAATACAAAGACATTTAAGTCATGAAATGATACAATGTACACATATCATCAACAAAGAACGAAACAAGAATAATTACCTAGTTTTCATAAGTTCTGTGGTTATTCAGAATTTCACAGAAAGTTAGATAAGATAAGATAAGATAAGATAAGATAAGATAAGATAACTTCATTGATCCCGCAGGAATTTTTTGAATATTCGCTAAACAATAATAATATAATATAAAGTAGTATATTAAACAGCAGCCTGAACATGAGTCTATTGTGAGCATATGGGTATGAATACAGCAGCTAAAAAGCATTTAAAGAGGGGCTGCGGTAGCTCAGTGGTCAGTGCCACTGTCTTGAAATCCTGAGGTTGCAGGTTTGAGCCCAGATTGTGTCAGGAAGGTCATCCAGCATAAAACAAATGACCAAACCTTTGATGTGAGTTTGCTCACTGTGACCCCTGAAAAAGGGAACAGTCGAAAGAAACTTACTTACTTACGTTTGGAGAATATTTATAAATGTATTTTTGAACAGGCATTTGCTCTGTGAATGAATTATGGCTATTTGAAGAAGTGAATCTGTTTTTTATGGTTTGGTAATTCGAAGAATGGCAATTGCCCAAAATGTCACTTAATACATTTTGCGGTGGAAGCTCAGTTTTTACCACATTAACACATCCTTGTTGAAACACAACATATTATAGCTTTGTTTCACAGCTTCACACACATTTCTGAGGTCTGGATGAAATTTGTGTAACATGTTTTTGGTCAGAATGCAACAGGTTTTCAGTATGACTCTGTTTTTCAGCCATGAACATGAAGTTCTGTTCATCGCAGTTGATTTAAGAGGTGGAGCGAGCCACTTGACTCCACTCCAACTTTTGTAATTCGTGTCTCATTTGAAATTGTTATACAAGTTTGCACAATCATCCAAACAATAATTTGGACTCAGACAACACTCAATTGCACATTGGCTTAATTTGGTCCAAAACCAAAACACCACTGCCCAGGAAGCAGTTGGATCTTTGACAAATATAGAATTATTTGCACATGTCCCTTGTCTTATGCATTATAGACTTTTATTACACACTTAGTCAGGACTGTGGCGGTATTGCCTGTTATGTATAATGACTGTAGCTGCAGGCTTTCCAAACTGCATTAAACAAGATTTTCACTGTCACAAGAAAAATGCAGCTGTCCAGAAAACATAAACAAGCAGATATGTCACAGGCCAGCTGTTCTTATTTCTGTTTATTTGCCTCGTTTTTTTTGTTTTTTTGAGAGTTGATTTTAAAAGTCAAAATCAAAATATGACGACCAGTAACGAGGGTTAAATCCATGCTATGACGGGTGTGTTTGTTGCGAGTCGTGCCAAATGTGTCGACTTGCCTACTCTGATGAGTAGACGCAGAATGACTCATCCCTCAGTGTGAAACCATAAATATGCAATTCTTGGTCTGTGTGCATGTGTGTGTCTGTGTGTCTGTGTTGCTGGTGTCAATATTGCATGTGCACCTTGAGAACATCTGCCACTCACCAGAGAACAGTTTGGTTGTGCATCTTTTGTCCTTGTTTTTTTTTATTTTTTTTTATGAAAGTCTTCAGTAACAGATTAACAAAGTCCCTGTCAGACTAATAGCTTAACGAAAAAATAAATAAAAACATATTTTTTTTATCTTGTATTGGAAATCATGGTGCCTGATTTTCTACATTTCTTTAACGTTCTTAAAAATAATGTTTGTTTTTAATGGTGGAATCTAAAAAATTAAAAAATTCAGTGAAGCACAAATAATTAAAAGTTAGAGTTAATAGATATTTGTAAGTTAATACATTGGATATATCACCGTTTTCATATTGTACTGTATTTTTTGCTGTATAAAAGGCACGTTTTTGCATAAATTTGCAAGTCCTGAGACTTATACACTGAAGCGATTAATATAAGTTTTTCCCCCCATATTTATAACCCACTTTTTGTCTGAGATCTGTCGATTTCATTCATTCTGACATGGAAAATATTGAACACTACCATTTTCAGCCGCTAGAGGGCCCTTGAGTAATATGGCAAGCTAAGTGTCTCAGGTAAAATAGGTAAAAGTGACTATTAATGAGACATTTGGCTTGCCATACAAACCTTATTCATCTCGCTCCAGAACTCCTAGAGCAAATGGCAAATCAGCTGAGTTTTGCTGCACCGCCCAGGCGAAATGTAGCTGATGTGACCATTAAAGTGCATTTATTAAGGACAATTTAAACAGTGACACAACTTTTCTATAATTTCGAGCAAACAAATAATTGTTTTTAAGTGTTAATCTTGTTAAATTCTTGTTAAAGTCCTCCTGTGCACGTTCCCACGGCTGCCATTTGGCAGCCAATCGATTTTTGGCACAACAACGGCCCACATTTCCGGGTGGTCAGCGGTGATGCATACCTAACGCAACGTGTCAGAGGTGATGCATAATAGATGCGACATATTCGGCAAAGCAAAGTATTTATGTTTTTCCCACTTTATTAGACATATTTGGACTGATGCGACTTATACGGCGGTGCAACGTTTACGATGGAAAGTACAGTAACTTTTACTTTTAGGATTATTCATTATCATGGGTCATTTCACATCAGGATATCAAGGTTTGCTGGTGTAAATTGGTGCCAAGGTAACCTTAGCTCCATCAGGATGACAGAAGTGCAAAATATAATCATCTGAGAATCCAGTTGCAAGTTAGTAAAATGTATCTGTGGCACTCTGTTTGTTCTGAGACTTCTCTTCCTTTCTGCATGTATTTGTAACATGCCTGAGGCAGGGAGAGCTGCAGTAAATACTCCTAGAGTGAAACAAACATGAAAACAAACATGACATTGATTTAGTTAGACATATTTTAAAAAGAAGGAGTCAGGGTGGAGGTGGTTTGTAAAGCAGCTTGCAGAGAAGGCAGCAAAAGTTAGGCTGGCTAAAGCAGCTTAAACAATTCTCACTTTGTGGAAGAGGAATCTGACTGATCAGCTAATGTGGGCTGATGGAGAGACAGTTTACAAAGTTGTGGACTGAACTTGATTTGTGTCCTGCTTGAGTGAGTATCACTATGTAAAATAAATATGTTCATATTTTCATTCATGGAAAATACTTTGGCAGTACATTTCTTGTAGATCAACTATAATTATATTAGTGAAAAAAATATATATATTTTTTTGCATTTTTTATAATTGAAATTGCCAATAATATTTTGATATGAACCTTGACCAATGTGAAAAAGAGCTGAGACAGTGCATTCATTAGATAACAAAGTGACGCCAACTATATTGTACATATTCCAAAAGGAAGTTTGTGCAGAACTTTTCTCATAATGGTGTTCACGCGGGTAAATCTCGATCCTATATGAGTGGGGAAAAATCACTGTATCAGTATTGGGCAAATACCGTATTTTTCAGCCTATGAATCGAGTTTTTTCGCATAATTTGTATGCCCTGCGACTTATATGCCGAAGCGGCTCATTTATGGATTCCCCCCCCCCCCCCCCATATTTATAATCCAATTTTTGGCTGAGATATGACCGTTTTCATTCATTCTGACTGAAAATATTGAACACTACCATTTTCAGTCGCTAGATGGCACTGTAGTTGAATGGTATGCTGTTGTGTCATGTAATAGGTAAAAGTGGCCATTAATGACACAATTGACTTGCCATACAAAGCCACCTTCGTCCAGCTCGCCTGCAGCAACCATGAAATCAGCTTCAAAGTATTCGCTGCCTCGGTGCAGCGAATACTTTTGAAATGCAGCTGATTTAACCATTACAGTGCATTTATTAAGTAAAAGTTCAACTGAGACACACCTTTACTATAAAGTCAAGCAAACAAATAACTGTTTTAGGTGGTTATCTTGTTAAAATTTAAAGAAATGCATAGCGAGTTGTCCCTCTGTGCACTCCTACTTCAGCGTATTGGCTTTTGAAGTGCAGCGGATTTGACCGTCAAAGTGCATTTATTAAGGTTAAACTGAGACACACCTTTGCTATAATTTAGAACAAACAAAAAATTGTTTTAAAGTGTTAATCTTGTTAAATTCTTGTTAAAGTCCTTCCGTGCATGCTCCTGCAGCTACCATTCGGCAGCCAATTGATTTTTGGCACAACACCGGCCCACATTTCCGGGTTGTCAGCGGTGACGCGTAATAGATGCGACTTATACGGGGAAACAACATATTTATGTAATTTTCCCCTTTATTAAACTTATTTGGACTGATGCAACTTATATGGTGGAAAATATGGTAAATCCTGCTCGCTACGTACATTTTTACTTTTGAGCAATCCAGGCTGAGGAAGTATGCAGCTCCAAACATATCAACCCCAAAGTAAATATTGTGTAAGCTGTTATTTCACTTACTTGTTTTATTTCAGCTGCTTCCTTCTTCGGGAGTCTCCACAAGCCTACATGAAATATTTGGCGTTTGTTTAACACCAGATGCCTTTCCTGATGCAGCCTGGGCTTGAACCTGCAGCTTTGGGATAACAAGACCACAGTACTGATCACTGAGCTACAGCAGCCCCATTATGTCCCTTAAGTAGTGTAGGTTTGTTTGGTGGTAGTGTCAGGATTATGTTTAGGAGTCTGATTTAAGTTCTTAAAAGGTTTTCTAAAAACCACATTAGTCCCATGTGTAACATTTTGTTTGTCAGCTTTCTAAAGAGTGGAGTTAGTTAAGTAAACTTCAAAGTTAGTTTCTCAGTAACATTTCCACAACACTCAACGTGATCTATATTTGAAGATGTGTTTGAGAGAAGCAGTTTTCATTAATAATGCAAACATGGGGGGGGGGGGGGAAACTGTCTTTGAAATGTTCCTCATGGAAACTGGCAAGTTTTATGTCTTCTTTGCTGGAGCAGAAATATTTGGGACCACTTCAGCGTTCTGCAGAGCAGCAGCTTGCTGCAGGTTTTAGAGTGAACAGTGGTGAACATTGTATTCTCCTCCCCTTCGGTCATCCTCCTCACAGAGACTCTCAGAGGCTTTAAACTGCCAGGGGCCTGTTAGTTTTGGTCTGACATTAATGCCCATTTTTCCCATAATGGCTCTCTTCTCATGCCAGCAAAACACATTGAAATGGCCTCTGTATAATTGCCATTTGTGGAGTGTGCTGTAGGTGTGACTCACATTCTCTCTGTAAGTACTCAGCTCGAGGATCAGCAGCTATTTCCAAACTGAAAGGCTGCTGCGATGTGATCTGTCACCAACACCAGCCACTGTGTCTTCTGGCTATTTTCAAATCCACAAGTGTGTCCAGCACCAACAATTAAAAGTGCACCTGCTGTGATCTTAGCTCTATTCTTTCATTACGGATCAGCAGCTGCAGGGACCCTAATTAGTTGTGTTGGCTTGCTGAGAAAACGAATGGGCACTGATTTGGCCTTGGGGCCAAAATAGGATTCCCAATGGCTCACATGAGCATGCTTCTTAAAGCCAGTATTGGCAGGGAATCCCTCTTTCTAATTTTCTTTCTGTTTATAGTCTTCAGTTATCAGCTGCATTCTCACATTTGCCCATTATAACTTGCAAGCTGATTGACTGTTTGTTGCTCCTGGGCACAACATTTTGTTTTCCAAATACTTTAACATTTGTATTTCTATCATAACCTAGGGAACAACTGGGGTCTTGTTTTACGTTTTCCAATTAAGCCTTCTGTTCTTTGGATTGATTTGAATTGACTAAGTCCACCCGCTTCAAAGTTGGTGTAATTTTAAAATTTAAACAGCCTCAAATGGTCATAAATGAGAATCACAATTAAAGAAAACGTTGCCATTTTTTCACAAGTTGACATGATTTCTTTGAGTCCTAATGACATATTTTCAACATATTTTGGACAACATACCATAAAGACAGAGCTCCACAATTCTTCTTTTAGCATCTAATTTATAGAATCAGTTTTAGTGGGTGGAGTAAGCCACTTGACAACACTTCACCTTCTCTTCACCTTCAGATTTGTTCTACATTCACTTGAGGCAGCATGTGGATACAGATTGCACTTGATAACCCCTAAAGCTTGATTTTACTGTGAGAGGGTGTCGTAACTCGCCTGAAAGCTAAGGGATTTACAGTTTCCTCTGACTTTTGAAATCTCCTCAATTAAAAAGCAAAATATCTCCAGGAATCAAAAAGAAAACCACTTACCTTATGGTGCATTCACACCAGCCCTGTTTAGTCCACTTTAATCGAACTCTAGTCCATTTCCCTAGAAAGTCCAGTTCATTTGGGGAGGTGTGAATGCACAAGCGAACTCTGATGCGGAACAAAAAAGCAAACTCCGGTCCTCCAAAAAACCTAGGTCTCGGTTCAGTTGAAGTGAGCTCTAGCACGGTTCGAATGCATTGTGAATGCAAGCGGACTGGAGACCGCTTCAAAAGCAGGAAGTGGACTACAGCGCAGGGCATTCTTTGTAAATACAAGCAAAACAAACATATATTTCTCATACCTCATACAGTGCTGGCTCAGACGCCTTGTGTGAAAAATAACATTCTCCATGGTCTTCTGCCTCATCTTCCGCTCATGCTGAGTTCATTGTTGAAAAAAATGTTTGTTTGGCACATGAGTCACAGATCAAACAGAAATCCTAAAACTGTTCAAATTTGACGCCACTCCATTTTTGTTTTTTAATTTCCACAAGTACAGTGTAAGTTGCGCTCAGTGTCTTCTTCAGAGGTTTTCGAGTCTTTTCCTTCAGTAGTTCTTGGTGCATCGCCACCACAGGCGAGGGGGTGGGAACAGGTTGGCTCGATTGACTCTGTGCAGTGTGAATGCAAACCACACCAGATGAAAATGTAAACAAATTTTCCAAACTTTGTTCCCCAATTGAACCGACGCTATCAGGTGCAACGACCTTAGATTCAACTTGCTTCAGTACTCTCCTGCAGTCCCACAGAGCAGTTGTTCCTTTGCTTGATACTTTTGTTATCCTTAGCCATCTTGGTTTAAGTTAGGAAAACATCATCACAAACAATCACTAAAATAAAATCACTTATAGCCTGTGAATAAAGTAACAGCTAAAAAATACTTCCATCTCATATAAGTTGTGCTGCAAGTTGTGGTGGATGGACCTAAATGGCACAGGAAGGAGATAACTAAAGACTTTATTAACAAAGCCAAAGGACTTCCAAAATAAAAACTAAAATCGTAAACATAAAAGAGCTGACAATAAACAAGACTGTGTGAATGATAAAGGGCAAAAACAAATACTGGGATGAATGATAGGTGAGTGAATACGGCTGAGCATGAGGAACAGATGGTGAGGTAATTAGTGACAAGACGCCAGATACTGAAGATATCCAGGGACAATGGCAGTAAACAATGAACTAAACTCAGATTAAAAGGAGAAACAAGACCTAAGAGAGATAAAGCCCCTTCAAAATGAAGCAAGAATAACAACCAAATAAATACATATTTTTTAATTAAGCCAACAAAGCCGAAATGTTGTCACAAACAAGGGAAATAAACCATAGATCATCACAGGATACATCAGCCTGCACACCTCTTTTTCACTTTAAACTTTCAGAGGATGATGAACCAATAATAATATTTGTCACTTTTCACAGACTCCTACTTTTAGAATGACAAAGGCGGATATTGTATTGATACCAAATGCTTTTTAATTAAATGCAGGTAAGAACTCCAATTTTCTAGTCAAGATGCTGTGACATTAAACAAAGTGCCCCTATATGTTTGTTCATTTCTTTCTTAAGAGAACTATTAAAACTGGTAATGAGAGTTTCCTACGAAACGACAGCAAAACACTTCTGACTTCTGATACAATACAGTGTGTCTGTGTGGCATGATTTTAAGTTAAAGTCATGGGAAAATAAATATGGAAAGACTTGAATTTTTTCCTTTGAGTTGGATCTGTACCAACCCTTCTTGCGTCCGACTGTATGACTTTTTTTTTTTTATTGGGTGCTCTAAAGGAGTTTTTGAGTCAGTAACATCAAACACAGAAACCCTGTTAAAGTTCTTTTTTAATATTATTATTTGTGGAGCAACTTTACTTCAGAGTTTTGTAATGCTGTTCCAAAGCCCTGCTTACTCTTTTTTTTTTCTTCCTCTTCTTGTTCACACTTCTCACTTTGACCTATGTCTCCTGTTCTGTCTGTTGCAGCTGGGTACAGAATGGACCGCTCCAGGCGAGTTTACCAAGTTCAGGTCCCAGTCCTCCAAGTCTGTGCAGTAAGTACCTGTGACATCTGCCCACATATCCTAATAACACATTTATTTGACTCCACCACAAAGACCAGAAAGGGCATATGTGCAGTTCTCCACTAAAGAATCTCTCAGGACAGATCTTACAGTGTGTCCTTGGCCATCTGTACTTTGTTTACTGTTTTATTCAACTTCTATGTGTCTGTGTGGGGGGTGGGGTGGGGGGTAGATGGCTGCTTCAACCCATTGATCACAAAACACACAAAAATGGCTGCAAATCTGTCAGTTTTACACATATTGGCCTGAAGGTTGGTGTGGTAGTAGCTGAGACTGACTTCTATCCTGAGCACTAACAGTGTGTGCTCAGTCTTTGTGCTTGATGTTGCCATGAACCTTTTGGAGCCAACTCCATGTGTGTGTTTTTGTTTTGTTTTTTAGTAAAATGCCTCATGGTGGATTTTAATATAATATAAATAAATAAATATTTGATGTGCATCTACAATTTATTAACTTTTGGAGTCAATCAAAAAGAAGACGGCTACCATATCAACATTAGCCAACGCAAAAATGGCTTTAGTTCAATGAGTTGTACAGATGTTGAGCTACAATTTGCTGTGGAAGTTGTTGACATAAACTCTAGTTTTTGCAGTATTCCATTAGACTGTGCAAAGTGTTATTTTATTGTTTAACTAAAATGGCTACAGTTTTGTTATTTCTTATATATGCTGCTTGTTCAGAATCAGAATTAGCTTTATTGTCATTGCACCAAAGCACAACAAAATTACATTTCAGTACAGCCCGTCTGAGTAAAGCACAAACAACAGACATGTGGAGACAGAGTGTCTGAGGCTGCGACCTCATGGGAGGCACTGCCATTTTCATTAGATAGGAAAAGAGAAACACAGGAGAAGGGGAGGTATAAAAAAATAGTATCTCGCATTGTGTCCTAGACGGGACACAGTGTGAAAGTTACAAAAAAAGACCTCAGCACAGAAACAGCAACATACTGATGACATCATTATACATATACGCATGAGGAAGACTGACGAAAGCAGTGAGTTTGTCCGTGGACACTGCCAGATAGTCCCCATAGTCCTGATAAGAGATGGTGAAGTGTCTATCAGCCTGCTCAGCTTTGATACAGGTCCACAGATGTCCTCAGGAAGGGAGTGAGGTAGAGGGGGGTAGAGTTCACAGGACAAAGAGCAAAGCAGGAGGGAAGCAGGAGCTGGAGGGAAAAGTGTCCGCCTTCATCGAGAGCATGCAGGAAAAGTAAATATTGTTAAATAGGAAATGGAAATTGGGTTTCTTCTGTGAGTTTTGTCTGTAGCCTGATGCATCATATGGCTTGAGCATAAGTCCTTTAAACAAACAGGTATCGTCACTTTTGAAATTAATTAGCAAATTTTTGCAAAAGCCTTTTTATGTTTCATCAACACCAACAACTAATCGAACTGACAAAGGCTTTCACATGGAGACGTTGATAAATCAAACCTTTACTAAAGAAAGTTCTCAAGCATCTACAGTAGTCTCATTTGGTGACTTTTATCACATGTGAAATTCATCCCCATCTGGCAGATCAGTTCAAATGGCTTCACTACAAACTCATATGATAATGCAACGAGTAGAGAAGCCAAAAGCCCACGAGTTTGAATTGTGCACCTGGGATCAGCAAAACAGAGCGAAAAGCAGGCTGTATTGAAAGAGGGGGACTAAAATACAGCCTACAAAGTAAAAAGTCCATTTTTATTTAAAGTCGATATCTTTTGGTGACTGAAATAAATAAAAACATGCAGACAGTTTGACAGAGGAAGATGCAGGAGGTGAGAAGAGATGGAAACAAATAATTTGCTGTTGTTGAGAGCCCTAACAGGGCAGCTGACAAAGGAGGCTAAAGAGTGCTCTTGTACAACGTCGAGTGTGCAGAACTGTTTCAGCTGAAAGAGCTCTTTTGCTGTAAATAAGAGATGAGAAGGTATTAATATATCCTGTCCTCTCAGATTCAACATGCTGCTCTCTGTAATTGCTTAGTATTAGCTGTCGTAAAATACATCCAATAATGCAGTTGATCCGACTGTTTTGTTTTACTAAGATATTAACGATCATAGAAGAGAAGAGATCCTAAAGACGAGACTTGTAATGATACGAGTCCATACATTCGTAAATGCAGCTCAAGTTTCAAAGTGCCGCATTAAATTTTACTCAAAGATACAGTATTAGAGAGACATTATATCCTCTTTGTAGTAAAACATAAGATTTCTTTTTGTAAAATAACAACATCATTGCATGCAACTCTCTTTGGAAATTGCAAAAGAAACAAATCTATTGATGGGATCACTGGGATCAGTCAAAGCGCACCAATATATTGTGTCAACTGTGAGCAGGTGATGACATCTTTAGCAGCTGATGCTTAAATGGTTAAAGTAACCTGTTAATACTGGAGATGCTCAGGTCAGTTTGCAGGAACATCCCATTACTGAAATACATGACACACAAAAACGAAAGTATATGGACAGCTTTGAGTCCTAATGGCCCACAGGCTGATGCTTTTTGTTTTTATTACTGCAACAAGTTCCAACTGTAGAAAACAGGCATTGATGGAGAGCAAAAATGAACAAAGTAGATATAATCCACGTAAACACAGCTGTTTTAAAAAATGCTATAATGTTCGCTCACGCAATAATATCCCTGACAGAGCAGGTTGCTTTCCTTCGGCTCTGGGTGGACGGAATATGAATTATGGGCTCATAGATGCAATGAATATTTTGTGGCTAACATAATTATTCCTGCCACACACATACACACACAGTGTTACACTCTGGTTGTGTAACAGCTTTGTGTCTTCATATTATGTGATAAATGTTCATCAAATACATCCAATTATTTTGTTTGCACATTTTTGTAATGGACGACTTTTTTTTAGCATCTTAGTAAGTATTTTTATGAAACAAACTGATTTGATGTAATCCACTTATTACTTAGTTTACACATAAGGAAGATGAAAATATACAATCTTTTGTCGTTCTAGAATAAATGATAGGTTAAGCCAAACAGATGAGTATCATTTACTTTGCATTTGTCTTTTCTGGGATACAATAAAACCAAACAAAAATTAATGTAAAATACCAAAGAAAAGCATGTGGTTGAATGTTTGTTACTATTTTTTCTCCTCCTGCCTGACAAGCATGTTGCATTCTCTGAAAATAACAAGACGACAACAGAGCAGCGAAGCATGAAGACAGAATATGACAGGAACATAAAAAAGGTTGTGCTGTGGATAAATTTAGGTGTGACATTGGAAGCATCGTGAAATGTTGGAATATGTGTGTTACTGTTTGTAAGGGTTTGTGAAGACCCTGCTGAAGAATCTGCATGTGCTGCCTAATAACCTAAATGGAAATGGGGTTGGGGGGGGGGGGGGGTGAAATACCCTTTAGGAGAGGCGTCACGGGGAAAAGATGTGCCAAATTGTTCCGCATTTGTAAAATGTAGATGTTTTAGTTGTCTTTTTGTTTCAGTGTTTTGAATTAGTTTTAATTAGTATTCAAGTTCAAGTCCAAGTCAATTTAATTGTCATTTCCATCACATGTGCTGCATGAGGTGGAATGAAATAATGTACATAGAGTCCCAGCTACACCCAAAAATAGCAAATTATAAAGTATAAAAAGAAACAGTAAATAAGGATCTAAGATATACTCTAAGATATACACTAAACAAACGCCAAACAGTATGCTAAAAAATCTAAGATATACGCTAAACACTAATAATGTTAAACAAGGTGGCATAAAAACAGCAGCCTGAACATGAGTCTGTGGTGAGCAGATAGGTATGAACGAATAAAGCAGCATGAGATAATCAGCAGTATGAGGTCAGCAGCATAGATAAGTCACATATCACCAATTAAAGTGCCATTACAGTGATTTTTCATTTTTCCTTATTTTTTCTTACAGTAATAATCCTGGTTATTAGGGATTTATTAGTCTAAGAGCTTCAGTGTAGAAGTTGTTCCTCGGTCTAGTGGTTCAACACGTAATGCTCCACAACCTCCTGCCTGAGGAGAGTGGGGCAAAAAGTGTGTGTGAGCTGGGTGAGTGGGGTCCTTCATGATGCAGGTGGCTCTCTTCCTGCATCTGGAGGTGTAGATGTATGTGATGGTGGGGAGGCTGACTCCAACAATCTTCTGCGCAGCCTTCACCACTCTCTGCAGAGCAGTTCACAGATGAATGAGTATCCTCTTGTATCTTTGGAAATCCTAGTTTAAGAGTTTAAAATTATTCTACAAATAGGTTGCCTAAATTTTAAAGATGCGTAAAAGCTTTTTTTTTTCTTTCAAGTTGTGACTTTACTATTTTCCAGCCTTCATTGTGAAACTGCTCCAGTTCGTTCTGTGAATAAAATGTTTTACATGTGGAGGAGTGAGTGATCTCGATATAACCACAACTGAACACTAACATATCATGCAGTCAGCAGATGTTGAACATTTTACACTTTAACGTATAACAAGTATCCTACCTAGTTAATAAGTGTTTTTGGTACCCAAAATAAAACAGTTTGGAAAATTGCTTTTGTTATAACTCGAGTCAAATTTGTGTGTGTTTTCTTACGACTCACCATCGCTCGCTTAGGGGAAGTACATCAGTGTGAACGACAAGCTTAAGATAATTAGGAAAGACTGATGTGATGTTTGCGTCTGGGTGTTGTGCAAAAGAGCATAATTGTAATTCTGTATGCCCATCTCTGTGCATTTATCGTGCATGTGCTGAATGCAGTGCCAACTGAAAATTGTTTAATTAGCAAACTGAAACAACCCAGTGCCAATCAGTTTACGTGTTATCTCACACCTGGGTTGTGTGCCTTGATGCACGCAAACAGCAAAAACTGTTGCACGTGATCTGTTTATAAAAAAAAAATTATGCTCCAAAAAATGACACATAACTCAACCATGTTTAGTGGCAATAAACTTGTTAAAATGTGTTCTTCTGATTTGATTTGATTTGATTGGATGGAACTGAAATGAGCAAATTAGCAGAGCAAAACATAACCTTTTTTTAAAGCATCAAAAGATGTGTGCAACAAGAAGACAGTCATTACTCTCATTCTATTACCTGGAAATTACAGCTTATAAATCGGATAAAATAAAATTTTAACTCTGTTGAGTATTTTAGTTTTTGTTTAGAACACCCTGCTCTGCTTTGTTTTGTGCAGAAAGCCACTGAACATTATTAGTCATGAGTATGATTGCAATTTTAGTATAATACCATAAATGTGATCTTTTTGTGTAATTTATTATTAGGTCTGAGGCCATTTCAGCCTTTTTATAGACTCCATTGTAAAGTTCTTCACAAAACCTTAATCAAAGCTACAATTTAAAATAGCTCTCACACCGTGCACCGTTATTATTATATTGGCTCCATAGCTGGATGAAATAAAGCTGGAGGAGAAGAGAGTGCAGAAAAACCAAGCTGCATTGTGCAGCACAGAACAAACCCACAAACAGAACTGCCTTTGGAGATGTAATGGAACAGAGCAGAGGAAAACGAAACACAACAGACACGTTAGCAAGGTTGTTTCCTTTTTTCCACACTCAGGACTGCAGTTATTTATATGTCTCGGTTCATTGGACCTGCACACCAGATCGCAGTAGAGTTGAGTGAACAGTGACTAATGGTTGCCGCCGGGCCGAATCATATTGTCAGGGAGTGAAAGATATTGTTATTGAGGGGTTCACTTTAAACCCCTCACTCACCTGCTGGAAGTCTCTCAATGGAAAGCAAAGACTGGAATGTCAAGAACATATACCTGCACAGATCCACACAGTTTTTAGCACATACAAATCAGCAAACTGTGTATACAGTCCAAACAGCCACCACTGCTTGCATTGAAATTCAAGGATGTGGTACATGTGGTGAAACGAAATTGTGTACACAGGGTCCCAGTTGCATAAAACAAAAGTATAAAATGTAAAAGAGAAACAGTAATAAGATCTAAGATATGAACTAAGAAAAACGTTAACTAAAAATACACTAAGCACTAGTAGCATAAAAACAATACGCCGAACAGCAGCACGAACATGGGTCTGTGTGAGCACATGAGTATGAATGAACACAGCAACATGAAATGGATCAGCAGCAACATCATGTGATTTTTCACAGTGATCATCCTGGTTAGAGATTCACGAGTCTAACAACCTTAGGATAGAGTCAGAGTCAGAGTTTCTTTATTGTCATTCACACCTCATGCGGTACATGTGGTGGAGTGAAATTATGTACACAGCATAGAATAGAAGCTGTTCCTCAGTCTAGTGGTTCCACACTTAATGCTCCACAACCTCCTGCCTGAGGGGAGCGGGGCAAAAAGTGTGTGTGCTGGGTGAGTGGGGTCCTTCATGATGCAGGTGGCCCTCTTCCTGCATCTGGAGGTGTAGATGTCTGTGATGGTGGGGAGGTTGACTCCAACAGACTTCTGTGCAGCCTTCACCACTTTCTGCAGAGCTTTTCTTTCTGCAGCTGTGCAGCCTCCATGCCACACGTTGATGCTGGAGCACAGGATCTCCATCAAACTCCATCTTTAAATGGCAAATATGTTTGAAATTAAAGCACTGACAAACATTTTAATAAAAAATTGGGGTATATGGATTTGTAAAATAAAATATCAAGTCTGAATTGAGAGTAACATAATTTAAGACTTAACATTTCTTGAAGGATCTCGTCTCACCTGCTGAATTTTACACTAAAATTTTAGACCAACATGAAAACAGATGGATTTATAGCTGTTTTGGTGAGGCATTTTTAACAATATTATGCAAAATCTTATGCAATGTGAGATCTTGTAAGCTGTGTTAACAATCAAAACTGTGTTGAGAACACGTCTCTGGTACTATAACACTAAAGCTCAGTATGCGTAAAACAGACAGATTTACAGCCAATGTGTTGGCTTATGTTGACTTGCTGTGGTGGTCACCTTGAATTAAGTGTAACTTAATCAGTTCTAGATGTGCATCTAAGGATTACCTTTTGAGAGTTTCATTAAACATCATTCAGTGGACCGTGAGATACGTTGCTAACAGATGGGCAGAGGTGATGCCAAGCCTTAATGCCACAAGATGTTGAGCAGTATGTAGTGTTTGGAGTATGTGTTGTGAATTAGTCTCAGCTACTACCACAAATACTTATAAGTAAAAATCTATTAAACTGGCTTGAGCTGCGGCCATTTCTGTGTTTCATTCGGTTAGTTAGCTGTGGCAGCCATCTTGAATTAGGTTGATCAGTTGTAAATGTACATCTAAAGTTTACTTCCTTAGAGGTTTTTTTTTTTTTTACTCTGGTCAGTAGTTCATAAAATATTTTGCTAACAGACAGACAAGGTTAACTTCAATAGTAAATTAAAACAGATCTTATGTACTCAATTAGTGATTAGAGAATAACTCTCAGCCACCACCACACCAAATTCTAGCTCAATATCTGCACAATAAAAAGAGTTACATCCATTTTTGTGTTTGCTATGGTTGATTAGCTGAGGCAGCCATCTTGAATTGGGTTGACTCCAAAATTTGATCAGTTGTGTGTATATTGAGAAAGCTTCATTGCAATCTATCAAGTGGGTTATGAGTTATTTTGATAACACAACAGAACAAACACACAAAGGCAGGGGCAAATAAATGATCACCCTTTCACATTTGGCAGCAGGTGATAAAAACAAATAGCTTTTGCTTCCAAACATTTTTTGTGATTGTACTGCAATAGAGCCAATGCACCTGATGTTGAACGACAGACAGAAACTACATTTTTATTGCCTGTTAGCCTTCGTGTCCTGTTTGGAGTGTGAATCTTCATCCTGGGTGGTCATTTTAATAGAAGGAATGGACAGGAAATGCAGGCCACTGAACCTGTTAGGGAGATCTGGTCGCCATCCACACCACCTGGTTGTCACCACCTGGAGGTAATGACTCACCCTATTAGAGCGTGTGTGTCTGTTAGGGGCTGATTGTCTGTTTGCGTTCTAAATCGGACCTGTTCTCATTAAAACTCTAAGATGGAGAATGCTGATATATGTAACCTTATCTATTCCCTGTTGGCCTTTTTCCACCTTCTTGTAAAAAACTTCCTTCCTTGATTATTCCACCCCATAAAACTGATCCAGATGAGGATTTATGCATATAATGAACGAAAACACTATTTAAATACATTTATATTCTCAGTGATATTCTTATATGTCAAACGTTTGAGCAACAGAATTCAGGAATAAATACAGCTCATTAGCAATCATTTTTATAAGTCAACAAACCATTTGCTAGTTTTGATTTCCTAAATAATAAAAAACATTTGTTCTTGCATTATGTTACAGTAGTTCAAACAATAGCACCTTAAATGGACGAAAACCTTTCGGATTCCCTTTTCTCCCACTTATCCAAAGTCAGGTCACAGAAGGACCGGCTTTAAGAGGGGGAAGCAGAAGTTCTGCACTTTCAAGTGTCTCCTGGGGCATCAGGCAGCATTCCCAGGCTAGAAGGGTTATATATTCCCTCCAGCAAATTCTGGATCTGCTTCAGGGCCTTCTCACTGTTGGATGTGACCAAAATAAATTCTTCTAAGTGGGCAACAAGATAGCATCTTAATCAGATCACTGCAGCCGACTTGTTTAAACAGACAAATGTTGCAACTTTGACTGAAAATTTGTGATTTTCTGACAAGACTTTTAAAAGTTGAGACAGTTTGAGATAATATAATAATAATGGGTATAGGGTAGTATTATTTTCTCTATTTAAGTTAAAATTCTGTACATTAAACGTCAAGTTTTAAAAGACTCACGCTGAGCCAAATCAAAGTAAAACTGTCTGTGCAAGCCTTTGTCCCCACCTCTGCTCGTATCTGTGATGTGATAGGTTGGCAGTGCCTGCTAGGTGCTGTCACAACAGCGTGATGAGTGACAGCAAAGTTGTCAGGTGAGGAACCCAGATAACCTCGTCAACACTATCTTCTGTCTCTGAAACAGCTAACATCGCCTCGAGCTGTGTCGACAACATCGGGAGACTGACGTTTGCTTAAGTATGACAAACTGAACAGTTCTGCGCTGCATACCGAGCCAGTCCAACGCTGCGCTCCCTGTCGAGAGTTCAAAACCCTTTGATCAGCTTCAACTGTGACTTGATTGACAATCAGTTGAAGATTAGTGTAGAAAGTCGTCTGTTTGTGAGCTTATGAGAGCTGACGTGATCTGTTTAACTCAGTGAGAGCAAGGTCAAGGTTGTTTTTAAAAGATCACATGTTAAAAGGACGGGGCAGCACGGTGGCACAACTGGTAGAGCTGCTGCCTCTCAGCGAGCAGGTCCTTGGTTCAAACCCCAGTCCAGGGGCCCTTCTGGGTGGAGTTTGCATGTTCTCTCCGTGCATGCCTGGGTTTTCTCCGGGTGCTCCGGTTTCCTCCCACAGAACAAAAACATGCATGTTAGGCTGATTGGTAACTCTAAATTGTCCCTAGGTGTGAGTGAGAGAGTGAATGGTTGTTTGTCTCGTTTGTCTCTATGTGGCCCTGTGATGGACTTGCGACCCGTCCAGGGTGTACCCCGCCCCTCGCACAGTGATTGCTGGACATGGGCACCAGCGACCCCCGTGACCCAAAATGGAATAAACGGGTAAAGATAATGGATGGATGGATGTTAAAAGGACATAATGTAACAAGTTTCTGCATTCCATAAAGTTGAAATTTGTGGAAACTGCTGTGGTAAGAAAACATCACTGCTTTTTGTTTAAGCCTTGCAATTCTGAAGCCCCTTCTATTGTGATGTACACAGATCATCTGGATGGTTTCTTTTTTGGCTGAGATGTTTCGTCCTTCATCCAGAGGACTTCTTCAATCTGAGGAGCTGCCAGACAAAACTGATTTCCCACAAACAGCATACTCCATAGTGGAAAAAAAAACAGTTGTCTGGTGCTAAGATGGTCTCCAAGGCCTGCCCTCTCTGTAGTCAACTCCTCTGAGGCAGTCATGCCAAAGTGGTAGCAGCTTAGCACCAGCAAACTGCTTTTTTTCCACTATGGATTATGCTGTTTGTGTGAAATCTGTTTTTGCTTGGTGGGCTCCTCAGATCAAAGAAGTCATTTGGATGAAACGTCTCAGCAAAAAAAAAAAACCATCCAGATGACCTGACTGAACATTGTTAGATAGTATACCTGGATTAATGAGCATGAACTTTGATGTACACATAGTTTATTGAATATCAGAGAGTATAAATTTAGTGTGAAAGAAACCACTATGTAGTATGAACAAAGTCCATGCTCAATAATCCAGGTATACAATTGGACAATCCAACAATATACTATGTATATTAGCTTGAACGTTATACATCAACCAACCAGCTTGATGATTTGTTGGGAATCTGTTGTAGCAGAACAAAAGCATAACTTTCCAAATCCAAGTGATATTTATGTACAAAGTAATTATTTGTATTACAAACTTCATAAGGTGAGATGTTCCCTCAAGAGTTTGATTGCGAGAAGTACGCCACAAGGAAGGAATGATTTTAATACACGTTAAAGCAATAGTTTCAGGTTTCTTAAGTTATAAAACCAAAGGCACCAGCCACAGTCAAACATGCAGACAGTTCTATGAGCATGTTCTGATGTAAGATTCAGAATGGGATAGAGACAAATCAGATCTCATCTTCCACAACAGAAAACACTAAACACAATATGCTCATTAATTAAAACCCAGCATTCTTTAAAGAAACACATACCACTCTGCCTTTCATGCCAGAGTTTTACATTAAGATAATTTTATTTTAAGAAATGCCAGTTGTAGCCATTTTTGTCAAACCTTTAAAATAACATCTGTGATCTCAGGAGATACTGCAAGAACTCACTCATGTTGGGAATAACTCTCAACTACTACCACATCTTTTTTTTTTAAATTTATTTATTTATTTTTTTTTAGCTTAACATCTGTTAAAGTAACTGAATTACAGCCATTTTTGGCTTGACTCATGTTGCTTAGCTGTGGCGGCCATCTTGAATTGGGCTGGCAGTTGTAGACGTACATCCAATGATTAGCATCAGATTTTCACTAAAATCCATCCGAGGGGTCAGAAGATATGTTAGAAACAGACAGAGTTGACTCCAATTAGTTCATGGAAAACCTTTAAATAAAGATCCGGCACCATCTATCAGGGCGGCTGTGGCTGAGTGGTTAGAGCAGTACTCCAATGCAAGAGTTGGGGGTTCAATTCCACAAGCAGTATGCCAAAATGTCCCTGGGCAAGACACTAAACTCCTCACTGCCTCCGATGTGCGTCCCATTGGTGTATGAATATGATAAAGCACTGATTATTTTGTATAAATATAGTAGAGTGCTGTATGAATGGGTAAATGAGGGCACATATTGTAGTGTAAAGCACTTATGAGTATCTTGATAAGATAGAAATGTGCTATATAAGTACAGTCCATTTAACATTTATTTTATCACTGCTCAAAATATGTGTTGGGGATCAGTCTCAGCTACAAATATGCCAAATGTTAGGTCAGTGTCTGTAAAGGTGACTGAATTGTAGCCATTCCTGTGTTTTCTTCTATTCAGTTGGCTTTGACAGCCATCTGACTCCAAAAGTGAATCAGTGGTAAATGTATAATACATGATTATTTTCTGCAAGTTTCATTAAAAATTGCCTGGTGGTTCATGAAACATTTTAGTGAAAGACACACAAACATTGTCCACGTCTCACCTTTCGGTGGTGGGTGATAATTACACAGAAGGCCATTCTTGCTCATTTCTTTACAGTCCAACAGATACATCACTTGTTCTGGTTCCACATGCACACAAGATATTTTTTCTGTTCCCTCTCTTTTTTTTCTTTGCTGCCCTTTTGAGACATACCGGTACTTCCATTTATCTTCCATACAGACAGTTGTGTTTAAAGGGGAACTTAACTGAACTTTTCAGAGCAAAAACGAAGTAGGCTAAGCAGAAAATGACCAGTTGTTTCACTACAGAATCTCAATATCTATAATTGAATCTGTTAAGCTGTCCAGACTATGAGCTGGTAAGGAGACTTGAACATTAACTAAAAGAAACAGGTTTCGTTTCTTTAGGTAGGGGTATAGCAGATGACATCATAGGCATAGATTTAGCAGAGACGAGCTGACTGCTGCACCTGCACTCATCTTGAGGCATTAACTTTAATGTGTGTACTTGTTTGTGTGTGCACACTGATCCCTGATTGTGTTTGAGTGTAAGTACCATCCTTAATGTGAACTTCTTTCCTCTCAAGGTAATTGGTTGATACAGTGCACCCATTGAATTTGAATGAAGTTATTTGCCATCAAGCTGCAGAGACTCCTCTGTCCTGTTTTCTTCCCTCGGGCCTTTTCTACACCATCTGTTTCTCTGAATGATAGGAGCCTGCGAAGACACAAATCCATGTCTCTGTGTTTGTCCCTGGGTTGGAGTGTCGATGAGCTTATGTTTAATCAGAATGCGTTTGGGGTTTAAATGCCCGTCTCTTGAGCGGTGAAAAAAAACAAAAACATGAATTCACAGTGGACATCAGACTGGCACTAATGTTTGAGTGCAACCAAACTGCAACACAGGCCTGTTGGTCGCTAAACATGATTAGAGACCGTAATGATGATGAACGGTCAGGTTAGTCTGACAAAAATTATGTTTTCGCCAGCTGAGAAATGGATATGTAAGCCATTTTGAAAGGAGCCTGTAAATATCCAGGATTTACATAGTGGTGTGTAATGAGAGAAGATCGGTACTTAGGAACTCATGCAGTGACATTATGGATTCATTGATGTACACAAGTGTTAACACCTGTGATGTCCTGGTGCTAAGCACTAAGTCTGAGCTGAGTTATACAAAATATTTTCTGATTTCTTGAAGAAATCCTATCAGAGGAACTTAGCCAGCTGCACTTGTCAGGTGGTTCAAACTAAACCTGCTCAGCCTTTTAGCATAAACAGTGTGTGTGGGCTTTGTGTAACAATCACTGTAATTGTCACTGTAAATGCCAGATTGTCACTTTCTGAGAGTGACAATCTGACATTTATAACCCCATTACAATTGGACAGGTGTGCACAGGTCAGGCAGTAATCAGGGTTCAGTCATCTCCCACACTGTTTTTCTGTCTGGGACTAAGTACGACACTTAAAGTGCCTTCTGCGAACATAAACACAGATGAGACAATCACATTACATATCAACCTCGAGCAAAGATGAGACGTTATGTGAACAGTTAGCGGGATGTGGGCAATATGGGTGGGCGTAAAGACATGAGAACATTTGACGATTACATGGCTTTCTGAAATGGCCAAAGCTTGTGAGGACAGTAAATAAATCAAAAAATAAATCCAAGAATTTCAAACATGCATCTACCCAGTTCTACTTTGAGTTTCTTTACAATACAATAGTTCTTTCCTTTTTTCCTAATGTGTTGCTTCTTTAAATATCAAAATATCTATATAGCGATTATACCTATTATGAACCAAAGCCATAATGGCAATAAAAAAGAAACATTTGATTTGTGCATTTACGCATGTTAGTGCATTTAATAGATGTTTTGGAGCTACCACACTAAGACAATCAATGATTCTACACTGTAGAGCTTTTTTCTGCTTTGACCTCGTTTTTGAAACTTTGTACCAAGCACAATTATGTGCCTAGATTTGATTGCTTTTTTATATTAGTTGCATGGCCTGAAAACAACACTAAATGAATGAAGTCTCCTGTGATGCCTCAAATCTGCTAAAATCATCAAAAATATCCAATAGAAAGGGGAAAGGTTGACTTTTCTCACAAACCCTTGATCTGAAAGAGGCTGAAATTTTGACAGTGTAGATCTTAGTTATTATAATGATCATTTTAATTATAAAAATATTACTTTAGTTATTATAATTAGACATTATTAGTGAAGATCAAGTTATTTTTGAGAAACTGTTGTTTTAAATGCTAGAAACACATGTTTGTCTGGCCAGTCGAATTTGCATGAATACTTTTGCCTCTTCCTCCATACCATGTGCTCGATGACTGATGTCACAGCTGTTAGTCAATAAAGATAACTTATCTTTTGGATTGAAAAAAAACTTTTTTCCACCAATGTCAACACCAAAACAGATACCACCTCAAGAAGAGTATAAAACCCCTAAACATGCGCTACTGGCATGATAGTGCCCCCTAGCGGATTGGCATGTAATGTAAACAAAACAAAGGAGTAACAATCTCACGCTTTTCTTAAATGAAAAATAAAAGATTGTTTGTATAAGACTTGTGACAAAGCACAGCCATTAAGGATCTTTATTTTCACTGTCTGCAATATTCACGCAGTAATGACCAGAGCTAGTAAAGTCCAGTTTGACAGGCTGGTTGAACATCACCGCACTTTCCCTTTCCATGTCCAAAACGTCCCAGCCCTTTATAATGATGTTTTACTCGGAAGCAGTGGAATGTTAACAGGTACCACTTCAGTTTCTATATTACACTTTTTGTTGCCAATCTTAGCAGGTATCCTACCTTTTTGATGGAGTAGACAACTCTTCCATCTTCAAACTTGAAGGGCCTGTGACTTTGTGTTTCTGTCTCTTTCATCATCTTCACACTTTTCTCTTGTAACATAATACTGTAGTTGTCCAGCCATTCTCGTCCATAAACTGTCCTAGTGCAAGCAGTGTCTATTATTGCAGAGCCAAAACATTCTGTCATGAATAGTTCTGCATCTGTTGGTGATTCTTTGGTTTATAAAGTTATATTGCACTCTTCCACGACTGTTGTATTATCTGTAATTTTAACACTCTTAGCTTTGTGTGGACAATCTTTAACCCAGTGAAAAGTACTTTGGCACACTACACATTTTGATCGTCGTCCTTACTTATCCAGCGGGTTTGTACCAGGCTGTGGAGTACTGGGCAATGGGGTTTTCTGACTAGTACTTTGCCGCCAGGACTTGCCTTTTTACCACCGTTGCAAACAAGGACTCCTGGTTAATATTTTCTGCTGCCGCACTCTTTTTTTCACCAAATATTCTCTTCAAAGCAGACTTCATTGAAGTAAAGTTACATCTGAGCGTGCCCTTAGCGCCAACTGTTTGTCCGTCATATCCAAACATGCGGTGTCCAAAAGCTTCAAAGCCAAACAGCATCAGGTAGCTCCATGTTGTATGTTTTCATGCGTTACTCACGCTACTTGAAAACAATAATATAGTACATGTTCGCTTCTTTTATGATCCCGTCAAAATCTGAGTACTCTTCATAGACCCTGTCCTTTTCCTCTTTTACGAACAAATCATCCAGTTTAGCTAACAAAGTGGTCATTCCAGTGTCTTTATTTAGATCGTCTACCGGAATTTCTATCGCTGTGTCCCACGCCCTTCTAGACAGTGCCAGGGCGACGGCAAGAGCTTGCTTCTTCTTCTTCTCCAAATCTGTAACTCACATCCAAATGTTGACTTCATTCTTTGATAACGTTTGTAAGTCTTTCCTTCTTCAATCGTTGGCGGAACTCTGTAGTTACTAACCATCCTCTGCTACCAATGTTAGTCAGTAAAATAACTTTTCTTTTGGATCGGAAAAAAACTTTAATCCATCATGCTCAACACCAAAACAGATACCATCTCAAGAAGAGTATAAAACCCCAAAACATGCGCTACTAGCATGATAGTGCCCCCTAGTGGATTGGCATGTAATGTAAACAAAACAAAGGAGTAACAACAGCTGATGATCTAATAGCTGTTGATAATTATTATAAAGAGCATCACTTTGAAGTGGATTTTTTTAAATAAAGATGTTTCTTTCTATCACCTATTTGTTTTGTTTGTTTATATAAACTGATGAGTAGTGTCATGCTTATAAGCTGTTAAAATCACAGAAAGAATGAATGGATGAAAAAGTATCAGCTTGTAAATTTAAAGCTTTTCCAGCTTTGGTGTTGAAATAAAAAGTACAAGTTTCTCCATTTTTTAAAATCACGCAAAAACAAAATCCTGGATGAACAAGGAAACATTAAAAAAATGGCTTAAATTGATATTGTTGTTGCCATTTTATTTAAACGTATTTCTGGTCAGAAAAAAAAAAGAGATGAGGAAAGGGTTGAAATGAATGTATAGTGAGGCCTAAAGTACTAAAGCCGGTAATACACTACATGAGATGATTTTATATGAGCCGATTGGATGCGGTGGATTCAGGAAAAGGAGAGAAGTGCTGGAAAGAAGTGACCGACATGATGTAGAAGAAGAGAGGGAGAAAGATTGGGAAAGAGCAGGGTGTGACAGAGACCAGAAGGGGAGGAAGGGGACAGGAGAATGATAAAAAAAGAGGATTTAATGAGGCTGCGGGGAAGAGCAGTGTGATAGCTCTCTGATGGATTAGAGGAATGCATGAGAAGTGAAGAAGGGCGAAAGAGAGGAGGGGAAAATGACGTTTTTGAGCTTCCTCTGGGCATCTCTAAATACTGGTATCATTAATGTAGTTGAGAGAAGTGTTTTGCTGAGAACTGGCTTTTATTTAAAGGCCACCTGTGGGTATAAGAGATGTAGAAATCAGCAAAGAGAGAGACAGTCAGATAGCATGAAAGAAAAATGATATAGAAAACAAGAGACAGGTTTGAAAAGCTGACTCAGGGCACAGTTTTTGGCCACAGAGAGGCACAAAGAGGAGGAAGTGTCATCATAGGGGGAGTAAAATCACATCAGTAATAGCAAGAGGCAGAACATACACTCTCTATTTCACTTCAAACCAGGTTGTAAAATAGAAAGTTTGTGTGGCAAACTGCCTGTCGGACAGTCGGCACTTCTTTAGTCCAAAAGGTTTTTTTTTTTATGAGATGGTTGTGAGTTTGTTTGAGGGAAAAAAAATCTCTGCATTTCATGCCACATAAATATTTCATGCTTCGGCAGACACAGACTTCAGGCAGGGATGATATTCTCTGAATACTGTTCAGCTCCAACAGAATCCTCTTATGTTACCCAGCCTCGCACAGTTTCTTTGTCTGACTATCTGTTCAGCACTCAACAAGGGGAAGCTGGAAACAAAGACTCCAATTAGTCAGGCAATTAGACCCTTGTTTTGTGTCCTTCGCTCATCCTTTGAGTCACATAACAGCTACATTTTTTTTGCCTTCCATCTCTCATTTGCCCTTCATTTGCTCCTCTATGGGTTTTTTTCTTGCTTGAAGTTTTGTTAGAAATCCCATCACTGTTATATGTGTAATATATTGTTTTACGTTTTGCTCATTAACGCTGTTCATTTAGGTATTTATTGCTTCTTTTTCATCTTCCTTTACAGACATCTCTATTAATCTCTTTTAACTGAGCCTTATCACTCATTAAACTTGCAATAAAGCTCATCTTTTGCAGATGGAACGCCCTTGTGGCGTTCCTTTTTTATTACTGTCTACAGGCAATTTGTTTGAATTTCTAGTTTAGAATCCAAAAAAGTTGAATCTGGTCCTCTGGACATTAAAAAAAAAATAATAATAAAATTGTAGAAACGTTTCGGCTTTCATCCGAAAGACTTCCTCAGTCTGAGGTGCTGTATTCAGCTCAGTCT
>NC_056507.1:17920443-17935631 GCF_014905685.2 Nematolebias whitei | reverse complement strand
GCTTGCTTGGAGCAACTGTAAAATCATTCTCGTTTTGCTGCACCGCCCTGACAAAATGCAGATATATATATTGTCATTCAAGTTGCTAAAGGGTCAACACCATTAAAGTGGATGGTCCTAGTGTGACAGATTTAAAAAAACAAAAACAAAAAAACAAAAGTAATTTAAATTTGTTCATCCTAATTGTCAGGAGGTCTACCTGGCTGGCACACCTTTTAATAAATAAATACATTTTGTAAACCATCACAATGTAATAGGTAAAAGTGGCTATTAATGGCATGATTGGCCTGCCACAGCCTGCCACCATCATCCAGCTTGCTTGGAGCAACTGTAAAATCATTCTCATTTTGCTGCACCGCCCTGACAAAATGCAGCTAATTTGACCATTGAAGTGCATTTATTAAGTAAAAGTTCAACTGAGACACACCTTTGCTATAATGTCGAGCAAACAAATAATTGTTTTAGGTGCTTATCTTGTTAAATTTTTAAGAAATGTACAGCGTTCCTCCTTCCTGAATTCCTCCCTCAGAACGCACTCCCAGAGCACCGACGCAACAAATTCTTTTGAAAGTGAAGCTGATTTGACTGTCAAAAGTGCATTTATTAAGGAAAAGTTAGACTGAATCAAACCTTTGCTATAATTTCAAAAAATCAGATCATTGTTTTTAGGTGGTTATCTTGTTAAATTTTGATGAAATGCACAGTGAGTCTTTCCGTGCATGCGTCTATTTCCACGTATCAACTTTTGAACTTTCGCATCTGATTTGACCGTCAAAGTGCATTTATTAACAAAAAGTTAGACTGAGACACACCTTTGCTATAATTTTGAGCAAACAAATAATTGTTTGTAGGTGTTAATCTTGTTAAATTCTTGTTAAAGTCCTCTTGTGCACACTACCGCGGCCGCCATTTGGCAGCCAATCGATTTTTGGCACAACACCGGCCCACATTTCTGGGTTGTCATCGGTGACGTGTAACAAACGCGTCAGCGCTGATGCATAATAGATGTGACGTATACGGCGACGCAACGCATTTATGGATTTTTCCACTTTATTAGATATGTTTGGACTAATGCGACTTATAGGGCGATGCGACATGTACAGTGGAAAATACGGTAGGCGTGCACTATCAGGTGCCAGTGGAAAAAAGAAAACAAAAAACATTCAAGACAATTACAATATTTCCAATTCTCTCAGTGAAAATGCAAAAATTACTGCCTATCTGTATGTTTGTCAGGGAATTTTTGGTCAAAGGTTATGTATGTTTTTATCACTATGGCGGAGAACATTCTTCCCCTCTGCCATGAG
Organism: Nematolebias whitei; assembly: GCF_014905685.2. Taxonomy (NCBI): domain Eukaryota; kingdom Metazoa; phylum Chordata; class Actinopteri; order Cyprinodontiformes; family Rivulidae; genus Nematolebias; species Nematolebias whitei. Next base: position 17,934,324 of record NC_056507.1, on the reverse strand, counting down.
AACAAGAAGTCCAAAACAAGCTGAAACTGTCTCCCAAGACACTATCTTATCTCTGCCCATGAACCATATGTTGGGTAAAGGGAGAGTGCTGCAGCTGTCTTCAAGGACACATCCTGAACTCTGTGAACTCGGCTGAGCTAGAAGGATACAAAAGTGAACAGATAATGTGACTTGTGGCTTATTTCTGTGATTGATTTTCATGTGTATACATCTATGTATGTATATTCATGTAATCTTGAAGTCTGACTTTGCAAGTATAAATACCTGTTAAAAATCTTCTCCTGCCATCGAGTGCGGTTCTTTTGGGTAAACAACGTTAGAGACATTTTCTCCAACGATGTTATTGTTCATACAAGACATTCAAATATTGTAATTATTAGAAAATATTTTACTGTCCTAATACACATTACAAACAGAAAAACAACTGCTTTTCTTTGATTTGTGTTATGATCATTGCCACATTTATGAAATGCCACTAAAACTTGTTGTAGTGTGGGTTTGTTATGAATACCCACATGTGGGAGCATTTGAGAGGCCTGAGGTGGGTGTTTATATTTGTATTCTCAAACGAAGGGTTGGAAAATGACCTGTCTCCTATGATTACATCCTGACTAAGTGGAAGTGACGAGGTAATTGTGAAATCTATTTAAAAGAATTGTAGTCCGTCTCGCTGTCTCAGTATTTCTTCCTTCCTCTCCTGGTGCTTCTCTCTTTTCAGGTCATTAGTCGATTCTCCTTTTCTGCACCTACTCTTTGTCGTCTCATTCACGCGGCCGTGTTCCTGTTTTTTCTCTCAGTCTGTTTTGCTTATTTTATTTTTACTTGTTTACGTCCTTCTAGCCTTTAGGGGATCACATTTCTTGCTCTCTGTCTGGGAGCAACATGTACTATTCTGAATCCTCTGCGCTCTCAGAAGAAGTGTGTTTATACAAAAATCCAGCATCAGATCGATCCTGTGATGTTGCTCAGATCAATACCACAGAGAATGTCACAGTTCTGCTAGAAAAAAGAAAAAAAAAAGAAAGATGATTCTTTCTTACCTTTTTGTATTTCACATGTTGGCGTCTAGTTTGAACTTGTCACTTGTTCTCTCTCGCACACAGTGGCGTCCATTCCTCCCTGGTTTGAAATATGAAGTGATCGACTCGGCCTACATCTCCCTGTACACAGGTAAGAGCTGTTCATTTCATTTCTCCGAAAGATTTTTTTGACAAATGTTTTGAACTTAAATGATCACTCAATGTCCAAGGTGATGCAGCGATAACGTTTTTGCCCATATTAGTGTGTTTATGTGTGGGGATTTGTTAGTCTGTAGCATTAATTCAATTCAGTTTATTTATATAGCACCAATTCACAACAACGTTGTCTCAGGGCACTTTACAGAAACATACATATATATAAAAAGCCGTTGAATCTTCACTTCGTCACAGTTTCCCAGTCTGAGCAAGCACAGTGGCAACAGTGGAAAGGAAAAACTCCCTTTTAAAAGAAAGAAACCTCCAGCAGAACCAGTCTCAGGACGAGCGGCCATCTGCTTCGACCGGTTGGGTTTGAGAGGACAGGAAGTAGAAATAGACGAACACAGAATGGCAGGTCAAGGTGCAGGTGCAGGTGAAGCTGAAAGACAAAAACACATGTCAAGGATAGAAAAAATAATTACAAATACAAAACAGGTTGAGCAGAGTAAGTAAAGACTGTAACATAGTGAAGCAATGTGGTCAGTTTGTCCTCCAGCAGTCTAAGCCTATAGCAGCATAACTAAGGGATAGCTCAGGAAACCCAAATCAACCCTAACTATAGGATTTATCAAAAAGGAAAGTCTTAAGCTCAGTCTTAAAACTAGACAATGTGTCAGCCTCATGGACAGAAACTGGAAGTTGGTTTCACAAGAGAGGAGCCTGATAACTGACAGAGCTTCCTCTCATTCTGCTTTTGATTTAGCAAAATATCTTATGAACCACTGGACATAAGTGGACAAAATAATCACTAGATGTGAGTCTACAACTCCTTAATACTTGGAGTCACTTCAATTCAAAATGTCTGCCACAGCTTTTTGACCTTAGCCAACACAAAAATGTCTATATCTTGTTTAATTGTACAGATTTTGCGCTAAAATCTGTTAGTAGACGAGAGCCATTCTGTAGCTCACAAATATCTACATAAACTATGAGATCATGTATATGTTCATTTGCAATGTTCAACCAAAATGTTTAAATCTAAAGAAGATCTTTGTTTAAAACTCTGGCATGAAAGACAAAGGTCTGTATGAAAGAATTATGTAACCATTACGGATACCCAGATATACGTAAGGACAAATGAGAACAGAGACCAAGACCAGTATACACATACATACATACACACATGCACATATATATATATATATATATATATATATATATATATATACTATTATACTATTTTTTCAGTGTTTTTTGTTTTACTTAAAATAATAAAATTATAAAACAGTAACTTGTAGTTTACCTCACAACCTCTCCATTAATTTTACTTTCTAAAAAACTATGCTAAATAAACCTTGTAGTTTAGCCCTATTTTCTCATTGGATAGTTGCCGATTTCTTTTAGAAACACATCAGACCCTGTCCATGTGGGGTAAAAGGTGTTATTTGCAGCAAAGATAAGAACACTACCTCCTGAGTGGATGCTTAACTCCTGTAGGGCTGAGAACAGGAATATGTCACCAGGAGTCAGTTACTGTAAACAGGGGAAACTTCCAGCTGCTCCAAAAAAATGATGTGCGGAGTTGTTGCTTGGATGTATGCCAAGCCCTGCCATCTTGTTTATGACAAGCTGTGACAGAGAAGAATGAGGCCTCGTGCATTAGATGAGGTCACTCACTGGATTCGAGCATTACCATCTCATCATCTCCCACAACCTGTCCTCCCCCCTTTTTTTCCCTATATGTCACACCCTGCTGCTCACTAGGTCTCTCCATGTCCTCATTCTGGAAAGTATTTGATGTTTGAGAAGAACTTTTATAGACTATTCTCAGAGAAACTTGTTCTCGCCTTAATTATTAAAACAGTATTTTCAAAGTGGCTGCACTGAAAAAGAAACAGTATTTGACTTGAGTTAGTAATTATATCTGTACTAAGAGTGCTTCATTAGTCTCTTTTTCACATTTTATGTTGCTTTTCTTAATGCATATTTTTAACACTGGACAGACTCACAGGAAAACAAGTTTAATCTGAAAAAATTATTCCTATTATTATTCAAATGAAGAACTGGTTTATGTAATAGTATGTTTTATTTGTTACATGAATACATAATAAAATTGCTAAATTATGTCTCTTGGGTGCAATCAAATTATATGTGTTTAATATATTATATGCAATTTATTATTTAAAATAAACACTGTTAAACTTGGGATAATTTTGAGACCACAAAATTTAAAAAATAACCCACACACATTGACATGGTATTAACCTCACCTCAGTACCTGCTTTCAACATGAACAATGCTCATTTTGAAAAAAAAAAAAAAAAAAAAGTGATGCAGATTTAAAGAGTAGATTACACTGTTTTGTTTTTGGCTTCTGTTCTTGTGATGAAGATGTAGGAACGCAGATACGGAGTGAGTCTCTAAGGGAAAGTTTGCATGTGGAAATCAGGAATATGATCAACAGAAACTGTATGGAAAGGAATTTAGAAAGGCTTATTCTGTGTGCTGTATGCACATAAACATTTGACCATCCTGTTAATTACAAAACATTTCTCCCATCAGGCCTTGCGCCTGACATGCCATTAATCACACTCTCTCTCCTCCCTCCCTGCTATTGATCGGTGTAATTATGACTGCCCTGCTCTTTAGTTTTTATTTACTTCCATTTTACTACCTCTTTCTTTGCCACACCTTTCACCCTCACCCTTCAATTGATTTTTTTCCTTTAAAACCTGTCAATATTGATAAAGATTATGCTTTTTTTGCTACTGGTAATAGTAAGAGGACCATGCTAGATGTTTTTTCCACTTCCAGATGAGTCTAGTCTGAAGATGAACACTGTGGACCACGTCCCTCAGACCCTGGCCAGTCACATCCGTCTCACTGAAGAGTCTTGGCCTCAGGGGCCAGAGGGAGGCCCCGTCATGCAACACGGAGCTGACATGTTGAGGCCAGATCCCAGGGATACATTCTATAGCAGTAAGGCTGTTACTCTTTTCGTCTGTTTTTTTTTTTTTTGGCCGTGTTTTTGTCTAATTAACTGTTCACCTCACAGCAGCCATCCATTTAGCTCTATGCAGACATTTATTAGTTTAATCAGCCCTGCTGTATTCCAATTTTTGTTTCCCCACATCTTCTTTTTAAGGTTCAACCATTTATTCACATATCTGCAGTTAAACCGAGTTCCAGCCAAGTCTTTCTTTGCCCAATCTTTCAAATTGTCTCTTTCTTCAGCCCCGATGATTGACGCCTCCCGCATGGAAAATGTTCTTCCAGCGTGTCTCTACTCTCCAACCTACGTAGTCAAAGACTTTCCCATCGCCAGATACCAGGGCCTGCAGTTTGTGAGTCACAAATGAATGACATCTGCATTGGTTTTGACTATTTAAGACAGGATTTCTTGTTACAAAAACATGCATGCTAGATCATTTTAAACTGGTTGAAAAGTTCCACAAATATTCACTGAAGTAGACAGAAAACAAAAGAAAAGGAGCAGATGAGCTAAGCTTATTTATGTTGGTTTGGACATCAACATATCATCCTTTTCTTTCTGTAAAAGCATAAAGATGGCAGGTGTTAAGCACTGCTCCCCCCTTTAGGACAGTACATTTTACTGCAGCAGCTAAACAGTGATGAGCTGCGGAAGAGTTATTTAATAGGACGAGTATTGCTTTAAAAGTGCAGCAGTTGAACAATGGTTTTAATTTAAATGTCATAAAATGATTGAAGCAGATAATAAACTTCTTTGACTGTTTACTGTGCATAAAGTGTTTGAATATCTTGGATATATTAACCTAGCAGCAACTATTTTTTTAGGTCTACTTATCGTTTGTCTACCCTAATGACTTCACGCGGCTCACCCACATGGAGAGGGAGAATAAGTGTTTCTACAGAGAGTCTCCTATCTACTTGGAAAAGTAAGTATTTAAAAAAAATAAAGGCAAACTAACATTTGTCTCTAGTTTTTATGAGCAACGGCACTGTTTATGTAGAAAAAGTGTTATTTTAAATAAAATTAGACGTTCACATTGTCACATATTGACATCTTATTAAGTCATTATACCACTTTGAACCTTTAGGGGCTCCGGTAGCTTGGTGGTCAGTGCTGTGGTCTTGCCATCCTGAGAATGGAGCCCAGGTTTAGGCCTGTTGCGATAAACAATAAATCAATTAATTGCATGATAAATTAAAATGATTGTCCTTATTTTCATATATCGGCTTTCTTTATCATTTCTTTGCGTCTCTCCCTTTCTACTGAAGACACTGGATGACAAAAAGCTCAACTCCGGTGCTCTTAACTGACCCCTCCCATTCTCTTTTTTCTTTAAAATCCATTTTAACCGTCCAAAATTGTGTTTTTGGATCGTTAAAAGCAGCTAAGATGAGAAACTAAGCTACGAGCTAAGCTAACAAGCTGACCTGAGGGAAAACAACTCCGTCTTGTCGAAGCTCCATAATTCACGATTGAAACTTGTGCCTTCATGTAAAAAGTTGTTTTTCTTTGCAAAAAGAAGCTGAGAACTTGTTTACTGATTTTTTTATTAAAAGCTTTGTGTGACAAATGCTATGCTAAAGAGCTCAAACCACACTGAGCAGCCGCCATTTTGAGAACCAAAGAGAGGCAACACAACCCAACAAACATTTCTTCTTAATTTTGACAGTAATTACAAATTATTGTCAAATTTCAAACAATATTATAGTTTATCACAATAATTTCTGAGACAATTAATCACGCAGCAAAATTTGTTATTGTGACAGGCCTACTAAGGTTGCTTCGGGAAGGGCATTCGGCGTAAAACAATTGCCAAATCTTTCATGCGAATTTGCTCACTGTGGCGAACCCTAGAGAAGGGAGCAGCCGAAAGAAACATACTTTTACTACTTTGAAACTTTAATCTTCAATTAAACTGTGTGTGTGTGTGTGTATGTGCATTGTCTTGTTTTGTTTGCCAGGTTTGGTTTCTACAAATACATGAAGATGGATGAGGAAGAGGATGACAGACCGTTCTTTTTTCCCAACCCAGATGGTAACTAATAATAAGCAAACAGAGTGATCCAAACTCCAATCCTGGACCCAAATTTGTATATTTGCACAAACGTACAGACTCTAACGACTTTGAATCTCCTTTGTGTCAAACCAGATTTCCTAGAGGAAGAGGAAGTAGTGGACACTGAGGACGAGGCAGAGATTGTTGGCACGCAGGCACCCAGAAAATCTTCTCACACAAGCCAAACCAGTCATACTTTCAGCCCATCCCATCAGCGCTCGCAAACAGGGCCTACTTCAGCTGGCAGGGAGGAGGAAGAAGAGGAGCAAGATCCAAAGGAAGAGAAAGAGGGAGTGGTTAATAGTATCATACATCAAAGAAAAAGGAAACAGTTTCCACACAGAGACAGACACATGGGGAGGGTTCTGGACAGAGACTGGGGAAGAGATCATACCCAGGGAAATATAAGACAAGACACTGGGAAGGAACCTGATGAGGATCATCTCAGGGGTCTTCAGCCTGATATGGATAGTGTGGTTCGGGGTCGCTCCTTGTCATGGATCCAGACTGGTCCATCAGACCAGGACCCAATCAAAAAGTCAAAAATTGCTGGGGAAGGTGTTGAGATACCACACAAACTTAGCAAGTCCTCACTGCTTTTCCCACAAAAGTCTTCCCTCTCTGCCCTTGCCAGCCGAGCCAAGCAGATCCTCAGCAACTCCGCCCATAGCAAACACCCCCCTAATAACAACAGCAACAAGCCTGCTGGCAACAAAAAGGAAAAGAGGGAGGAGAACAAGATCTACATCACTAGGCCCCGTCCTGCAAAGGAAAGAGAAAAAGAGAGGGAGCAGCGACGAGAGCGGAGGGAAAAGAGGGCATCTCACCACCCTAGAGAGATTTTCCCAGGGGTCTTTTTGTATCAAACTGGGAAGAGCACTAGACTGGTCAATAGGGGTCACAAAGGACATGGTGGGAGAAGTGTAACAGGGGTTAGACACCTTATTAGTGCCCCTCAGCTTTGGCCAAATCCCCCGACAAAGGAAAGTAAAGCATTAACCCACAATGGAAACATCAATATACAGAGTGAAACTGTACAGAGGTCTGCTAACAAAGCAGCAGCACCAAAACAAATGGAGAAAAATAAGAGGAAAAGGGATCCTCAAGACTTAAAAATTACTGTTAGAACTGACCTGCCCAGCAGTAGAGACCACCTGATTCCACGATCCTATCACCAAAATCTTGCTTCTACCCCAGCCACCACACTCAACTCTACAGAAAACACAATCCAGGGTCAGTTACGAGTCACTTCTTACCTCAGGACCTCGGTGATTACAGAGTCCCAGCAGCAACCAGAACCAGAGCTCAACCCTGCTGACATCGACCAGGATACAAACCGCTCTAATCCTGACCCCGACCCTGATCGGGAGCCAGAACCAGAGGAGGGGGAAATGTCAGACTACAGCTACGAGGAGGTGGAGGTTCGTCCAGGTTGGGCAGAGGAGAGCATCAACTGGCAGAGGACTTTCTCCGTTAATCCAATGGACTTCGAGCTGCTGCGCTCAGACTGGAACGACCTGCGCTGCAACGTGTCTGGCAACCTTCAGCTGGCAGAGAGTGAAGTGGTGGATGTGTTGGCGCAGTACATGGAGAAACTGAATGAACGCAACGGAGGGTAAGCATAAAAAGTGAATAATATAGGACAATCTGTTTTCCGGCTTACGGAAATGTAAAAAGTGAAGTAATTTTACCATAATTGCCATGCCCTGGTGCTGTTCCATCATATTAACAGTCCTCAGTGATTGGTTTACAACAAGGTCTGCAGTTTGTGATTGCAAGCCTTGATGTTATTTGCATGAAATAGCCTTTCTATTTTAATTTTTCTCCTTCATCAACCATGCCTCACAATGCCGCTGTTAATTAGTAGCAGCATACTTGAAGTTCTTTGACTAAACAGTTTAAAAAAAAACTGTGAAAAGGATTTGAGAAATAGTCCAAACATACAGCCTTCTTTTGTATCTGTGTGTTGTAGCCTGCCTTTGATTTTTTAAAAATATTTTCTACATGTTGTATGTGTATGTGCAGGATCTACACCCTGCTGCGAATCATCAACGTCGAGAAGAGGCGAGACTCAGCCAGAGGGAATCGTTACCTGGTGGAGCTGGAGCTGATGGAGAGAGGCCGCAGCGTGGTACGTCTTTCGGAGTACATTTACCTGCTGCTGCACCGCGGCAGGCAGGGAGAAGAAAGTCTCGAAAACACAGATTCTGCCCCGGCGTCTGCACCTGCTCCACTTCTCTCTTCGGCCACGACCAGCTTCACCACCCAAAAACCACCACCTTCTACCAAGTCCGCGGCACGTTCCGGAACAACACCGTGGAGCACAATCTATGCTAAGCCCCTTCTCTGTCAGCCGGTCATGCTGCAGTGGAGGAGAGATGTCATGGTGCACTTTGTGGTGCCAGGTTAGTCAAAGGTTATTTTATTCTTAAAATTGCTCAGCTGGTGATTAAACAAAACGAAAAGGCTGCTAAAAAAAAAAAAAATCAGTTTTTTAAAGTTTCATCTTGCTTCTGTCGTTCAGTGAAGAATCAGGCACGCTGGGTGCAACAGTTCATCTCTGACATGGAGAATCTTCACCAGCAAACAAAGGATGACAACTTCAGCATCATCATCGTTGACTTCGAGAGTGAAGACATGGACGTGGAGCAGGCTCTTAAGGAGAGCAGTGTGCCACGGTGGGTGGAAGCTACGAGCAGCCATGTCGTAACAAACCACACAATATTCCTCAGGTGGTAATGTGAGAGTTTTATGTGCACATTTGTTTTTACAGATATGAGTATCTAAGGAGGGAAGGGAACTTTGAGCGCTCTTCAGGACTGCAGATTGGAGTGGACACCATTGAGGTCAGAGAAACAAACACACAGAGGAAAGACAACAAAGTTCAGTCATGTCATCTGGACGTTTTTTTTTTGTTTTTTTTTTATGTCGACTGCAGAGTGGTGCTATTTTTACTTTTAGTCAGACAGAAAAATAATTAAACTAATAAAAAATGCCACCTAGTTAAATTAGGAATAAAATTAGGTCACACATCGCAGGGGTGAGCCGTGTTTCACAAACCAGACGTTAGAGGTTTACAATAATTTATTACAGCTAGGAAAACAAATGCTGCAAGTAGTCCAAATATTAAAACCTGGCCAAATTCGGTATAATAAAAGCATTAAAAGGGCATCTCAGTCAGTAGCAGTCTGAGGGGGAAAAGATACAGTCTTAGCTGAAAGGGGAGTGGTCCTCTCGCCCTTGCACGGTGCTCCCAGGAGGTCCCGAGTCTCGACCTTCAGTGATCTCCAGGCACTCTATCCAGAGTCCAGTGTCCTTCCACGGCCTCGATCTCACCCGGCGCTCATACTTCCTTGAGTCCGGCGTCCCATAGCGACCTCAACCTCCAGCGATCTCCAATGCTCGGTCCTCCGCCCTCGATACCGGACCCGGACGACTGCACCCTCCAACCGCGCACAATCCACCGTGCCGACCAGCTTAGCTTGTTTCCTGGGTGCATCCTTACCCCCACTAGTCTCCGCTCTTAATCACTGTGCCTTTAGTTTCTGCAAATCTGCTGCTCTGCTGACTGGCTTGTCCCCGACTGTTGCCCCTCGGTTGTGGTTACGCACCTGGCCGTTGCGCTCCTCGGCCTCCTGCCCCTCGGCGGTTTCTGCGCGCGTATGCTATTGTGTCCGTTCTGTCGCGCCCTTGTGCTCATTGTTCTGCACTTTTTATTTCCCCATTCCTGGCTTTCATGTCATTCCAGCTGATGGGGAACACCTGCGCGAGCTGTCATAGTCTCTGGCTGTGTCACAGGTGGCAGCCTCAAAAAAATTAACAGATGATCAGCAAGTTTAAACATGCAAATAAAAACACAAAAAGCCACATTACTACATTGAGACGTTTCATCCTTCATCCAAAGGACTTCATCAGAGCACAGATTATTGATTATGAACTTTGTTTTGAACCACTTTGGCTATAGCTGCCTCAAAGGAGCCGACCGGGGAGAGGGCAGGCCCCAGAGACCATCTTATCACCATCAAACTGGTTGGTCCATTATGGGAGTGCGCTGCTTGTGGGACTCAGTTTGTTGTGTCTCTTCGGACTGATGAAGTCCTTTGGATGAAGGCCAAAACATCTCAACAACAACAAAAAAAGTCCAGATGACCTGACTGAACTTTGTTGGATTTTCTATCTACATAGATTATTGAGCATGAACTTTGATGTTTTGATGTCTGAAGCACTTTGCCTATGGCTGCCTCAGAGGAGTCAATGGGGGAGGGGGCGGGCCCCAGAATCAGAAATCTTATCACCGTCAAACTGGTTGGTCCACTATGTGAAGGTGCTGCTTGTGGAACTCCGTTTGTTGTGGCTCCTCGGACTGATGAAGTCCTTTGGATGAAGGATGAGACGTCTCAACAAAAAAAAAAGAAACCATCCAGATGACCTGAATGAACTTTGTTGGATTTTCTACCTGGATTATTGAGCATGAACTTTGACTCAGAGGAAAGACAACAGTATGTGAGGTGGCAGAAAATAAAATGCTCGCTGACGGTCAGACACTCTTGCTGACCACATGACCTTTACTGGCTGACGGACAGATGGAAAAACTGATGCATAATGAATCTTTCACTGCTGGGCCAGTCTGTTGCAGGACGTGGCTCACCCTAATCTTTGACTCCCCTCTTGTTTTTCTTGCCCGTCTCCACCGAGCAAAGCTCAGGATGATGGGGAATCACTTAGACAGAAACCATCATATGCTCTGTTTTGTGTATGCCATACCTGCCACATCCACTCCTTTTGGCAGCTTATTTGTGTGCATGCACCCTTTCTCAGTCTCTGACGCTTTCTTAGTCTCATACACACACACACACGCACACACACACTTGAGGCTCAGAGCGGTTGAAAATCTGGACAGACACTGATCCGTCAGTTGAGTGTCAGTGCTGTCAGTGTGGGATGACAGAGCTGTCACTCATGCCTAAATGACTTGCGGGCTCTTTAACTGAAGATGAGCCCCTGGTGCTGAGCTCAGACTTCTCTCCTCTTTTTAATCCTAAAATCCTGTATTGGGCTCATGTTTACATCCATTCATCTTCCACCAGCTCATCCAGCGTATTACCTCACACACTTTCCCTGTTAGCAGAAAAAACAGAAATGTAAACATGATTCAAATGCAATGATTGTGAGCAATGTTGTCGTTTGTTTTGTTTCCTTACAGGACAGCCACAGCATTGTGTTTCTGTGCGACCTGCACATCCACTTTCCTCTCAACATTTTGGAGAGCATCAGGAAGCACTGCGTGGAGGGCCGCCTTGCGTTTGCTCCCATCGTCATGAGGCTAAGCTGCGGTAGTTCTCCACTGGAGCCTGATGGTAACGCAACAAAACAAATGTTGCATGCATGTGTGCACATGACATATCATACCAATGTATATTAACAGATTATGTTTGTTGTCTTTGCTTTATGTCTTCCAACTCTTTGTATTTGACTCGTGCGTTGTTGTTTTGACTCACAGGTTACTGGGAAGTAAATGGCTTTGGTCTGTTTGGAATTTATAAGTCCGACTTTGATAAAATCGGAGGAATGAACACAGAGGAATTCAAAGACCGCTGGGGTGGAGAGGACTGGGAGCTGTTGGATAGGTAAGTGAGCTGAACTCAGTGGCACTTTAGTAAAGCTCAAAGAAAACAACATGTTGCTGCAGTCCAAGGGTTTTTTTTGGCAACACTTTACAATAGGATACACAAAATTTGCTTAACTACTGGGGAACGCCTCAGGAACGAATCAGGAACTAATTGGTAGTTAACCAGTATTCACTGGGGAACACACAGCCAAGCCTTATTAGGGGACTACTGGTTTGTTACCTTGTAAATGAAGATGAACTTATCAAAAACTAATGGGTAGTTACCAAGGAAAACAAAGAGGAACAAATCAGGAGCTACCATACCATACCTTTATTTATAAAGCACTTAAAACAGTGACAAGGCCAACCAAAGTGCTGTACAGACAGAACAACAAGTAACACACAAAGCAATATACAAAATGAGGTAAATCAGAATATAAACATAAAAATGATGCAGATAATGACGACAAACCAGTGTGGAGCATACAGGATCAAAACACAGATCTGGTGTTGAAAGCCACCTAATAGTAGTGGGTTTTTAAACGGGACTTGAAAACCGAGAGGGAGGGGGCCTGTCTGACAAAAAGAGGTAACTCGTTCCAAAGTCTGGGTCCTGCTACAGAGAAGGTAATGCTAAAAATGCTATAAACTAAGAAAAGCTAATGAGCAGTTAACCAATAGATTTACAAAAGAGAAAATCCAATAAAATCAATAATCAATAGGAAGCAGGTTTTTGACTATTTCAAGCTGTGACCTCACTGGTGCAGGGTTTATTCAGAACCCACATGGAAAATTTCTCCTCTGTTTCTGTGGTAACAAACCAGTAGTTCCCTAATAAGGCTTGGCTGTGTGTTCCCCAGTAAGTACTAGTTAACTACTCATTAGCTCCTGATTTGTTCCTGAGGTGTTCCCTACTAGTTAGGCAAATTTTGTGTATCTTATTGTAAAGTGTTATCGTATTTTTAAACAAATATAAAAATGAAACTGGACAAACAAAAATGTGCTAAACCAGGTTGAAGAGCGTTGGACCTGGAGCAGAAAGAGAGGCTTGAATAAAGTGTCCAGAGCTCGCCATGAATACATTGTAGTGTTTTTGTTTATAGCCAGAACCAAATGGAACTGAAAAAAAAAAACAGAAGCAGCTTTGATATCACACAGATCCCCTCGTCTGCCTTTCATTTTGTATTATTGCACCCATAGGCAGTGCTGTAATGATGAAGTTTTACAATGATGTCAACAATGTTTTCACATGTAGTCAAAATTCTATTATCATTTTAAAATCTGACTTTATTTGCACCATTGTGCGGTTGAGCATGTGCAGAAAAATATCTGTTTGCATTGCTTTTTCCTCTTAATTCTTAAAAAAAAAAAAATACAATTTCAGCATCCAATCAGAAACCTTTACCCAGCTGACTATGCTACTAGTAGTTTATTATTTTACCAAATGTTTAATTTATCTTAGCTTAAAGTAGAGACCAATACTGTCTAATTTTGAAATGACAAACTGCCATTTGTACAATCAGTTTTTTAATTTGCTAATAGTGATGCTAATGAATAGATTTATATTTATTTTTGTGAATTGCTTTAAAGGAAAAATGTTATTAGAAAGAAGAAAATGTCCAAATTTCAACATGTAAAAAAAGACAGTTTTTGTCGGAAAGGTATCAAGATGTTAAAATCTTCATATGCTGGACTTACTGTTACCCTGTCTGCCTTCTAGGGTGCTGCAGAACGGTTTGGAAGTTGAAAGATTGCGCTTGAGGAACTTCTTTCATTACTACCACTCCAAAAGAGGCATGTGGAACACTCAGAACAAAAAAACCCAGAAAGGATAGCGCCTCTTTTTGGTTGGAGGGTCCTAAATGGATCTGCAGGCCCACTGCGTGTGCTGGGGAGACAGAGAGACCAGTAGGAGCTCACTCACTGCCTGAACTCTGTCTTTTCTAAACAGGCTCCTGTCGAAGACTCCTCTGTTTTTGCTGTCCTGACAGATGTTTGTCTGCACAAGGAAACGGAGTCCAAATGCAAATTTTTTTGGTTGTGCAGT
>NC_056507.1:17893014-17920043 GCF_014905685.2 Nematolebias whitei | reverse complement strand
TATATATATATATATATATATATATATTCATATATATATATAAATATATATATGAATGAGAGCTAATGATCTTTTATTGACTATTTGATTGTCAATTTTTTCTCCAAGAACTGTTTTTCTTTTTTAATTTGACAGTTCAAAATGTCTATACGGTACAATATTTAACAGTGACATGGGACTATTTAAAAGTAAAAGAAACACAGTAAACACAAGATTATAAAAAAACATGATAGAAATAAAAATAGAGAATACATTCAAAGGTAATTTCTGTGAAATTGTTTTGTAGAGGAAAGGTTTTAAGAATGTATTGTACTTTTATTTTCATTCGTCTTAATATTATTATTATTTTTTTTGCTAATAAAATTTTATTCTAAAGTCTGGATTTATTTTATGTGTTGATTCTGGGGGCTTACAGTGATTGGTTAATGTTTTCTTCAGTCATATCTATGTTTCACACATACGTGTCAAGAAATTAGAATATTGTGAAAACGTTTTGGTTTTTTTTGCCAATCATTTCAGAAAGTGAAACTCATTATATAGATTTGTTACATAGAGTGAAATATTTCAAGCCTTTATTTTTTGTATTTTTTATAAATATGGTTACAAATAATAATGAAAAAAATTCAGTGTCTCAGAAAATTAGAATATTCCACAGCCAGCTTTTGGTTCTTTTGTCAGTGTGGGCAGGAGATGATTCCTGTTGAAAAATTAAATCAGCATCTCGATAAAGCTCATCAGCAGAAGGAAGCATGAAGTTTCCAAGATGTCCTGGTAGATGCTGAGTTGACTGTGGACTTCAGAAAACACAGCGGACCAACACCAGCAGAGGGCATGGCCCCAAACCATCACTGACTGTGGAAACTTCACTCTTGACTTGAAGCAACGTGGACTCTGGAGGTGGACTCTTCCTCCAGACTCTGGGACCTTGATTTTCAAATTACATGAAAATTTACTTTCATCTGAAAAGAGGACATTGGACCACTGAGCAACAGACCAGTACTTCTCCTCAGCAGGTAAGACACTTCTGACGTTATTTCTGGTTCAGGAGTGGTTTGACTTGAGGAATGAGACATTTGTAGCTCATGTCTATGAATTAATCAGCTGATCAGGCCGTGACACCAAGAGTTTACAATATTGAACCTCTTCACAATATTCTAATTTTCTGAGACACTGATTTTTTTTGCTTTTTCGTTATTTTAAGTTATAATCCTCAAAGCAAGAAAAACTAAAGGCTTGAAATATTTCACTCTGTGTGTAATGAATCTATGTAAAACGTGAATTTCACTTTATAAAATTACTGACTAAAAACGGAACTTCTTCCACGATATTCTAATTTTTTTTAGATGCACCTGTTTGTGAAAACAACAAAAACAATTACAAAAAAAATAATAAAATAAAATAAAAATCCATTCCTCATGTCGCCACATGAGGGCGCGCAAACCTCGTTTAATTGTCACACAAACCACTCAAGCAAGAGAATGTAAACTGATACTTTGAAATGCATGAATGTAGAGTAATATCTTCACATTTGGAACAGAAATAACTCAAGTTGCATGAATAAATATAGAAACATAATCCTATTCCCAATCTGTGAAGTCTTGGATTGTGTTTTTTTACACAAATAAAACAATGGGTCAACACTTAATCCTTGTTTCGTGTCACATAATAGTCTATGAGGGATTTTCAGCATCAACTGCAAGTAGGCCTTATTTAAAAACTTTTTGGGGGGTGGGGGACAGGCAATAGTTATTGCCCTTTGCTAATAGGTGAAGGCAGACAATTGTGTTTGGCTCATCTCTCGGTGTGTCATGGAACACAAGACCTTTTTTTTTTGAAAACGTATAAAAAGTAATCATTCTACAACTGATTAACTTTTTTATTCAGCTTGATTCAAGATAGCTGCCACATCCAACTGATCATAAAAAATACTTAACGGCTACAACTCAGTCTACTTTACACATAGTGGGCTGAAATTATTAAATATATTGTGATTATATGTTCTGAGTAAACAGAGTGCTCAAAATCTTTGTTTTAAATTTAGCTACAAACTATCTGGATTCAACTCTGTTAGAAAAATGTATCATTAACCACTGGGCAAAGTTTAATTAAACATATAGAATGAAGCACAAAACATGATTACAAGTCAGTCGGTTGTTGGAGATTTTTAACTAGAATTTGATGTGCTAGTAGCTGAGACTCGTCTTCAGTGCATACTCTGAGTGTAACATCATGCGTATGAGATTATACTATTATTTTTTAGTTTTGTTAAAACCCCCTACAGCTCTGCTATTTCTCAACATGACGTTATTAACAATGCTGAAAAAACGAACAAATACTTTTTAGTCCATTTGCTTTGAAAACAACAAATTTCTAAATCATTATGGCTTTTGGCTTTTACAGAGACATCTTTAGGTGTGTATTCAGCTATAAAATAAAAATAAAATAAATATATAAATATATATATCTAAATATCTAAATGTGTTTTGCAAAAAATGTCATCTGGCTCTTTTTTTTCCCTGTTTTTTTTATTTATTTAAAAAATAACATGAATATATTAACATGGATGGTGCAGTTGGTAAAGCTGTTCTTTGCAGCGAGAAGGTCGTGCGATCACATCCTGACTGGGGGTCATTCTGGGTGGAGTTTGCATGTTCTCTCCGTGCATGCGTGGGTTTTCTCCAGGTACTCCGCTTCCCTCCCACTGACCAAAAACATGCAGGCTGATTGGTAACTCTAAATTGTCTCTAGGTGTGAGTGAGAGAGTGAATGGCTGTTTGTCTCGGTTGTCTCTATGATGGACTGGAGACCTGTGTCCCCCACCTCTTGCACAGTGACTGCTGGATATGGGCACCAGTGACCCCCGCAACCCAAAAAGGAAGAAGCTGAGATAAGGGATGGATAGATATACTGACATAAAAAAATAATAATAATTTGTAAGCCCACCTCTCTTCACATGCATTAGTTCCCCCAAGTGTGAGGTTTTGTTTTGTGACAAATACCAATAAAAAAACAATAAAGCAACATGTTGTAGCTCCCTTTGGAGCTGACCTGTTTTGGGGTCAAATCAAAGGTTTTGCAGCTTTGTTGTGGGGTGGAACATGAAGTAAGCGCTGTTACAGTTACACAGCATCTGGATGAGGCAAGTGTTGACCTCCTATGATCCCACTGAGGAGAAGCTTTAATTAACAGCACAGATCCCATGCTGCTAACAGGACTGAAAGGTTGACACTCCACATCTTCCCAGGCTAAAAGCTTCATGAGCCAAGGTGCATGCATTCTCATGTGTTTCGTTTATGTTTATTCATTTTAAATAAATGCAAATTTCCAAATAAATTTAGGTTGGCTAATAAGATGATCATTGAGTCAGACACCTTTCTTGCATGCACAGATCTTTAGCATTATGTAATCATGTTGGACCTTGTCCCAGTGCTGACACACCCTACGTCTGTGAGTGTGATGTGATTAGAAACAGGTAGTCACAGGCCTCGTCAACTTGTTTTTCATCCACCTCGCTTAGCAACATCACAAATTAATTAAAACTTAAGCTTTTAATGAGAATTTCTGCAGAAAGCAAGAGTAGGCACATATTATGCATTAGGTCACCTCAAATAAACTGTTCTCATAGGCACAATACATTTCAGTGTATACAGGTGTTAGTGGGAAATAAAAATAAAAGATAAACAGATAAAAAGGATAAACATTTAAACAAGCCATTGGGGGGGTTTATAACGCTTTAGAAAAAAAAATCAAAGTAAGAAACAAGTCATATGCAGTGTGAAATCTAAACGACAAAACTGAATTAATTATAATGTAAATAATTGCAATCAGTCATAATTTAAAAAAGTAATTTATATTTGTTGGTATTTTTATTACCGCCCATTGACAAAAATATAAAAATAAAAGTTTATGATTTGTGATGATGACTCACTGTGAGTGCAGTCTAATGTAGGTCACAGGCTACAAAAGGTTTAATGATCCAAACAAGAACAGGTATGTTTATTTAAACAAGCTTGAATACTAAATCCTTCCGAGTCGTTTGATTGGCTGACGCAAAATTTGTCCAGATTCTGATTGGTTGTTACGGTGCTCCTGTGTTGTCACTCAGCTGCAGCCCCGCCCCTCACGCTCCTGTAGTTGAGTCTCTTCCGCAGGCTGTCGGTGATGAAGCGCTGATGAGGAGGGGAGCAGTCAGTTCGGACTTTCAGTGCTTCTGTGCCATCCCCCCAAACTTTTAAGTCCGCCAAGTGATACTACCGACCGTTTTCTACACATGGACTCGCGTCTGGCTGGACTGAAACACCGGGAAGACATTCGGACAAGTTTTAAAACGCGCTGTTTGTTTTGGGGGGAAGTTTAAACTCCCGCACCGTTCGGAGGAAAAGGTGAGACGGACTCCCCTCAAGTTTCTCTGACACATTTTCCTGTACAACACCGACTCTGCGGTGGCAGTCGTGCCCACTTGAACTTCAGTCATGTCAGGGAAGTGTCGCTCCGTATAACCAGTTCGTCCAGCTTTTGCGTGAAGTTTCGACAGCTGCCTCACTGACTTCCAGGTGTAGCCGAGGAGGTCCCCGCTCCTCTTGAGTCTGAGAAGAGTTTGGGCAGCCATGGCTGGTCTGAATGTCCACATGAAAACCTTGGAGGACCTGACGCTGGACTCAGGCTACGGGGCGGGGGACTCCTGCAAATCCCTCAGCCTGTCTTCCTCCAAGTCCAACTCTCAGGCCTTCATGACGACCCCCCACCGGGGAAACTGGTGGTACTACTCGGGCTCCATGAACAGCAGGAACAACAGCTGGGACACCGTCAACACCGTCCTCCCCGAAGACCCGGAGGACATCTTCTCCAAGTGCAACCGCTTACCTGAGCTGGAGGAGTTCCCCTGGACGGAGGAGGACGTTGCTAAGATACTTCGCAAAGTGTCCGAGAGTGGGGGCGTGAAGTGGGGGGTCGCACCTGTGTTCTCCCCGGAAGCTGCGCGGCGTCTGTCCGCTCTGCTCCGCAGGGCGCTCATCCGCATCGCCAGGGAGGCGCAGCGGCTCAGCGTCATGCACTGCCGCTGCACGCGCTTCGACGTGCACAGCGCCATGAGGCTGGTGCTCAGCTGGGCCCTGGCCGACCACTGCGTGTCTGCCACGGTCAAGGCCATCTCCATGTACTGCATGAGCTCCGGCGAGCTGCTGAGGAAGGGCAAGTCCGCCCGCTGTGGACTCTCGTTCTCCGTGGGGCGCTTCTTCCGCTGGATGGTGGACACGCGCATCTCCGTGCGCATCCACGAATACGCAGCGATTTCCCTGACTGCATGCATGGAGGCTCTGGTGGAGGAGGTAGGAGTGCGGGTGCTGTTGGCTGACAGGGGTCAGCCCGGGCCTGATTCGGGCTCAGGGTGCGTTCCTGTGAGTGCAGAGACCCTGGAGGGGGTGGTGAACAATGACGCCGAGCTGTGGGGAGTCCTGCAACACTATGAGCACCTGATCTGCGGGAAGAACGCCAATGGTAAACATGTTTGTTTTTTTAAAGTTCTCATTGCAAAGTTTGAACAGAAGCAGGTGATCCTGAACTATTTCAATTGAAGGTTTCCAGATGTGTCGAAAAGCGATTGTGAAATGTGGGTTTGCACTCCGTGTAAACAAAGCACTTTTTCTGCTTCCTTTGCTCAATAAATCTCAGCGTAAATGCATACGAGTACATCAAAAAGATCAAACTTCTCAGTGCATCTTCAAAATATCCTGATGCGTGCTCGATAAACAAAAATTTAAAAAAGTTAAGTCAGGTCCTCTGGATGGGTTCAAAACAAAATTGTAGAAACGTTTCATCTTTCATCCGAAAGACTTCTTCGGTCTGAGGTGCTGTATTCAGCTCAGTCTTATAAATAGCACCTTCTCAGAGTGGATCAACCAGTTTGTTGTTGACATTCAAAACCAGCTGTTCCCATGATCAAGGAGGACCATCAGCCTAACGATGGACCTGATGGACCCTTGCTATTCAGAGGGCTGAGTGACACTAGCAATAACGGCATTGTAAGAGGGGGACAGTTGAACACTGAGGTCTCCACCCCCTGTTTAATGATGGACGGTTTCTTTTCACAATAATGGCCTCCTTTATTCCTCTCTCAAACCATCATTCCTCTCTATCCAGGATGTGAACATCTTCATCCCTGAAAGAGTGACCGCTGGCCTGGAGATGAGTGTAGACCGCATCTTCAAAATGCATCATTCATCGTCTTTGTCCATTGTTAACTTGTTTTCAGTCACTTGGATTGTTTCTGGGTGGCACGGTGACTCAGTTGGTAGAGCTGTTGCCTCTCGGTGAGAAGGTTGCTGGATCAAATCTCGGCTGGGGATCTTTCTGGGTGGAGTTTGCATGTTCTCTCCGTGCATGCGTAGGTTTTTTCTGGGTACTCTGGTTTCTTCCCACAGACCAAAAACATGCATGTTAGGCTGATTGGTAACTCTAAATTGTCCCTAGGTGTGAGTGAGAGTGAATGGTTGTTTGTCTTTATGTGTCTCTGTGATGGACTGGCAACCAGTCCAGGGTGTACCCCGCCTCTCGCACAGTGGATAGCTGGACATGGGCACCAGTGACCCCCGCAACCCAAAAAGGAAGAAGCGGGTAAAAGATGATGGATGGATATTGTTTCCAGAGTTAAAATCTCACCTGATGGTTGGCAGCCATAAAAAGAAAATGCTTAGAATGTTTTAATTTTAAGACGCACAAAGCATTGATCTAGTAACTGAAATTGTGTGGGGTTTTGTTTCGTCATGATTTTTTTGGGGACCTTGTCTTCATGACGTTGCGATGAGTAGGCCTCTGCATTTGCTTTGTGGGATGCTCAACGTGTTTTATCAAATGCTTTGTTACTGATGCACCTCACTCAGACACCCCCACCCCCCACATGCCCCAACAAATTCTCCATTCAGTGTGCTGACCACCGCTTTTTACTCTGGCACAGTTTCCGTGCGGAAAAGGTGAACTGTTAGCCTGCTGCTGGATACAATGGCCGCTTTTGTAAACGAGTGTTTTGATTGATTTGTTCCTAATTTGACTTGTCAGAATAAAAAAACAACATTGCAGGCTTGTATGCTGGACAAAGAAACCATTTTCCTCATTGACAAAATTCACAAAAGGAGAAATGAGGCTGGATTCTGTGCTGGACAGCCAAGTTTCATTCTGGTGTATTCTTTTTTTTTTTTTTTTTAACGTCTCATCCTGTTCTCTCCTCCTGCTGCACTGATCCCTTTTGCACATCTTCTTGCATCTCAGCTTTGCAGAGCATCTTTTCCCTGCCTATTCAATTCTCTAACATCCTTTTTTGATTACCGGTAAATCTTTTTCCTACCCCTTTTGGTCGAATCCAGGGATCCCCATTCCATGACTGCTGGCAGTGGATTCATGAGCTTGTGTTGGGACAATGTAAAAAGCCTTTGTTTGTGGCCTACTACCAGCTCCCTGGAGCGGAGCTCTTTACTGCAGCACAATGGTCTTTTGTTGTGTGATCATGCAGCTTAGCCCAATATAGAGGGATTGAAAACAAATGCTGGTGAAGCACACACACCAGTGTGCATTATGAACAAAAGCCAGAGCAAATGAGTAGCCATGGTCCAGTGTTTCAAGGCTGAAATTACTAAGGCCCAGTCCTGATCTGTGATCTATATCATGCATGTCAAGAGTTTGACAAAAAAAATTACTTTTGATATTCTATAGTCATTTTCCCAGTGACTCCAATAAACTTCCAATTGCAGTGCACTGAACATGACCCTATGCTTGAGTTGTTGCTATTTCTATACAAAACAAGTACAAGAGCAGCTTTTGTATTTAACCAGATGTCTCTTGGTTGAGATTTTAATGGCTTATTTTGGTGAGTTCATTCTCTGGTTTTGAAAAGACCACTGTGTATATAATAACAACAGACTATTCTTCTGACCACCCTAGTTTTTTATAGGCTGAATGCTGGTCTGTGAAAGCCACACGCCCCTCTGCCACCTTACCACCTGACACTCCACACCCTGAAAGTGGTTCCCA
This sequence comes from Nematolebias whitei, assembly GCF_014905685.2. NCBI lineage: Eukaryota > Metazoa > Chordata > Actinopteri > Cyprinodontiformes > Rivulidae > Nematolebias > Nematolebias whitei. The sequence goes on along the minus strand of NC_056507.1, from coordinate 17,912,021 downwards.
AAAACCTCTCGACTCTTTCCCCCCTAACAAAAAGCGTCTCTATACCTTTACAAACCAGAGGGTAGATTTAGGATTAATTTAAATATAATCTCATTTAACTCCTCCTTTTCACTTGACGTAGCGTTGTCTTTCCATTTTTTTTCAAGGCCTGACCCACATCTGGAACTCTTTAAGTCAGAAACGACTTCTATGGCTCCAATAACAATTCTGAAAACTCTGTTTTCCTCCCCTCCCTCCTCTCCTCTTGCCTTCTCAGTCTCACGTATGGTCCCCCACACCCCATCAGACACATACACACACTTCTTTTTTTTAAAAAAAACTACACCATCGAGTTTACATTTGCGTCATCTTTATCCATTTATTTGTTTGTTTCTCCTGTTCCACTGAGTGCATTAGGAACCCAGTTGTTCTGTGCCAGGATCTTATTCATTACCCGTACTCCCGCACGCGTACACTGGAACCAATTTAGTCTGCTTTGCATGTGTTCAAATAGCTCCAAAGTACTGGTCGAACTCAACACAATAGCACTATAGAGGAATCCATTTTGTCATTCATTTCTCCTCACAAGGAAACATGAGTGAGTTGGTGCTTGTATAATTTGCACTGATTGTACTGTGGGGTGTATTTAAGTGCAGGCTAGAAGCTTTGCTAATGGACAGTGGAAGTAGCTCTAAAATAATTTATTTTAATGACTGGCATGCAGATGTCCGTTAAACTGCGGTCGGATGGCAGGACAGTTTTCCAAGTGAAGCTTTATTTGAACTCACTGGGTTTTTAAACTGATCTCATGCTTTTCTGAAGCCCTTAAGGCAGAGGTACAAGAGAAATGCAAACCACTACAAACCATTGGATTCTTGAGCGTGGTCTTAATTCCATCAGCTTTATGTGGATGTCAAAGACTTTATATAATGACTTAGCTAAAAAGGGCAGGTTAAATGCAAGTATAGATTTGAATCACCTTCAGAATAATGTACTGGTCTATGATTTACACAAAGCAAATTAAAAATTTCCTTGCAGCTCTTTTTAAGTTTGAAGTGCACCAAAGGAAGAAGGAAAACCATATGATTTGGCGCTCAGTATTTCCCTAAATATGCATTTAGCCCAAAATGAGGCGTGGGAACAGTGGGCAGAAAGATGCAGGGAGAGCAGCCCAGAACTGTGGTCACACAGATGGAGAAAACAGCACTCTGAAAATATACTCCCCATTTCACAAATCTGGAGCAGGATCAAATGCAGTTTTGGTCATTGTAGGAGGACATTATGGTACTATATTTTGGGGAAATCTCATTACTGCAGATTTCCTGCTGTAAGTGCTGTATATTTTATCAGAGTATCTATACAGATAGCTGAACAGTGTGAATGGCCCAAGTGGAAATTAAAACTATAGTTTTTGCGGGTAATGAGGGTTAATCCTTCACTAGACGGTTGAGTTTATGTTTGTGGTCGAGTGTGTGACAGCCTTATGTTCGGGTGCATGTATAACCGCAGGCTACACACATTCACAGAGATGTCACTGTTTGCACTGGCTTCTTGTCTGCTGCCAGCTGTAAAAACACTGACCCATTAAAGCGCTGGTGTGCACATGTTTCAATGTGCTCATCTGTGGGAGCTTACGTTTGTTTTTGTGGGTACCAGCCATTCTTGTAAAACCATGAGTAATGCTTGCACAGATATGACACCACAAATGATTTGTCTGGGTCTTTATAAAAAGCTAACCACATAGGAAGCACTGATTTTCCATGCTCTGATACAGGCCGTTATAGTCTATGAAGCAGATAAGAACTTAAATCTGTAATAAACGCCTTTACTTTCAGCTGGTTTTTTAAGTTAGCTTCTGTTTTCAGAACTCTAGATGTATTTAGACTTCCAGCAGTATTCTTCATTTTACATTACAGCAGCATGAGTCATGCCTTCACAGAATCGAACTCTGATAGGGAGGAAGACAGCTGATGATGTCAGATATTCAAGGAAAAAAGGTTCAAGTAACATTATTGGAAACGTGGAAATAGTAACTTAAAAACTTTCCAATACACTGAGTATAGAATATCAGTCTGCATAAAACTGGAAAATTCAGATTTACACTAACGTCTCAGGTTTGTTTGTACTGGAAAACTTAAAATAGGTGTGGCACATGAGTGACCACAAACCTAGAAGGGACATATGGGAATTTAGTGTGGTGGGTTTTGGCTCGATTAGCTAATGTGGGAAGCAGGAACACAGAGTTCAGCATGGTTGGAATCTTGGATCCAATTTTTGCATTGTCTGAATTTTTATTGTGGTTTAAAGGGCTCAGTGTCAGTATAGACATGATACGTGTTCTCACTTCTTAAACCTTGTCAGAAGTTTGTGTTTTGGTCGTGTCATACTGATACTTTGTTTAACATGTTTGAAGTAAACTATTCTTGATGCCTTGACTATTAATTTTTAAAATGACTACACCTTAACTGGTAAGGTCTATTCGGTACTGGAGAAGCGAGTCTGATCGTTGGTCGAACCTCAGATCCAGGAGGAACCATGTGGGTTCTGTCCTGGCTGTGGAACACTGGATCAGCTCTTTACCCTCACTAGGGTCCTCAAGGGGTCATGGGAGTTTGCTCATCCAGTCTACATGTGTTTTGTGTTAACTACAATTTGTTGTAATATTTATTTTATTCATTCGTATTCATCTGCTCACACAGACTCATGTTTGTGCTGCAGCTCTGCGTATTGTTTTTATACATTACTATTAGCGCTTAGCATATTTTTAGTTAACGTTTTTCTTAGTTCAGTTCTTAGATTTATTACCGTTTTTCTTTTACATTTTATTGTTGGATGTAACTGGGACCCGGTGTACATAATTTTGTTCCACCACATGTACCACATGAGGTGCGAATGACAAATAAAGAAACTCGGACTTTATAGCCAATACCAGTAGATGAAATGTACCAGTAATGACAAATTGGAATTGTGTGTATGTGTTTTTTTGGGAGGTTGTTGGAAAGCATGCAAGAAGATGAGGTAGTGTGTGGAAACACGTTTGTATAACAGGATTTGGATAAAATACCCCCTTGCTGTGTCTTTTGGTCAAATCTGTTTGGTTTCTGTTGAGTAAGGTCAGTCAAAGGCAAAACTCTGCAGCTGAGGGACTTTGTGTTTGTGTGCAGGATTTCTGGAATCAATCTGCATGACTGAGTGATCTTTTCGTTTGCACCAGAGGAAAAAATAAAAAGGATGCATTTTCTTTTAGATATTTTTTTTACCTAGATCCTCCCCACCCTCTTTTCTTTGTGAATTTGGATTTTCAACGGTTGGTTTTGGAAACTGACGGACAGGATGTTTTTGTGGCGTTCTCTGTGACCTTTTAATCCACTGGACTTGGAGAACAATCTGAAAAGAGTAAATGTTTTTATATGTACTGAGCAGGCAAAGCAATCATAGACAAAGGTAAAGTATATTGAACAACATGTTACGCTTTAGCTTTAGTTGTATATCCTTACTGTTACTTTATTTTCACATAAATATTGCCATGTCCAAATAGAAGAGTTTTACTATTCACCTGTAAGTTACAAATAGAGATGCACCGATTCGATTCAATATCGATATCGAAAAAACTTCTGGATCGGGTATCGGTGATGATGTGACCGATCCATGACTGGGCAGATCTATTCACTCTAATTCTATGCTTTGCGCTCTGAGTGACGTCACGCGCTAGCAAACTGACTGAACAAATTAAAGTTGTGTTGTTTTTACGTTTGACCAAGCTTGTGAAGCTCTTGGTGTGTTTTAAGTGTGCTGTTATGGTGCAGAGCTTTCAATAAATTTGTAATTCAGTACATTCATGTCTGCGTTTAAAAAAACTAACGTTTTAAGTTACTTCAGCACTGGGTTTGTAAGCTCAAACATCCAGGTAGACAACAAAAATGGCTAAATCATATCATCTGGATCCAGATGACATGATTTAGCCATTTTTGTTGATTCAGCACTGTTTTTTCTGTATCAGATCGTTATCGGATCCGTATCGCCCGACACCAAACCGCAAATGTCTGTATCGGATCGGAAGTGAAAAAAGTGGATCGGTGCATCCCTAGTTTCAAAGTGCCACAAAACAATTGAATGGCAATAAATATTTTCAGTAAACGCACACGCACGCACATTTGACAGGTGAAGCAAAGACAATTTTTCTAAATTTAGTTACAATTAATGTAGAAATTGTAAGGGGAGCTAATTAAACACGCACTTTTTGATACACTACAATATAACTTTTATTCTCACTTCTTTTATTACAATTCTTCATCTGATTTAATTTAAATACCAAAACGCCTTTGGATTAAACACATCTTTAGAAATCGGCAATAAACTTCTGCAACAGTAAAACAACAACAAAAACGGCAGGACTAATTCTACAATTCACCTCGCGTGCTAAGCAACATTTTATTGCTTTCTTTATGTTAGGAGGTAGTTTTTCAAACACCCAGCAGACATTCCAGAAGCAGAAGAAGGTGCTGGATAGAAAGGTGAGTGTGATTGGAGTGGAAAAACACAGAAGAAGGCAAAAGGAAAAGTTCTGCTGGCATTCATGATGAGCGTGTTTATGCCAGCTTCATTTGGCAGAGTGCCCATAACGACAGTTTAGCTCTGCTTGTGCCTGTTGTAAGTAGGCCATTGCTGTCTTTGAGATTTTTTTCTTTGTATTTTTGCTTTGATGTTGTGCTGTTATCTGTCCTCTCTCTGATGGTATCTGTGCTTTAGTAAGGGACTTCTGTGGGTGTGCATGTGCGTGTGTTCTAGCTTGCTTTTGATTGTGGCCTGACCGGCTAACAATCAGCACAGGCATACAGTCAGATTGACGAATGGCGACTGGGACTGTCTGGTCCTATTTAACTCGACCCAATGAAATGAAACTTTATTTGGAAAAGAAAAGTCAAGTTCTGCTCTTTTCTTTTGTCTTGAGCAGTCCTTTGACAAATGCCAGAAATAGATGCAGTGCGATATCTGGTCTGTCACTACGTTGCACCACTCGCTCCTCTTTCAGCTGCCTTGTATCTGTTCGCACAGACATTGGAATGCATTTGTTTGTGCACAGAGCCTTGAGCTTGATCAGCAACAACACGTATGTAAGCACTGAGACTCAGCAACATGTTTGAACCACATCACTGAGCATGCCACCCCTCCTCCAACATATGCTTATAAGACCGCCATGGGTTGAAGTGTTTTAAACAGTGTCAAATCCTATAACTTTGTCTTTTTCTCTTTCATATTTTTTCATGCATTGCACCTTCTGGTTTTGTTCTTCTCGCTTGCTTCTTGCCAACACACATAAATATAAGTGGTATTCTTCAAAAAATGTGGTTTTCCATTGGTAAGCTGTGCCATCTCCTAAAAACATCACCTGTTAGGTCAGGGTCATCTGTAAAGGCATGTGGTGATTAAAAGAGCCACAGTGGCACACACAGCATTTTTAGAGCAAGACCATGTAGAGTAAGGCTTCCTGGAATTCCCTTGTGGTTGATGGAGCAAAGGAGCACATTTGGAGAACACATGTAGGCACAGAAAAACAGACGGTGTCAAGACATCTCACACTCTTCTACAGTCCTGAGTCCCTTTCTGTCGACAATATCTGCACTGCGTGTCCACCACATGTGAACTCCATCATGGAACCAAAATAAACAGTTCAGCTCCCAGAGAAAAATGAAAGAAGATGTCTATGTTAGTAAGGAAAGTCAGCTAAAACATGTTTGACAAAAAAGAGCTGTGAGTTTATTAAAAATTTCCTTCGTACACAAGAGGTATGCACTTTATGGATTTATATCTTAACGCTTGATTTGCCTGTGTCTATGGGTTACACACCAAGTGTCTTGATGGACTGTGCAAGCACAGTCCATCTAATTTAGTTCACATCTGTATCATGTACATGAGCACGATTGTATTTTGATGAGCTTTGTGAATTTGTGGCTTCTCTCTTTTCAGTCACATCTGTTCTGCCTCTCTCCGTTGGCCATAATACTCTTGGCCATCTGTGTGTCACTGAAGGGTCATAGACAGCGCTGGACAGAATACACCCCAGTGATGGTCGCCAAGTTTCCTTTCCAGCAAGGATATAATCTGCCTATTGAGAATTCAAATGGTCTGAGGGAGAAGCTAGAGTAGGGAGTAGTGTGGTGAAATTTCTCACCAGTGAAAGAATTCCTTGTTTAACTTAATTTGAACTTTGGTTATACTTGTGAAGATGATGCTTGTCTCCAAGGTACCCGTGTTTATTTATTAAGTTGGTGTGCCTAGGAAGTGACAATATAACCTGGACTATCAGTGCTCTGTTCTTTTAGTTGTTTAAATGTGCTATATATCAATCTTTTTTTCTTGTTTACGGCTTCTATAGTAAATGATGATTGGTAAAAGCCTCCTTCCCCTATGATTCTCAAAATCTTCCTCACTTTTGTATGCATCATTAAGTCAGATCTGTTTGGTTCATTTTAGTCGTAAAGACCTGTAGGGAATGCATTTAAAGCATTTTGGCCTGCGCTAGTTTCACCTAAACAAGTTCCAACCCATCAGCACTTTCCAGGACATCATCTCTGTCCTGGTTTTGGATTTGATTTTGTGAGACTGTGCATGTGGATGCTGCAAAGGAAGTCCGTCACACAGAAAATTGACAAAATACAAATTTATTCTGAACATCTTGTAGTGTTTTTACCTCTTGTCCTTTAAAAGCAAAATACTAGCCTATCAGTTGATGAAATTTAATTTAATTTAAATGTATGTAAGCCCAGTAAGATTATTAACTATGTTGGTACTAGACTTTTACACCCATATGGTTTATAGACACAAGCATGACTAAGTTTGTCTCTATTGAACAATCATATTTTCCACGTGCTTTATTAGGTAAGACTCCAAAAGCTAGATGTGTCACTGGCCCAGTCTCCTTTATGGTTCTGAGTGTTTTTGAGGTGCTCTAAAAGGCAGCTCGATACCAGTGAAATACATAATGTAACACACAGACACAAATTTACTGAGAAGGGTCAAGAGGAAGGAAGTTGTTCAGCTAGGGAAGTCCAGCCCAATTTTCTGCTATGAAGCAATTACATGAACAGTCTTTAGGTAAGAGTCTGCTTTTGGGACTTTTTTGTGACCACTGAAGTTGAGCATTCTAGTAAATTACAAAGAAGGGGGTTGTGAGCCTCACAATAGAGTTGCAAATGGCAGATGTGTTGGAAGCTCAGAGTTTCTGATGAGGAGGTAGTCGGCCTTATGATCGGGTCGTCGTAAAACAGAAAACACTCCCAGCTGCATCCCAGCTGAAGTGAGTTTGAGTAGCTTGTACTTTCCAAGGGGGTTTTACCAAAACATTTAAACAAAGTTGTCCTATTTTTATGATGTTTAAAGTTTTGTTTGTCATGAGGGCTGCAGGCAAAACCCAAACTACAAGCAATGATCTGATGTCAAGGAAACAATGGTGTTTATACTTGTATCAGCTGACTAAGATGCATGCCCACATGTGCAAACAGAGGGAGGAGACATCCTGCTGAGTCTTGCGTCTCTGATAATGTCATAACTCTATACTGCTGCCTGGACAGACAAAGATGACAAAGGGAACATGTTTGCATGCTTACGCCACCAAACTAAGTAAAACTTGAGATAAGGATACAAAGTGACAAGTAGCAGTCAGCTTCCAGATTTTTGTTGTTTAGAATTAAAATGTGACAGCTGTGTTTGTTACCCTCAGTGGGAGGTCTGCCAGTGATCAGGAAACATAAATTCTTCACATTTGTCAACAAAGTCCATGCTGAATAATCCAGGTATACCAACATTTTTCAGTCAGGTCATCTGGATAGTTTCTTTTTTTTTTTTTTGTGCTGAAACGTTTCACCTTCGATCCGGAAGGCTTCATCAGTCAAGGAAACGCACAACAAAACTGATTCTTCCCCCAACAGCTTACTCCAAAGTGGAACAAACCAGTTATGTTGGTGCTAAGATGGTCTCTTTGGCACGTCCCCTCCTTCTTTGCCGGCTCTCTTCCTTGTTGACAGTCATGTCAAACTGGTTTAAAACAACAAAGTCCATGCTCAATAATCCAGGTATACACATTACACATCTTCACATTTATCATATGTAAATGGATAGATTTAACCCCTCACCTCGTGCTGGGAAAGAGTTTGGTTGAGTCTTGTTTTAAGCCTGAAGCCCCATTTCGCTCTCTTCTTCTGACCTTCTTCTGTTACTTTTTGATCGAAGTACAGCTGCTGCTTTCTCTTGAAGTCTTGAAATCTAATTAGCATATTTTGCCAAAGGAAATGTAAGGAATGTAGTAAGTGTTTTTTTCTCTCTTTATGAGACTGAGAGTAAACGTTAGATTATAACTTTGATTTGAATGTAGTTTTAGTTGTAATACATTTAGAACTTTTACAAATTTTTACAATGTTAAGTTAAATAGTTTATCTATCATGAATGCCAATATCTCTGCTTTAAGTTATTTGCAGGAGCAGAAAGAGGGAGTAAAGGAAATGACACAAGAGAGAGGAAAGGAGGACAAGCAGAAGTTGGAACATGAGATGAACCTGCTTTGTGGTTCTTGGCTCTTGTGCAGTTTTGCTCTGAAGGTCTGACCACCTCAGTCATCACATGCTGGTTAGCTAGGCTTCGGATTTTACATTTCTGCACATGGGTCTTTATAATTTTTACTTAGCTTGTATCTTGGCTATTTTGTTGTGTATGGGTTGTGCATCTGTAAGGGGGTTTCAGTGCTACCTTACTCTAATAAACAAATCTAAAAAAAAAAAAAAAAACACATCCTTCTGTCTTGTATCTTTTTTTTTTCTTCTTCTTCTTTTCCTAAATAGCCTCTTTTTTTTCTCTCTGCACTCTTCCATTTTGCCAGATTCCTTCTGGCCCTAGGTCAGCCAGAGACTTCCTGCACAGACCTGCTGTGTCAGTCAAGCTCCTGGGAACCTGGGAAGCAGAACCTGTGGAAGGCATCATTTTATCTTGGAAGCTTCAATTTTAATATTTGCTATAATCTCCAGTAAGAATTGTCTTGTTAGTATAATACCTGCTGGGCTCACTCTAGCCTTCAGCAGAGGACTAACATCCCCCCCACCCTTGACCCATTTCCTTCTTGAAATATCATCAGTATTTTTACACAGACTTGTTTTTCTTCTCCCCAGCTTGTTTCCATCATGTTATGGTGTATGCTATTTTCTTCCCATGCTTCTCTCCAGTGGCAAAAGGTAAAATTGAGCTAATTATCACCCTGCTGTTTCTGAAAGTCATTCTGCGACTTCAGGGGCTGAAATTGGAGAATGGGTGTTGTCAAGTGTAGAGAAACAAACGTGTGTGTGTGCGCATGTTTCTTGCTTGTTGCTTTGGGTCATCCAAACCCCAACTCTAAACACTTGGCAAGCCGTTGAATGAAATGCATCATGAGCCTCTTGCCCTGTCTGCCTCACCATTTGTGGTTCTGGAGGTTCCCGAGTGAGGAAACCAGTGGTGGTTGTTGTTTGGTTTGGACCGAAACAGGAAATGCAAAATGTACTAAAACCTTTAAAAAAAAAGACAACAAAGCAAAATTTAATGTGTAAATGTAGATTTTGCTGATTTTTAAATCCACAAAATAAGATGTATTTGGTGGTAGGCGATGAAGATGAACAGGGTCTGCACGAATGCTCAGCTGTCATCACCCCCAGACAGAATCCACACGGGGGACAAGGAGAATGAAAACAGATTTGGAACCGTTTGTTTGCATAAGACTTTTGTTTGTGTGTGCACAAGAATAGCTCTCCCTCTTTTCCAACAGATTACACACAAATGTTCCCCCAAAGAGATCACACACCTACACACACCCCACCTCCTTCAAGAGGTCTTTGGCTGCTGGATAGAACAACCGGACTGGTAGAGGGGCTTGTGTGTTTTAGTGTGTGTGGTCAGGATGTGGCTTGCACCTCTTTAGTCATGATTTACTCACAATACGGTGGTGGTTAAGAGTGTGACACTCAGCACATATTACAGCTGTGTGGGTTTGCTGTACAACAGTTTGGAACATTTTCCATTAGTTTCTCATTTATTTCACACTGCAGTCAAAGATTTATCCAGTGCAAGGGTGCTGTACATTTTAGATTTATTATTTGTTTCCTGCAAGACTAAATTTTATAATTTCTGAAAAAAGATTTGTTTAGGAATAAATCATTTGGTCTGTCTAAAACCTGAGCTTGCCAAAGTGAGACTTTTAGTGTTTTTGTTAGAAATGAGTAAAAGTCTGTCAGTCATGTTTTAACTCCACTGACTTTGATTTGCCCTGTGGGAATGTAAGTGACAGAGTCCTCTGCTCTAAATAGGAAGAAATACATTAACACACACACACGCGCGCTCATATATACACAAACTGGTGATTTTTGTCTAGCTTCCCGAGTATCCAAATGACAAATTGCCCTCAGGGTTTAGTGCTAGTTCCTCCTAAAATGGTCAGTTTAATAAATTTCTCTGGAATGTGACAGGCTGAAAGTGTACATTTGTCCATCATGCCTGTAAATGGCATCATTTTTTTTGTTTACTGCTCACTTTGGATAGATCTTTGATGGGTGGTCCTCAGAAACCTGTGTAACAGAAGCCCCTTGCAGCCCCTTCATTAACCTGTATACATCAACACACACCCAGCAGAGCAGACTGGCACATTAAAACAGTTTGCTGAGCTTAACCAGTGAGATGTTGCACAGACGACCTTATACCATATTTAAATCATGCACTGAGTGAAGCTGGTCTGTAGCACCTGCAGAGACAACAGCTGGGAACACCACAGCAACAAACACTGCCCCGTCTACATGAGTGTACACACACTCACCTCCTGTATTGTGTTTGTGTTGCTGCCAAGCTAGCTGCTGAGGAATGTGTGCGCAGGTGAGCCTTGTGAAAATGAAGCAGCAAACACTTACACAGCATGAGTTTGGTTGACATTTTCAAGGCATTTAAATTGTAAAAGTTCCTTTTTTTTTTAACAACTATTAATTGCCGCACCTAAAATATTTTACAGCATCTAAGCCAAATAAATCTAAATAAAACACTAAAATCCTCTGAGCTGCAGGTGATGATTGTGCACTTTTATTCAATTTATTTCCTAAGCTGCTCCGATTTTCTGCCATTTTGCATAACACTACGTTGAACGCTTGTTAGTGTTCAGGGGTCGCCACAGCGAACAAAATCGCACGAAGACTTGGCAATTATTTTTTTTACGCTAGATGTCTTTCCTGACGCAACCACAGACACCGAGCTACCACAGCCCTCAGTGTGGAGCAGAGAGCTGCCAGAGGAGCAGATGGTGGGGTGTTAAGGGCCTTGCTCAAGGGCCCAGAGTGGGGCAAATGAGGGTGGAGGCAGGTGTGGGTGTTTCAACAATCTCACCCACATTTTGATGATGTCTGTACCGGGAGTTGAACCAGCAATCTTCCAATCACAGGCCCACCTTCTCTAACCTCCGCCACCCCCCTTTATTCTTGTTTTTTATTATTAATAATAATTTATTTTATATCCTGATTTAAAATAAATTACTTTGCCAGGACAAAAACAAACAAACAAAGCAATTATTTCAAGTCGTGTGTTTGCGTTGGTGTTAAATTGATCTGTGTTTCTGGTTTTTATTATAGAATACAGACCGATGACGGAGCATGTGGTGCAGTGATTAAATAAGTTAATGTCTACGTGTAAATCTTATATCTATATAGCTTCTTAAAATATTTTTTGCAAGCATTTTTGAGAAACAGAAAACAATGGTATAGGTAGGAAGCATAATCAAATTAAGTAAATATTCTCCTTTTTTTAATTAAAAAAATACTATTATTAAATGGCATCTGTTGCAACCCAAATTAGAGCTCAAGCACATTTTTATGTGTCTGTGCTTTAGCAGTGACACTGTAGACAATAAGTCCTTGTTTAACTTTTAAGGGTCTCTAATTGTGTAGACCACCACATGGCCACTTATTAGTTTATGGGCAGAAAAGAGGATTTCCTAATTGTGCATCTTTTTGTGCCAAAGTCTTGTTTTGGGGTCAAGAGATGCCATAGCTGGATGTTTCTTTTTAGCAGGATTCTTTTGAGAAATGGACACCCTCTGTGTTCAGTTGTCTGCTGAGGGTTGGGGGTGGAGTATAAAGGTCAGGGGTGAGTTGTAAACCCCAGTGAGTGTCAGATGGGTCCTTTAGCCATTGAATGAGCTGACTGGTGTACTTAGAGATTTTACTGCATTGTGCTAAAGAGGGTGGACCTCTTGACACACCCTTGAGGTCTCTGACGCACCCAGGTCACGCAGACACTTAAATATTTAGAGCCCTGATGTGCTGTCTAATGCAACCTGCTTCACTAATGCACAGCCAAAAGATTTGTGCTTTGGGTGACACCTCAACACATGGCACATCCCTTTATTTCAGGCCGTTCTGATATGTGTGTGGCCTGACTGCACCCACGCAATTTATCAACGTATCATTGTGTGTCCAAAGTTGGGTGGTCCATCGATTCATTTTCACTAACACACGTTCCATCAGTGCCATTGATTTTTATGACTAATTGCAAAAGGTGATCTGCCCACTCATAACATCCAGTGTTATGACTATTATGCATCCCCTCCCAGTACTGAACCCTTCAGCCTTCCGCTGTAAGGACAGTTGCTGTCAACAATGTCTTGGGACAGCTGAGGAGCCAGGCAGATGTACGAAAAGCAGCCCTCTTGCATTACTGCTCACAAAGTCCTGCAAGCATTTTTAATAGGCTCCGCTTACTTTACTGCTGCAAAATGACTGAGTTGCAGAAAGTGTACAGTGATCATCTCTATGTATCTTACCCACAGCGGGTTTTAATGGGGTGGAACAAATGAGCAGGTTATTCTTCCTTAATGCAGGTTTTATTGAAATGTGTTGGTTGTCTAAAGGCTAATGCAGCCAGCAGATTTCTGTCTCTTAAAGATGCGTAGCTTTCTTTTTGAATGAAGCTGACTGTGCACTTTGGCTCACTTATGGAGTATGCAGGCATAAATTAGCACATTTAATTGTGCTACACGTGTACTCAAGCAGTTAATTTTGTTTTGCTACATCTTTTTCTTTCATAACTTTTAGATGTTGATACAGTATTTAAAAGTAGCTTGTTGTGACTACAGTGGTCCCTTGCTACTTTGCTGTTCGTTTATCACGGACTCGCTCCATCGTGGTTTTTCAAACTAAGGTTGGACCTGACACAATGGGCTGTTTGATGGATGAGCTGCACAATCAGCATGGAATTTTTATTTAAAATAGTTTTAAATTATTTAGCACCTCCTGCACCTTTGTGCTGCCCATACTGCAGGATAAACTTCCTGCTGCAGCTGATCAGCTGTTCACCGTGCAGAGCGGCGAAGTGGGCGTGGCCAAGAGTACTTGCAGATGGCAAAAAGCAGAGGAGGCAGAGAGCTGAGATCATGATATTCTGTGCTCTTTTAGAGCTTTAGAGTTTAGAAACATTGTTTAAAATATTGCCAGAGTGTTGGAAGGGTTTAAAATGCCTTATTATATATATTTATGTAAATGATAAAATAAACTACTACTTACTACTTGTACTACAATTCCTACTTCGCGGTTTTTCTCTTATTGCAGGTCTTCAGGGTACGCATCCTCCGCGATAAATGAGGCACTACTGTATTTGCATCATGCAAACGTAATCTTTTAATTATTAAGTAGTGTTATAATATGAAATGGTGAATAAAAATGTAGCTTATTTATTGATTATAAAAATAAAATGATAAAACTGTACAGTGCATTATGTGCATTGTTTTCAACAGAAAAACTGACTCACTCCATAGATTTAAAGAGTAAAATAAACCTGAAATAATTTAAAGAAAAAGACTATTAAAATAGTAAAATCGCTAATTCTAATCCATCATTACCATCCTCATTTTTCCCCTCGAGTTAACATACTTTAGCTGCATCATGAATTGGTTCTCTACCCAGCCCAATCTGGAATTTTAATCAGTGGAAAGCTGCTTTAGATTTACAAGTGGGAATTTGGATCCAGTTCTTTGAAACTTTAGACTTTTTACTCCCTTGTCAAACAGCTTGTTGAGCTGTGAGAACCACACACCAGCGGAGAGTTTCTATGTTAAACAAAGAAGTTAAGTTTGATAAGCTTTTCAAAGTGTCTTTGTCTATGTTTGAGCATTACCTTGTTGTAAAGGGCATAGCATGACACTTTCATAGTGTGTTGATTAATGCCCGAATTGAGTCACCAAAGGAAGTGTAGAGGTGAGGGTGAAGGAGTTATTGCAGCCTAATAAGTAGTGCTGGTTTTGGATTTTAGTCAGGGGTTTGAGGTGATGGTTAAACAGTGCTGTGAGACAAGGGTGTCTAATGGTGATGTCGTTTCAACGTCTAGGTTTTTCGAGGATGTTGTTCAAAGACTAGTTTAAAGAATCAAAATAGCGCTAAAGCAAACAAATACTATGTTTCCAGTTTCCTTTTCTTAAGAAAACTCGTGCACCGTACTGTGGTTCAACATTGTTGCTGTGTGTGTTGCCATGAAGTGAGTCAGCCCTGAGTTCAGCTTTAGACCTTTGCTCAATGAACGTGTTGTCTGCCATCCAAACTGACTGGCTCTCTGTTCTCGCTCCCAGGTTCCAGCAGAGTAAAAACTGGCTGATCACACAAGCAGAAAAAAAGAGCAATTAATGTCAACACACGTTCGTATAAATGCACACACACTTCATAGTTGTATGCCTAGACCACTACCCTGTAGTGTTATTTGTTAAGAGCTGAATAGAGGGTATGTTGTTAAATTTGAAATGGCCAAAATAAAGCAACCAGGCCTCGATATGCTCTGTACTCAAGATTACTTATTCTCTGTTAGTTCGATCATATATAGCTAATAGTTCAGTTTTGTTTTGTTTCGTTTTGTTCCTCATCTGAATTTAGTTTGCACTTTGCTTTTCTACAGTCTTTCTCCTGGCAGTGTTTTTTAAACCGTGACATCATCACAGTAGTAAAAGTGGATTCCATCAAGAGAGGGCGGATTTGAGGTTAGATGTTTATGTGAATCCTGTGTGTGAGTAATAACCGTCATCCTGTGTCATTAGACACACAAAACCAACTGGTATTTACAGCATATAGCATACAGTCTTCCCATACTTATACAAAAGCCATAACCCTATTAAACCAGTTCTTTGATTATAGAACCATATTGTCGCTTTGCTGCACACTGTGTGAAGTGGTGGCACATATGGAACCAAGGATCTTAAAATAAGAGATAGCCTCAGGCTACAAAGTTGTCCTGGAATGTAAAATATAAAACACGGTTGAAGAAAGAAGAAAGCTAAAGTCAGGGTATGGATTAGTGCTAGGTTTGTTGGACTTTATGGTGATATTGTAAGGGCTGTGGGAAAGCAAAACCTTCTCTTACAGAGCCTAACACTTCTAATCTTAATGTGCATGTAGCTATGTTAATGCAGGACATATTTGTAGGCACATTGTTGCACTTTTTGGAACTGTACTTTTTTAATATGGGGTTTGCTCAGTCCTTTTGCTTGCCACAACATCTAGCTGGATTTCATATTTAAATGTATAAACAGGAAATAGCTGGTAACTTATTTAATTTTGGAGGTTTTGGATTTAAACTACGTTGCAAAATATTACAAAATCTACATATACATCATGAAAATTTCACATCTAGTCTTTGTCGTTGCACACAAGCATTTTGGGTAGACTGCTGCGTGCCTGTTTCTAATTGTTAGTGGATGTGCTCACAGACAACTGGAATCACCACAAACCATATATATTGTTTGTTGTAAGACCATGTAGATTAACATCTACAGAGGGGAAAAATTACATTCATGAGCAATAAATCATAAATTTGTGAAGTTCTCGGCTGGCAGCTTTGTGCACATCCACTCATGATGACGGGTGTATTCTTCTGAGGTCCAGGGTAGCTGAACTGTGGTAGTCAAGCAACTCTGGATAAATGAGGGAAGTGTCACAAGGTTATAGACAAAAAGGCTGTAAATGATCAATATAAATATTTGTTAGTTTCACAGCTGTGACATTCGAATGTGCAAATAGAAACACCAATATTTCAGAAATTTTTGTGCAATATATTGAGTTCATATAAATTTGACACACTTTCTCATTTTGCTCCCCTCTGTAGGCTTCTCTGTGTCCCCTGATACGCCGAGTGACTTTTTACATTTCAGTTGCCTGATCTAAACTGCTTGTTAGACATAAATAAAAATGCAAAGATTAATACTTTTAGCTACTTGAAAAAAGTCTTCTGGTGATAAAGTTCTGGGTAGATTTGTTCAAAATGCACTGCGTCAGTGATGAACGATGTGTGGGTGTACTGACACAGTGACTCGGAGAAGGCTACTTCCAAACAGCTGATAAGGTTTCTTCCTCCCTTAGCACCACTTGAGCACCACAACTCCTGGGTCTCCAAAGGTGTCAGGAGGATGCTAACCAGATCCCCCCCTTTGCTACTCTATCACAGTCTGTGATTCATCACACTCGGACAGGCCTGTGTGTAAGTCTGTGGTTGTGTGAAAAGGAGATCAGTAACTCGCTTGCTTGATGCTTTTTAACTCGGAAGCGGCATAATTCAAGACCAAATATCCCAGTGAATGGACGCTTCTGCCAAACCTGAGAATGAACGTGTAAGCAGTTTTGGCTTATGAATACTTCTCTGTCTGCCCACAAAATAGATAGTTTGTATTTTGAAAAATACACTCGTATGTTAACATGTCAAACGAATGATTATTTGAACCCAAATACAATACAGCACTTTTACTCTCTAAATGCCCCTCTGTCCTGCTTAAAATTTGTTTAGATAAAGATTAGGAGAACGGTTTGCCAGAGCAAGCACGGGGATATTTTTACCCTAAATGCTGAAACACTGCACTTAGTGTTGCTTGTCCCTTTAGCCCTTCAGAGACGTACACATGTATGGCATTAATGCCCGGTCTTTTTTTTTTTTTCTGTTAGCCTCATGCTCAGTTCCTCAAACAAAAGACCTGTGTGTGGCATATTTTCTAAAAGCAGGCAGAGGAATGTGATGATGTGTGAGAAACAGGTGTTTTGGAGAATTAACATGTGGAAAACAAGAGGTCGGGGCTGGGATTGAAGGATCACATCTGGCGTATGGATTTGTCTGAAGAGAAATGAAGCACAAGTGCGCCTTTTGTTGTGTGAAAGAGACACACTCACTGACAGACAAGGGATCAGGAGATGGTGGGAGCGATACACACCCAACGACAAGTCTGTCAAACACTGTATTATTGTGTGAAATGGAATAAACTTGGAGCCTCCTGGACCAGAATCAGAGCTACTTTTTCATCAGGGGAAGTGGCTTTGAAGCCCCCGTTCCTTGACACTCTGATCCGTCCACCCTGTAATGAATGAGGTGGCTGTTAAAGGATGAAAGGCAGGTGTTCACGCTTATGTGCGTTTGTGAGAATACACACTTCTGAACTCCATATGTGCAACAAACAACCAAATGTAAACTAAAAAACGAAGACGACGAATGTTTGGCGCTGAAAACATCTTAGTTATTCACGATTGAGGTTGTTTCTGATAACATCATGTAACTAAAATGACCCATTGGAGAAAACAATTGAACACTGGTAATTGTATTGTTTCATGGGAGCTGTGAACAAAGTGAACATTGGGTCTGAGAATTCAGAGGTTTTTGTTATTTGACCTGATGCTGCTGGTACAACAAAAATACCAGGAGGTACCCACTGTCCAACTATCTAATCTAATGATCTCACACATGCCTGCTAAAAACAAACTAACTTTTAAGATACAGTAATGTTGGATAACACACGCGTGAGTTCAGGCTTGTAGTTGAGAGCAGTGATACAAGGTTGTTGTTGTTTTTTTGCCTTGTTGCAGTCATCCTGCAGTTTTAATTTATTATTTCCTGACTTCTGAGCATTAACTTAACAGCTACATTGTTTTTACTCATGCAGACTCCCATATAAGAAGGAAGAACCATCTGGGGCTTTTTTCCCCCCAATCAAAGATTTTCTATAGGATTTTCTGACCATTTTTAACATAATGGTGAACATCGTTGTGAGTGATAGCCCGCCTGAGTCTGGAAGAACTATAATGGCTCAAGGAGTGGGTTTGGATGGGCTGGGAACTGCCACTGGCTTTGTGGTAAGTTTCAGCTGTGATTTGCAGCTGAGATTCCCACATGACATGTGCAGGGTCAGCCTCGGAAATGGAACCATAATGACCACAAAAGAATGAATCTCTCGTGTCACTTGTCTCCTCCTTGCCGTTCTCTCCCCAGTCCCAGATATGTCACCCAGTTCCTCCTTAGTTGGATTGTGCTTTTTATTGACTCATTCATTTTCCAATAAGGCTCTGCGTGCTTTAGGCCCACACCTCATCTCAGATTCTTTTTCACTTCCTTTTCTATGTCTCATGCTCAGAATTGCCCAAGAAAAAATAAATAAATAAAATGATGTGCATAGTGGTGTAACTGCTGGTGCTCATGATATTAGTGGTGGTGGGGACAGGCACTGGTTGGCTTGCAGACCAATGCCAGGCCTAAATGACGCAGGCTGGGGTTCAGTGGTGAGACGAGCAAAGGGGTGGGACTGTGGGAAATACAGTTTGAAAGAACATGGCTAAAAGGAGGTGGAACTGTGACACCATTAGCATGTTTTTACGCTGGTTATGGTTTCATCACGCTAAATTAAAGATACAATTTACTAATAAAAAGTATTCTCTCCATGACTGGTTTTAGCTGAACTGTTACGTGTACTTGCATACTTGACTGCGCAGAAGTTTTCTCAGTTGTTTTACACTGCTGGGTTGCAGCAGATTAATTAGTCCTAAGGGTAGCATTTATTTTTAAAACGCTTGATGCATTTTTATGTGTCCTGGGAGAGTTTGAAGACAAGAATAACATTGTTGCCTTTTCTGTAAATTGCAAACAAATCACAAAAACTGAAATCTGCTCTGCTGTTTACTTTTTAAAAAATTAAATAATACGTATATATATATATATATATATATATATATATATATATATAT
>NC_056507.1:17881847-17892914 GCF_014905685.2 Nematolebias whitei | reverse complement strand
TATATATATATATATATATATATATATATATATATATACTATAATATTTAATGCCCACGGTATTTAGCATTAGCATTTTTTCAAATGGTTGATTTCTCTTAAAAGCAGGAACCTTTCCGAACTTCAAACAAGCTATATCTAAATCAGCAGGTCCCGTTACATGCAGCGTTTAGTACTGTAAAAGGAGGCTGCTACAGATGGGGGGGATGACAGTGAAGCAATAGCAGTGTAAACAGACAAAGATAAATTAAACACAATAATGCATAAGGGTTGTTGAGTATGAGGGAATCACACTGAACACACGCCTGAAAAGATAGTCCAAGACCTTCACAGAATAACTGTGCAAAAACGTACCGTATTTTTCAAACTATAAGGCGCACCGGATTATAAAGTGCATTAAGTGAAACAAAATGGTCAGATAAGTCGAACTTTATTCAACTCTTTCACAATAACTCTCAACATTGTTCACATAAAATTGTTTTGAGGTCAGTAAGCACAACCAGCATTAATACGTATGGTGCACCGGATTATAAGGTTCACTGTTGATTTTTGAGAAAATTAAAGGATTTTAAGTGCACCTTATAGTCTGAAAAATACGATAGTTTATAAGTACAAATATAAGTTACTGTTTGTGCCTGTGTGAGTAAAAAAAGTTGAAATAATCTCGAGCTTGTGCACGTTATTGTTCTATCCATCAGTAGTGCTCTGCTAAAGGCTTCCATTGTCTTAAAACAAATGTTACCATATGTACAAATCAGATGAAGTAGAGTGAACGAGAGATGAAGTTTCACTTTTGAAATGAGACCAGATCATGTTTGGCAGCAGATCTTTGCTGAAGTGATCATATTTTAATTTAATAACATGTTTTTAGTTTGTGAAACATCCTTTTAAGAATGAATTTACTTCCCTGATCCTGCTTTGTCAGGAAATGAACAGATCATATTTACAACTTTGTCTTACTTGAAAAGATTTATCCGCACTTTTTGATTCATTAACTCGATGTATCATCCACCCTTGTTGGCAGAGGTAATATAATCCAGCTTGCCTAAATCTACAGAGGGGGGAAAACATTTTTGTTTTTGGTGCTATTGCTTTTTCTTTCAGGATTCTCCTCTACTCTGAGACCAAACCACTTCCCAGAGACACATGTGGATATCATTTAGGAAAGTTATGGGAGAAGTTTAAGATGAACAACTTCTTTTCTTCAGGCTTTTTACATAAATCACCGATCTGTACCGATCATCTTTCTTCTTTCCATTTCTCTCTTCGATCCTCAGCTACACCCACTCATTTCCTCTGGCTTGGCAAATGATGCGCCTCTAATTTTAAAGCCAAACTAAAGATTATTCTTTAGTCAGCTCACCATGCACAGTGTGTTGTACAACATCTGACAGGATGCTTTACTTCCTAAGCATGCTCTCCTATCTAATCAGAGTGTTAGTCAACAGCCAGCAGAGAGGTACCAACAGGCAGAAAACAGGACTGTGTTTTCATCTTCACTTTATTTTTATCTAACGGAGTTGGACAACCACAATTACTGCAGGGAAAGAACAAGATGCCATCTTCAGGTTACGTAAGGAAGACGTTATCTCTTCTTGAGAGAGTTGTCTGGTAGAAGAATGTCACGTAGCATAAAATAACAAACTTGATGTCCTGATGCATGCTCAATAATTCTGGTAGATTAATCTAACAAGGTTGAGTCAGGTCCTCTGGACGGGTTCTTCTTTGTTGAAACGTTTCATCTTCAAAAGATTTATTCAGCTTGAGGAGCTGCAACGAACTGTCTTATAAATAGCGCCTTCTCATAGTGGATCGACCATCAAAACTAGTTGTTCACATGATAAAGGAGGACCATCAGCCTATCGTTAGTGCCGCTTGCTCTTCACAGAGGGCTGAGTGATACTAACAATAACAGCATTGTAAGAAGGTGACAATTGGACACTAAGGTCTCTGCCCCGGTTTTATGATGGATGGGTTCTCTTCACAAAGATGCCTTCCTTTACTCCTCTCTCAAGCCAACATTCCTCTCATCAAGAATGTACGCATCTTCATCCCTAAAGTGTAAATCAGAGTCCTGGCCTGATGCTGTTGCTCTTCTGTGCTGGTCCATCCTTTTGGCCAGTGGCTGTTTAGTTTCCCTGATGAAAGACTGATCACAGCCCTCCTGACACTGAACAACATACACAATATTACTGTTTTTAACTGGCATTTATCCTGAGGTCATAGCTTTGATAAGCCTTCTTCCTTATTTCACAACTTGATCATAATAACTTTAATTTTTTTTTTTAAATTCTCTTGTTTTCTCATCATTTTCTCATCTTTGGATGGTTGTGGCTGAGTGGTTAGAGCAGTCGTCCTCCATTGTGAGAGTTGGGGGTTCGAATCCACCAGCAGTCACATGCCGAAGTGTCCCTGGGCAAGACACTGAACCCCTCATTGCCTCCGATGTGTGTCCAATCAGTGTATGAATGTGATAAAGCACTGATTAGTCTCATTAGAAAGATTTATTCAATTTGTTTTGTGGAGATCTAGTAGAGGGCTGTATGAATGGGTAAATGACACAAAGCTTTGAGTGTCTTGATAAGATAGAAAGGCGCTATATAAGTACAGTCCATTTACCATCCATTTACTTGCTTTACAAAAGTACACATCAAGTATTTATGCTATGCTTTGCATTCGTGTTATTCAATGTTAAACATTTGTAGAAATAAATTCTTTTTAGGAAGACCTTGATTGCTGTTTGAAATATTTTACATTTATTTTGTCTGCATCAATCTGCTATGTCTTCTGTTTATTTTCACGATAGTGTTGAGGTCAAGGGTTGCTTTCCTTTGAGTCTTCATTTGTCCTCTCTTGTGGGTTACATCATACCAGGAATACTATTACAATAAATAAATATCACCAGCTATGGTTTTGTGAATGTTTGCAGAACACGTGAAGGTTTTCTCACAAGGCTCAAATACGTTCCATATTAACACTAAATTTTCCTTTCTGTTTTTGTGTTTGTAGGCGTTTTGTCCCTCCCTGCCCATTTCAGCCCCTACACAGAGAACCAGCAGACGTCTGTGGACAGCAGGGAGGACGCTTATGCCCAGCTGGAGCTGAGGACACTGGAACAGTCTCTGCTGGCTACCTGTGTGGGCAGCATCTCAGAACTCAGTGAGTGCGCTTTTAAATGCAGATTATTCTGTGCCATTCATGCTTTTGCAGATGTTCTTGCCTAATATCTAATTGAATTAATGGCCCTGACTGTTCAGATAATCACCCACACTTTGACAATACGAAGCATTTTGTCCAGATTAGCAAACATTTTAAAAACACTTCATAAGTTGTTAGGATTTTTAAAAACTTCAGCACAGTTTTTATAATAAAATGTTTGTTTGGCCATAGACCATGTAGAGAAACTTTCTGGAATACATTGAAAGGAAAAAAAGCATCAAGCGTGTGTAGGGGTGGGGTGTGTTGAGCTTCAGTGCAGACAGCTGAAGACGGAAGAGTCCTGGCTGTAAATGACACCAAAATGCCCTGAAGACTCTACATAACTTATAAAATAACTATTTTGTTATTGTCACGTGGGACAGATTCCATTAGAGATACATTTACTTACCAGAACATCTGCTTTCATTCGGTGTTTGGAGGGTGTTAATTTTAAGTGCTATATGCTGCACTCCACATTCCATACTTCTTAATTATAATTTTTTTTTTTTTTTCAAGTTTCTCTTGAAAACGTACCTAAATACCACAAAACAGAAAAACAAAATACCTGGCATAGATTGACTGCTAAGCAAAGATAGTTTTTTTTTCTTCGTCACGTTATCCTTTTAAGGCTCATTTTGTCATTTTTTTAATTCAAGTCATCTCTTGCACAATTGTCTTTCAAAAGCATTGAAATGAATTTTTACATGCAACAAGGGTAAAGTTGCTTGCCTTCTATCTGTCCTGTGTTTTGCATTGCAGTGCACAGCCCCCCCCCCCCCCCCCATTAAACTTTATTGAAAAGGGAAAGAAAAGAAAAAAAAGACGAGCCTTACTCATTGTTGAAAATATTTAAGATTATGTCTCCTTTTGAATTCAAGCGTAAAAGATAAGAAAGTTCCAGAGACTAAACATTCAACTCAACATGATTGGAAAGATTCCTTGAAGACTGCCAGTTTTCTACACATGAAGGCTGGTAAACACCGAGTCACATGAGC
This sequence comes from Nematolebias whitei, assembly GCF_014905685.2. Taxonomy (NCBI): domain Eukaryota; kingdom Metazoa; phylum Chordata; class Actinopteri; order Cyprinodontiformes; family Rivulidae; genus Nematolebias; species Nematolebias whitei. The sequence continues at coordinate 17,888,721 of NC_056507.1, read as the reverse complement.
AAGGGCATGAGTCACACTCTGTTACTGTACATGTAGTATTTTTACTGTATATAATAAGTGAGAAGCAGAGTACATGACTGTTTAGGGTGAAGTTTGAGTGGTAGGTTAACACGCTTAAAGAGGGAGTTGGTTTAAGTGTTGAGGGTGGGGGGGGGGGGGGGGCAAGGGGAAAGGTAGAGGTGAAGAGTGAAGTGGTTTGGGTTTGGAGAGGGGAGGAGAGATGGAGATTAGTTTGGTCAAAGCTGGGATAGGTTTCCTATTCCAAATGAGCTAACACTCTGTCATTTGTTCTAGCACAAGGCCACGTTCATACACTGCCACCATTAGTGAGGCATTAAAGTACAGACACACTCTTTCTCTCACTTGTGCTCAGTGGCCTCTTTGTGCCACATTTTTCTGGTGAGGTGAAACGGGGCTAATCTGGGCAGCGCTGGCATTCAGACTCATTCACGCCTAAAAGCACAGATTCACATACACACAACAGAAATATGTTGGGCTTGGGACTCTGATCTAAGCCCAAGAGACCCTTCAGACACAGAAGCATCTATGGTGAGCTGGGTTTCTGCACTGGATGTGGCCAAATGCACAAACATGCAGCATGCCATAACACATGGCAGAGCTCTGAATATTCAGATAAACGTTCAAATTGTTGGACTTGTATTATAACCAGTGCATTTATCCTGGAAAAAACAGATCATTGTCTTTTTACATACTTCACATGTTGTAGAATGCAATGAAAATTTGATACTACAATAATAAATGTATTGTAAATTTGCACTAATATAACTGATAATCTATGAATGGAGGATTTCATATCCTTTTGACCCCAGGAGTTTAGTTTGGCTTCAGGGCTCAATTTAAACTGAATGATCAGGGAGAAGTTCTCCATCTTGGGCATGAATTCCTGCGAGACCTCCTGGAGAGACATTTGGCGCTGGTTAACACAAAGGAGGCCCTTCAGCTTTAAGTGGGGTCTGCTTTGGTCAGGCTACCCCAATCTTGCCCTCGGTGGAGCACCCAGAAGAACCTCTTAATGCTGACACACACTCGCACTCACTGATCTCTTCAACCTTGGGCACAGAGTTGTTTTGCACTTGCAGTAATCTGGTTAAATATTAACCCTGGGGCAATTATGTTAAATGAGCGTTACACGATCCCAAGTTTAGTCTGATCACCCTTCCTCATGCTGCCCCTCCCTGCTCCTCCTCTTTCCAAAAACCAAAGAGACTTTTCATCTATGCTCTCTCACCATGATCTCAGAGCTTCATCACTTGCACTCCTACACCCAAATTTTCATTTCATGCGTGTGATTTTAGTAGCAAATTTACTTTTCCCACAGTATCTAAATGAGCCTTTCCCAAAAATGCTTTCTGTTTTCGTTTGCTAAGTTCAGCTTGTTCATTTCTCGTAAATGTTTTTACACATGACAGATGAGATAAGCCTAAAGCCTTCTCGTGACTAAGTTGCCTTTTATGGTGTGACTGACACTCAGCTGTTCAGCTGAGTGCAGTGACTGAATTATGCCGGTTTACTGTTCAATACAGTTCATGATCAACTGTCCGTTATCCATTTAACTCCTCCAGTGACTAAAAATGAATGACTGTTTCAGACTGGTCGTCTGGCTTTGTTTACTGATAACGACACTGCAAATTGTGGATACCACTGGAGACGTGGAGTAAAGCACAAGAGGAAAGTAGTTAAGGAAAGAAGGAAATCCGGTTTGGCTGAGAGCCCAGTTTATACTAAACACAGAACTCCAATTTTAATTTGCTACTTGAACCTTTGGCACACGTTCTAGTCCACTGATGTTTATCGTGTTGATCCAGTACTCAAGATGTAAAAAAAAAAATCCTTATCTGTAAGCTTCATGAGCTTAAATTAGAGAGTACTTTAATGGTAATTTTCTTGTTTCAGGTGACTTGGTGTCCCGTGCCATGCATCACATGCAGCGTCTGAGCTCAGCGCGTTCAGGGCTAAGTCCTGCTCGCCACGCCCGTCCCCAGCAGCCCGTGTCCTGGTCGCCTGACGCCCTCCACACCCTTTACTACTTCCTACGCTGCCCACAAATGGAGTCCATGGAGAATCCCAACTTGGATCCTCCACGCATGGCTCTTAGCAAAGAGAGGTAGGAATCATGGGTGACTTGGAACAAGCCTTTAACACGTGCACTAAGTGTGTAACAGTCAGTGAAAATAGATTTAATCTTAGACTTTTTTTCTGTTTGGCCGTTTGGCGTTCGTTTAGCGTAGATCTTAGATTCTTATATACGGTTTCTTTTTAAACATTATATTTTTGCGTGTAACTGGGACCGCAAGTACATAATTTTGTTCCACCTCATGTACCACGTGATGCGAACGACAATGAACTTGAATTGTTTATACCATTTAGATGAAGAACTACACTGACAAACCAAAAGACCGTGCACTGTTCAGGGTTTTTATTAACCAAAACACCTAAAAAAGACGGGCAACGGGAGCTGCTGTCACAGCCGCAACTCACGCTGGACACGCAGAACAAAGACGGAGCTAGCTGACATGGTGCTCACTCGGTCTCATCTCCACCAGTCCCACACATTCACACACAAACACATATATTGATTGGGTAGAACGATTGGGTCTCCTCAGTTAGGATTATTACCTATAATTGTGTCTGACAGAAAAATACTAGCAGCTTGGCCTAACATCTGTTTTAGAACAACACATCACAGTATCTGGTAACATTGCTAGAGAAAAGTGATGCCATGTGTGAAGGTTAAATATCTTTTAAACTGATACCGTCCTCAAGCAATAATAATAATGATTTTATTTTCTATCCTGGCTGTTTCTTCTAAGTCATCAGATGTTTTTATTGCTAAGTTTATACGAATCAGGGTTATGAATGCAGGGTGAAAACCTTTATCCTCTTGACACACTGTCAAATCCCTGCAACATTCAGTTATTTTGAGGACATCTGCCAGAGACTGGTTTGCCTTTCTCCATGTTTATATCCCACCTTGGGTGATTGTAACTAACACTGAAGCAGTTCCAACCTGTTATTGGTTACAATGAAATACCCTGATAATTGTACAGAGTCCTCTTGCTGACCTCTACATCTTTTTGACACGCACTTTACTTAAAGCTTCATAAAATATTTGGTAGAAACTCAAAACCACCAAGTCTGTATGGGCTACATTATCGGAAGTTATATGCAGCCAAGTGAGAGACTTGCAGCCAAATTATTTTACTAAAAGAGCTGAGCATTTTTGTTGTTTTTTATAAAGCTGGCTGAAGGTTGCAAGTGATTATCTATTAAGCTCTACAAACTTGAGGCAAGGCTCACCATGTTGAAAGTAATCTAGTATCAGACACAGTGGTCAAATCATTCAGACCAAACATGTTTTATCACCTTAAACCCCAAATCTACTGCACCCTCCTGAGAAATGAAGGCCATTAATGAACAGATGTGATAAAAAGTAACTACCTTTAAACGTAGGCCCATCAGATCTTATCAGATCTCACCTCTTTGTTGTGTTTTGAAGTCGCTCGGTGGTTAACCTTGGTGTTTGTGAACCGTGACAGAGTTTACTTTAAGACTTGATTGAAGTCTCTTGCCATGTGGACTCATACACTGGCTAAAGGTTATAGGGCACACAGCACATATGGAGCAAGTCTGGGATGTGGGATTATGCTTCATAGAGGGAGGAAGCCTTTGCTTTTCATGTTGGACAGGTTAGAGTCCTAACACACCTGACCATTACATGAGCCGGCTGTCGTTTTAGAACCTGCCAGTTGGTGGCAAGCAAAGCACTATGAATCAAAGGTAACATTTATATGTGACTGTTGGAGAGTTTGAGCACGTTCGTCTGTGCTTATCTCCAAACTGCTGTTCTCAGGATGTCAGGTCAGTAGGCTAGCCGTAGGTGCTATCTAGTTTCATTGTGAACTTAGTTAAATGCTTTGATGTTGGACCACTCTCCGATGAAGCTCAAGTTTTTGTTTCAGGCTGAGGGGGATTTCCCAGACATAAGGGTCATACAGAGAACATAATGACAGAAGAAGCAAAAGAGTAAAAAGGGGAGGATTTGAGACAGAAGACAAGCTGCATCTGTTGCAAACATACACACACAACATAAAACGACTAAAAAGAAGTCAATAAGCAGTTGAACTGCTGTTTCTTCTAGGTCAAGCAGTTGGACTGCTTTTAGTTTTAATCATTCCACAAATTCACGGTGGTTTGGTTTTAATTTGTTTGCACAATGTCACAATGTTTATTGTAATCCTAAGAGGATTAGTTTACTGCCAAGATCTTCTATACGTGTTTAAACACCCAGAATGCTTCAAAAAGTCCTCTCCATCACATCCTATATATTCTTACAATGATTAATAGTTAGGGTATCTATTTTCTGATGGATCAATTGTTAGGTTTGACAAATTACTGATGACTTATTGGTGCTGGCTCTGTTCTGGGTTAGTATCAAGTGTTTGCCTGAAAGTTATAAAATGACTGGCAAAGCTAAATTTGTGTTGAGTAGAGCCCATTAGGAGAGGAATAAACATTGATCCTCGAGCCAAATGAGCCTCTCCTCCTCAAAAACATGACTTTCTTATCACTTTACGCCTGCAGGTCCATCCACAAAGTGTTGGACTGTCCCAACCTCTTTCTCATCTCAACCTACCACACCTGTTTCCTAAATGTTTCCCAAACACTTAAACTTTAATTATACCCCCCATCAGCCACACTTAACCCTTCCCTCCTCATTCAGCCTCTTGTCTGCTTGTTAACTGCAATGCCTGGCTGACAGCAAGGCCCCTCCTCTTGACTGATCAGCAGCTGATAACGCACTGAAGCGACATTTGACAGAACATCTGAAAAAACAGAGCTGATAACTAAGAGTTATCACTAACCAAGTCAAGTCACATTTATTTATGTAGCACATTTAAAACAGTAACTGTTGTCAAAGTGCTTACCAAAAAAGATCACAGCATCAAATATTAATAACAACATATTACAGCACCATGAATAAAAGCATAAAAACATGAAATATAATGAGAAACCATGAAATACTAAATCAAATCACCCTGCGTTAAATGTCAGGGAGTAAAAGCAAAATGGATATACACAATCATCAACGATGAAATACCAAATGAGATCACACTGATAAATGCCAATGAGTACAGGTGTGTTTAGAGGAGAGATTTAAAAATAGAGACCGAGGTGGCCTGTCGAATGTTGATGGGCAGATTATTCCAGAGTTTAACTAATAGTGATAACTATTAACTAAGAACCAATTCTTAGTGTTTGCAGGTGCCAAAATACATTTGAAAACTTGAATATTTTATGAGCAAGTTATAGAGGTTTACCATTGCAGAAAAGTTTTTTTTTATTTTTTATTAATAGGAAACGGGTGTTATTTCCATCATAAAAAAAAAAAATCAAGTTGTCAATTAACATAAATATTCTGTATTGAAATGTGTACTATTCATTTTTCTAAACAGTAGGACAAAAACAAATTTATTTTACAATAAGATAATTTATGTCAGACTAAATGGCACTGCAGAAGCATTGATTCTCGTTAACATCTACTATTAACCCACACCACAGTGGTGTTTGTTCTGACCAGCCTTTTGTCTCTGGTTGGATTCATGAGATGCACTGGATCAAAACGGATGCAAACTCGCTGATAAAAATAACATCACCTCAGGAAAAGGTAGTTTAGTAACCCAATTTGACAAAGAATCAGTGTTCAAACAATCATTAACATGTACTGAGGTTTCAAAGGATCAAAAGCAAGCTGTTACATTCACAGTAAAGTGCTAAGCACATGTTAGGGGTAAGGTGTAGACAAAAAAGGATTAATACCATATAACTGGCTAGATGGGACCTTCCTGATGGCTACAGCAGATAATTCAAGGATTCAAGGTTCTTTATTTGTCATAGTACCACATGTGGTACATGTGGTGGAACAAAATTGCGTACACAGAGTCCCAGTTACATCCAACAAAAGTATTAAAAGTGAAAGAGTAATAAGATCTAAGATATGAACTAAGAAAAACATTAACTATAAATATGCTAAGCACTAGTAGTACAAGAATACGCCGAACAGCAGCACAAACATGAGTCTGTGTGAGCAGATGAGTACAAATGAACATAGCAACATGAAACAGATCAGCAGCAGCATGATGTGATTTTTCTCAGTGATTATCCTGGTTAGATATTAATGAGTCTAACATCTAACATCCTCAGGGTAGAAGCTGTTCCCCAGTCTAGTGGTTCTACACTTAATGCTCCTCAACTTCCTGCCTGAGGGGAGCAGGGCAAAAAGTGTTTGTGCTGGGTGAGTGGGGTCCTTCATGATGCAGGTGGCTCTCTTCCTGCATCTGGAGGTGTAGATGTCTGTGATGGTGGGGAGGCTGACTCCAACAGTCTTCTGTGCAAAGTCTCTCTGCAAAGCTTTTCTTTCTGCAGCTGTGCAGCCTCCATGCCACACTTTGATGCTGGAGCACAGGATGCTCTCAGCCTTCACTACTTTCTAATAAAGCTTTAGGTGAAATAAGAAGACCATTAATTAACAAAGAAAGGGTTCAGATTATCCAAATGACGTTAGGATTGATATACTGATATACATCAGATCTCTCTTGTAAATGAGTCCCCGAGGCTCAATAGGATTAACCTGCATAAATAAAGGTTGAATGAATATTGACAATAAAGACTGCAGTGCTTGTTAATCCCACTGTTTCTTTAGGATTACAGTAGTCCCTCGTTTATCATGGGGGATCCGTACCCTGAAGCCTCGCTATAAGTGAAAAACCATGAAGAAGGAATAGGAGTACAAATAGTAAGTAGTAGTTTATATATATATATATATATATATATATATATATATATATATATATAT
>NC_056507.1:17865037-17881837 GCF_014905685.2 Nematolebias whitei | reverse complement strand
ATATATATATATATATATATATATATATATATATATATATATATATACAAAGGCATTTTAAACCCTTCCCACACTCTTGCAATATTCTAAACAATGTTTCTAAACTCTCAACGCTCTAAAAAAGCACAGCATGTCATGATCTCGGCTCTCTGCCACAGCTGCGCCCTCGGCCACGCCCACTACTCTGCTGCAGAACAGAGATCAACAAAGGAAGGAGGAGGAGATGCTGGAGGAAGTTTCTCCTGCAGTGTGGGCTGCACAAAGGTGCAGCAGGTGCTAAATAATTTAAAATAATTCATTTAAAATAAAAAATTCCATGCTGATTGTGTGGCTCATCCATCAATCAGCCAATTGTGTGTCATGTCCAATCTTATTTTGAAAAACCAAGATAGAGCAAGTCCACGAAAAACAAGCCGCGAAGTAACGAGGGACTACTGTAGTGTGAATGTCTTATGAGTGTTAGTTTTTGTTTTAATGCAGTCATCTCCACCTTTGTTTGAGGTAATTTTCTTGTTTAATTTTTAGATTTTAGAACCTATTCCTAATGTAGTTCACCACTGTTCAGCTACTCTAGCTATTGTTTCTATTTTTTCGCTTTTACTGATTCTGGAATGAACATAATATTTAGAAGCAATTCTAGTACTGAACTTATTTCTACTTTTTTATTCACTGGGTATCAAAGCCTTATATCCATTTACATGCTGTGAAAGCTGGTGTGTAACTGTACAACATGGTTGACAACACAAATTGTAATTATTAAAAATACAATATGTTATTGGTCGTTTCAGAAAATGTCGTCTTCTTTCTTTTTTATATAATTGGTAAGTTATGAATTTTAACACCATAATTATAAACAAGCAAAGAAATAACAGAGTGGATTTTTTTTCTCTTTTGTGTAGGCCTTTCCTGTTGCTCCCACCTCTGATGGAGTGGATGAGAGTGGCCATAGTTCATGCTGAGCATCGAAAAAGTCTGTTGGTGGACAGTGACGATGTGAGACAAACCGCCAGGCTTCTTCTTCCAGGACTTGACTGTGAGCCAAGACAGCTGAGGTAAATGATACGCGCGCACACACTGCTCAAATCAACACACAAACATCCATCCATTATCTTTACTCACTTCTTCCTATTTGGATCATGGCGGTCACTGTGTGAGAGACGGGACACCCTGGACAGGTCTCCAGTCCATCACAGGGACACAAATGAGTTAAACAACCATTCACTCTCTCACTCACACCTAGAGACAATTGAGTTACCAATCAGCCTAGCATGCATGTTTTTGGTCTGTGGGAGGAAACTGGAGTACCCAGAGAAAATCCACACTCGCACGGAGAGAACATGCAAACTCCACCCAGAAAGGCCCCCGACCGAGATTCGATCCTGCAACCTTCTCACTGAGAGGCGGCATATCTACCAGCTGTGCCACCAACACACAAACATTCAATTTAAATGCTAATTTTTTAATGATAATTTTCTGGATTTAACTGCTGTCATTGACATGGATGTTTGTTTAAGATTATTCTGATTAACTGAAAAAGTTGCTCCCAGAGTGACCCATGCAATATAAGTTTGTACAATTTAACTAGTTTTCTGTGGAAAAATAAATACAAATTGCATTCATCGGATTAACAAATGGCCATTGGTTGCTAAGTACCACATTAATCTTTTTTAAACGTGTTCAAATGTTTGTGAAGAAAGCCATAAAGCATGTTGGGGTTAAAATGATTAAGCCACATGGTTTTCAGAAACTAATAATGAACTTATTTATTTCCTCTCAGGCCAGAGTGTTGCTTTAGCTCCTTTAAGCGTCTGGACTCGAAAGCTGCCATTGACAAATTTAATCTGGACTTGGGTTTTCGGATGCTCAACTGTGGTCGCACAGACCTCATTGGTCAGGCCATAGATCTGCTCGGACCAGACGGGGTTAACAGCATGGACGACCAGGTACTCCATCTATTGTTCATGTTGTGCAGATATGCTAAAAATCACAACTGCTTCTCTTTTCAGACAGAATGTAGCTACTCATAAAACACATTTATGTTGTGTATTGACCAAAATTTTATTGATAACAAGTTTTGGCAATATTTATGAATAAGTTCAGAAAACGTCACCAGATGAACTCATGTGTTTGAACACCAATTCTAAGTTCCTTTCCATCTTTGTCAAGTTTTTCTTTTCTTTTGTTTCATTTTACTTGACTGATGTATCGTAATCCGTGTGTTTGAAAGTAATATAGACAATAAAAAAGAAATAAAGCTTTGTAGACTGAAGCTAAAATCAAAATGTTCTATGTGCAGACCAGTCTTTTGGCCTTGAGTTGATGAAAACACATCTGGGCATTAAAAATGCTTTATTTCTTTGTTTCTGTTTGTTTTGTATTCACCACGCTCATTTCTGTCTGTCATCCAGGGTATGACCCCTATGATGTATGCCTGTGCAGCTGGAGATGAGGCCCTTGTCCAGATGTTGATTGATGCTGGAGCCAACCTTGATGTGGCGGTAAATATGCTTTAACAGTCAGAACAGCTGGGCCAGTTACCTTAATGTTGCACATTGTATATATACATATAAATCACATTATCAGCAACACGTACAGTGATCCCTCGCTACTTGACGGTTCAACTTTTGCAGGCTCGCTCTTTCACGGTTTTTCAAAATAAGATTGGACATGAAACACAATTGGCTGATTTAATGGATGAGCCACATGATCGGCATGGAATTTTTATTTAAAATAAATAATTTTAAATTATTTGGCATCTGTGTGCAGCCCACATGTGCAGGGAGAAGCTCCCTCCTGCAGCATGTCAGGATCTCCGTTCTGCAGCAGCGAAGTGGGCGTGGCCGAGAGCGCAGGCAGGTGGCAGAAAGAGCGGAGATCATGACATGCTGTGCTCTTTTAGAGCGTTTAGAGTTTAGAAACATTGTTTAGAATATTGCAAGAATGTGGGAAGGGTTTAAAATGCCTATATATATATATATATATATATATATATATATATATATATATATATATACTTATACTTGTACTACGATTTCTACTTCACGGTTTTTCACTTATCGCGGAGGAGCTGAGAACGGAAACCCCTGCGATAAACAAGAGACTGTGTATCTTATTTTGAAACATATTCCGATTTTTTTTTTTTATGTGTTTTTGTTATGTTTCAAGGTTCCGCCATGTTCCCCAAAGCACCCCTCAGTGCATCCTGACAGTCGACACTGGACAGCCCTCACCTTCGCTGTGTTGCATGGACACATCCCTGTTGTGCAGGTTGGAAACTTGCACACAAACACTCGCACCAAAACACACACGCACACAGAGGCCACTTCTGTTTGTCCTGTAGAAATAAAGTTTCCTTTAACTGTGTTTACAATATTATTAAACTTGACACATCTGAGGTCTGACTGCAGATTAGTTATAGGCTGTAGGACATTGTTCAATCTAACAGATGTGATGTTCCTCTGCAGCTCCTGTTGGATGCAGGGGCCAACGTGGAGGGGGCAGCAGTCCGCAATGGACAGGAGAGTACAGCAGACACTCCGCTGCAGCTGGCATCAGCAGCAGGTGGGCAAACACACACACACACACACACACACACACACACACACACACACACCCATACTGCTAATATTAGTGTAGACCAGCCTATTGTTAGTTTGGGTTATAACTTGACATATTGTTGTTAAATCACTGCTCTCTGCTAACAGATGCAAAACACTTGTAGGAGGGTTATAAGCAGAGGCAGCAATGATGAAGGAATGAGAACAGCTGTCATGGTTTTCTGCTACTTAAAACTAATAATCACTAATAGTTATTTGTAATCAACACCACAGTATGCTAGGTTTCCCAAAGACCATGAAGCTGTGTGTGGGAGTAATGAGGAGTAAATGAAGGTGTGGTGACAAGAGAGAAATGCTGCCTGCAGTTGTTTAGTCACTTCTGGCTGCATTCCTCAGTGGGGCCATCTGAAAGCCACACAAAGCTCTAATCCAACAGACACATGCACATTTGTAGTGACAGTGACCCGTGCTGTTTGTAAATCCAAAGTACATAATACATTCTTAGTTCAGTTGATTTGCATAGTGGAAAGAAAACAATAAAAACATCTAATATTAATCATTAATAAATAAAGACGGCACCAAACAGAAACAAAAATCAATTTTTGTGAAGGACAGTTTATTGTTTAATATTTGAAAAACAAAAATACTATTTGAATGTGTTTAGGAGTTGTATCTGTTAACAAGTGGGTGCGTTTATGTTCTCAGGCAACTACGAGATGGTGAGTTTGCTCCTGGCACGTGGCGCTGATCCTCTGTCAAAGACTCACGATGGAAGTGCCCTCACTTCATCCCTATATGAAGTCATGAACTGCTTCAGTCATGCTGCTGCACACGGACACAGGTACGTGTGCAGGTGCTCGGTTTGGCCTTGAAGAGCTCGACACAAGTGTTGACAACTGATGCAAGAGGAAAAACAAGTTCAAACTGAATATTGTGATGATATTTACTCCCAGAATTGAAACCCTAACAAGAAATTTGTCCAGAAGATATTAAAAGTGAAAGTGGGGAAAATGATTGCAGGAGTCTTGCTTTCACCAACTGGTCGTGTAAACTTAATCCACCTGTTGGTTTTGTGCATGTGTGCACACCGTGTAGACTCAACACTTCACATTCCACACAGACGATGATGGATTAGCTAATCACAGAGGAGATTACAGGGTCAGAAACATGCAAGTCTGTTGGCGTTTGGGTGTATATCAATGATTCCATGCTTTCTGTTTCCTTCCCTCTTCTTTCCTCCCATTTATCTTGTCAGGAACGTGCTGAGAAAGCTACTGACTCAGCCTCAGCTAATCAAAGAGGATGTCCTGTCTCTGGAGGAGATCTTAGCTGAGGGGGTGGAAGATGAAGTTCCAGGGTTCTGCCCTTTTTTCCCTCTCCCCTTGTCAACTCCTGCCAATGGCACTGCAGCCCCACAGGAAGTGGGGGTACCAAAGCTGTGCAAGGCCAGAATGAAAGCTCTGCAAGAAGCTAGCTACTACAGCGCTGAGCATGGCTACCTGGATGTCACGATGGAGCTTCGTGCTATGGGTAACTTTCAGATGGCACAAAGAGGATGGAGTTAATTTTCTAATACGTGCAGAACCAAAACCCAAATCTTTTCTTTCTAACTAGGTGTACCGTGGAAACTACACATGTGGCTGGAGTCACTCCGTTGTGCTCAGCACCAGTCCAAGACAGGGGTCACCCTTTCCCTCCTTAGAGAATTCACCACAGTCCGAGAAGAGGACTACTGTGACGAATTAATCACCACGGGCTTACCTCTTATGTTCAGTATCTTGCGTACCACCAAGGTACCGTCAAACACAAACCAGGTTGTCGTTTGTTTTTGTTTCACTCTGTTTCAGTGTTAATGTGCTGAACCTCTTTCTGTTCCCTTCTCTAGAATGATGCCATCATACAGCAGCTGGCAGCTATTTTTAGTCATTGTTTTGGCTCAGCACCTCTTCCATCCATTCCTGAAATGAAAGCAGCTCTTTCTGCACAGTTGGGTAAGAAAGCCTTGATTAGAAGTGTGCGAACTGACTCGCTCCAGTTTAGACTTGTGTAAACTAATATGCTGATGTATCTCTCTCTCGCTCTCGCTCGCTCTCTCTCTCTCTCGCTCTTATCCATCTTTTATATATATAGTTTAATATTGTGCTGCCTTGTATTTTATGTATAAAAGAACCAAAATGCTGATAACTCTTAATTATTAACTGACACCCAATACTATAAAGCTTTAACACTTAATTGGTTTGAAATGATTTTTTTTTTCCCACAGACCCCCATTTTTTAAATAATCCAGACATGTCAGATGTGACATTTATTGTGGAGGGAAAACCGTTCTACGGACACAAAGTCCTTCTGATCACTGCCTCTGACAGGTAAGCACACCGTCATTACTCCACAGATATGGAGCATTTGTTTCCATAAAAAGTACGCAAATGGGCTTTGATGACAATACTTCATTCCTTTAGGTTTAAATCGCTGCTAACATCTTCTGGACTGGATGGAAGTCCCAACAAAGAAATTGAGATCTGTGACGTAAAGTACAACATTTTCAAGGTTAAAAATAACTTAAATCACAAATCGGTTACAAATATTAACCACTGTACTGACTTGGTGCTAAACATCACCTTGAACTTCTTTGCAGATGATGATGTCATACTTTTATTGTGGAGGGACAGAATCGCTGAAGACCAGCATGCCTGACTTACTGGAGGTAAAAATCATAGTAAAGTTACACAATACCTGCCAGTAGTTGTCTTGGTGTTGAAAAGTGACACATTCACAAAAGTTGCGGAAACCCATTTCAAATTCAGCATAAATTTTCATCACAAAATGTATTGTATGTAAACAAAAGTGTAGTGTTATTTTTCATTAGTTAATGTAAGCCATGCATAACTGAGGACACTCATTCACCTGTCAGGATTTGGAGGCATAAGGACCATCTTTTCTTCAAATGGGAAAAGTGAAAGTTTGGCTCATTTCAAGACAAAAGGGAAAAAAGAAACGATTAAAACAATCTCTGATTTAATTCAGTCCACAATAAAGTACAGTATGAACTTGTAAATTGTGAAATTGAAGTATTTCTTTCTTCAGTTTCAGAAACACGTGTTACTTGAAAAGCTTGTTCTGTACAGTATATACAATGAAAATGAGTTTATTCCATCAACATCCTGTTAATTATATTTTCAGTTGAGCTCGACCTTCAGGTAGTTCTCAGAACAGCCTGCTTTAAGCAGATATGAGTTCATTAAATTCAAGTACACGCATGCCCAAATGAGATCAGGCTGTGACTCACACTGAGCACAAACAGTTACAAACTAATCTAACACTGACTGACTGGTTCAGTCTTTCGACGTGCATGTTTAGAAATGTTCACACCAAAACAAAATGTGTTTAAGCATTTCTTTATCTGAGCATCAATACGGGCTTCCTTTAAAAGTTTACAGTAGTTCAGTTGAAAAGTTTACAGGGCTTAACAAAGAATCAGATTCAAGTTATTAGAACTTGTATTAAAGTTGATAAGAAACAACAATATGGAAACATACAGTGCTGACATTGTGATGACATTATTATTATTATTATTATAAATCTATTGAAATCTTTTTTTGTTTGTTTTTTTGTCCTGCAGCTGCTGTCAGCAGCCAATTTATTCCAGTTGGGGGCGCTACAACGACACTGTGAGCTCATCTGCTCTCAACACATAAACCTGGATAACGCAGTCAGCATCTACAAGACAGCCAAGGTAAAGTACACTGAAAAGAACGAGGTTTATCATTTTCAGGAGAGCTAGAATGTCATTTGATGAGCTGCTAACACAGAATCATGTCTTGTCCTTTTTTCAAACAGACACATGGTTCAGTGGAGCTGTGCTCGTTCTGTGAAGGTTACTTTCTGCATCAGATGTCTGCACTATTAGAAAGAGAGGCCTTCAGGACCCTGTTATTGGGACCACCTGGAGCTCGACAAGGGAACAACTCCACTTCTTCACTGGCTCACAGCCGTGGTGACTCACCTCTGGAGGAGCTGGAGGCCGCCCTGGCTCAGCGTCTACGCTCTCTACACATTTCATCTAGAGTCTGAAGACATTTGGAAAGACGACACAGATAAATGGCAAAATATGACAGAAAAGTATTCAAAGCAGATCCCCAGGAGTGCGTTTAAAATCAGACTTAGCCTTTCAGACGTCTGATTCTGATGGCTATAGAGCAGCTCACGCAGTACTTTGAGACTGAAGCAGATCCATGAGTAACTTTAGCAGCAGTTTACTTTCAGTATTTCATATTTTGTGCCAAGCGCTCCATTGTGAGTCATTGTAAAGGACATGTTTATAAAGAAGACTGTTGCACAATGTGATGTTTGATTCTCCTCCAAGGCTCAGGAAGCTCACCAGGAGAATCAACAGCAGGATCCAAAAAGGAACATTAAAAACACACTGCTGCCACCTACTGGACAAAATAAATCATTGCCTCAGATGAGCCTCAGAACTTTGTAGGTTTTGACTGAAACTGTGTGAATAGACTGAATCATCTGAGATATGCAAGGCTCTGTTCAAATGTTGAAGACTGTTGAAGATGTCTCCTATGGTGATATAAACTTTGAATTAACATGTGCTTTTTGATGCTATTGTATGTTTGCTTTTTATATTTTTTTTAAATATGGCCAGAGATACACGTTTAGTGCAGAATGGGATGGACGTTTTCTATTTAAGAAAAATATAACAATGTATTTAATGGGGGTGTTCCCTTCTTGTTTTTATTCCTAGCTAATAATGCTATTGTAAAGTTAATGCCTGTGCTGTTCATTTAGGTAAATTAAAAGTTAAATAAGCTTATATAGGTTTGAACAAGAAGTCTGTTTTTAGAGCTGAAAAATGAAATAAACCTGGTAAAGCAATCATGTTTTTTTTAGAAGTACAAGCAGTCTCTACCTGTTTGTGTGGACTTGACCTGAAAGCACTTGGATGCATAGTTATACATGTAAATACATGCAATTTTGCAAAAATAAATAAATCGGAAAGCAAAAAAGGCAATTTAGTCAAAACATGAGAACTAGCTTTACCCTTATTTCCAGAGCTCTAGCCACATATCGGAATAAGAAAAACAAACGCACCATAACTGAATGAATTTATTTGTTTCAGCACTGAAGATGCTCACAGTTATTTTTATATGGGGGATTACATCAGTAAGTTTTCTTCCTGCTCTCTCAGAAGACCCCTCGGGCCTACAAGTACAGGATGCCAGTGCTGCTAGCTTCCCATTGTAGTCAACAGAAAGGAGGGTGAACATCAGGTATTGCTTTGTTTGTAGTACTGGTATATTCCTTCCTGTGCCACTTCAACCAGCAGGTAGAGAGTCCAGACCTCCGAGGTACAGAGTGAACGAAGCATTGTGCACGAGATTGGTAGGAGGAGGAAGGGGGTGGGGTGGGATAGCAAACTATAAAGCTTAAAAAGAGAAGGCCTTGAGAAAATTGAAAGGGTGAAAGTAGATAAGAGAAGGGAGTTTAAACTTTAATAAAAAGGTTTAACAGTGGGAGAACCAATGAGGGCTGAGAGGAGTGGATTTGGCATGGAACATTAACACTAAAGCCATGCAAAGAAAAGCTCATGTTTGACATGCACACAGCAATAACAAGCTAAAAGCATAGAGCAGGAATCCCCAGCACGGGTGAGAAGACAATCAACCCCCACAGCTTTGTCTATTTACAAAGAGAAGACCCAGACTGGGATCTGTGGTGTCCTCCTCAGGCCTGGCGTACACGCACAACAATATGAAACTGACAAATATCAATAGAAGAGCATATTCCCTCTCCAAAAAGAGGCTAAATCTACATTCTTAAAGGACTTTTACATCATTTTCGTTTCCAGAGTTCCCACAAATTCTTCTTTCCATTTCAGTAAAGAATTTGAGTTGTCAAAGTTCACATAATTTTGTTTAAATTAGAACAGAGCAAAAGGAAATTATAATAAAGTTATTTTTTTTTTAAGTGTTGTCCCATTTACAAACACACAAGAGGGTAGTAAATAACATTCAACTGACCTAACAGCTTTGTTCATATAAATAGCCAAGTTATAATAAATTAGGAATCAAACATTTAGGTGAACAAACGTGAATAAATAAGGACAACAATACAAAAATATCCACAATTGCATTTATCACATCGTTTTTTGGTCCTCTACTCCTACTGCTGGTATCTGAGACTAAGAGAGAGGTACAAATGGAAAAAAAAAACAATAAAATCTAAGAAAGTGCTGCAGAAAACAAGAAACGGGAAATCATTTTCAGATCAACAAAACAAAATTATAAATGATCATGTAACAAAAAATACAAGGAATTTAAAGTAACAGAACGCTGCAGGCGTTTCCTGTTTCTATGGTATCTAAACAGTGCCACAACTAGACATTTCATTGATTTGTTTACATTAGAAATAATATCAGTCTGTACAACAGAATAAATCATTCATTTTAAATACCCACATACCCACCCACAACCCTCCCCCCATCCCCATACGATCATTTCGACTCCCTTGCTGCCCTCTGCCCAGTTTCTGCTCACACCCAGCTCCTCTCTGAAATCACAATTCCAGTCCGTGTTGCAGCAGTAGTATGACGTCTAATAAAATCAGTCATTCAAACCCAGTTCATCACAAAGTACATTTAAAAAGCAAACGAATACAATCCAGCAAGCGTCCGCGTCGGCTGTTTGGACTTTCCACAAAACTTTTCTTCGAGTCTCTCCTCCTCGACTTTCTGAAAGTTTTTTTTATCATGTTGTTCATAATCTTTGATGCATCCCAGAGTTTGTTTTTTTGTTGTTGGTGGGTTTTTTTGTGCATACTGGACTTGTGCGTGCATGTTTATGCCATGCTTTCAGTGATTTTAACCAAAGCTTCTTCTTGTTTCCTCAATTTGAAAAGAAAAAGCCTCGAAAACTGATAAAGTTGTTGATTGTGTTGCTGTGTGTGTGTGTGTGTGCGTCTTCAAGAATTTGGGGCCAGGATGAGGCAATGAAGGATTTTCATCTACTTCTACGGATGATTGCCGAAGGCTGCAAAAAAATGAAGGCAGGAAGAGTTTGTTTCCATGGTAACCCCCGAGCACACCTCTGAAAGCGGTCCTCCGTCAACAAACGTCCAACTCTCTTGATAAACTCGAGGTAGGGAGGGGAGAAGGGGGCGGACAGGTGGTCGAGGGAGGGCGGATGAAGCACGAGGAGGGACTTTAATAGGTTTTCTGGATAATTCCTGGTGTAAGAAACGAGTCAGGTCATTACATGGGTTAGTAGCACCATATGAGAACACAGAAGATGGGTGGTGAATGATAGTTGAAAGGGATGTAAAAAAATAATGAATTTATGTTTACTATGAAGGTGAAATATCCTATTTGCAAACTATTGTTTGAATTCGCTCAATTTAAATAAAATAATTTGATAAAAAAATATGTTTATAAATGATAATGTGACTCTGCTTCTGAACAGAGAGTTGTCTCTGTGCCGTTGGGCTTATATTCATACTGGGATGGCTTTTGCGCGGGCTCAACTACAAAGTTTCTCTCGGTCTAAGACTCCTCCTGTGCCCCCACAGACGGGACGGACAACTTGGCTCTGTCTCGGCCTGCAGGTGGGAGTTTGGTGTCATGATTTTCTGACTCGTGCCTCCGGACGTGCATGGGAGAAGGGCAGTGCTTGGAGGGCGTGCCAGAAGGGTGGGGCACCTGTCCGTTCTTCTCGTCTGAAAAAAGTTGTTTAATTACGTCAAAGAAGTTACTCATTGGGCTGCCTAGGTACACAGACAGGAAGAAAAGAAGACAAAAAAGGGGGGAAAGAGGAGAAAGAGAACAAACAAACTAATAAACAATGGGGTTCACAGGAAAACGATGTGGCTACATGTGAGATGGAGCAAGCAGAGGTGCAGACAAGAACCGCGAGTGAAGATAAGCACCGCTCGAACTCCCACGGATCATGCGTATGTCACAGCAAACAAGTAAAAAACACTAGTGAGTAAATCCAACAACGTTCAGTCAGGTCATCTGGACGGTTTCTTTTTGTGTTGAGACGTTTCGTCCTTCATCCAAAGGACTTCATCAGTCTGAGGAGCCACAACAGAGTCCCACAAGCAGCACACTCCCATACTGTAGTGGACCAACCAGTTTGTTGGTGACAAGATGGTTTCTGGGGCCCGCCCTCTCCCCCGTCGACCCCGTCAGATCCAGATGACCTGACTGACAACTTTGTTGGATTTTTACCTGTATTGAGCATGAACTTTGAACTATTGAGTAAAACCACAACTACAGATGAACGTTAATACTCTAACAAACTTAAAAAATACATTTTAGAAGACACCCTTAACATAAATCATCTCAAATAGGTCTGATCAGATGTTTCATTTATTTTATGTATTCACTTTTAATCTAATGACTTATTAATCCCATTGAGATCAAAACAAAGTTTCAAACAATAATGTAGAGAAGAATTTGGCTTCAGTTCAGAGTTTTACAAAAAGAATTGCTAAACTTTGCCAACAGCATTAACATAAGATATATATTTTAGGTGTTAAATCTGCACCACATTAAGAACAAACATTGGGAGATTTTATGTTTTAAATCATGCATTAAAGTCTAATTCTGTCAGTTGTTTTGTCCACATGCTGGACTACTTATGATGTTACTATTTGACAAAAAATAAATCATGTTAAAGTTTTGAATCTTGTATTTGTTGTTATGTTAGCGATAACATCGTGTGCAGAAACTTCTCTATGGATGCAGACGTGTGTGAATCGTGCCACGTTACTTTTGGCAGCTGCATTAGTGAGATGGAAAACAGCTTCTGTCTCCTTTATGCTCTACCTTTCTTATTTGTGAACAGGTCCACATTCTGTCCCTCCTCCTAAATCTGTACGCTTTCACAAAGGCACAAAACCTGTTTAACTAAACGATGAACACGGATCAATAGAACACCATTTTCTAAGAGAATAGTCCAACGATGTGCCTTTGAATGCTTTTCATACTTCGTTTTCTTCTCGTCAGTTCTCTTCCTAAGCTGGTCTCCAAAGTACGAAGACAATACAGATGATTATATGAGACAATAATGACCAAGACTCGATTTAACCCTTTTGTTTGACGCTTATTGTTATGCAAAGCTCTTTCTCCTGGTGGTTAGAGTCATTTGGCTTTCGTCTTTAAAGACCTTGTGGTCAAAGAGGAAGAGGCAGCCTTGCTTTAGTTCCCTGCTAAGGACACGTTAACCTTCATAGAAGGACATGAACCTGAGTGTTTGGATACTGCATCTAAAGCTGCACTTTATAATTTAAGTTTTATAAAATAAACAATATCTTCTTTTATACAAAGTGCTCTGATTGTACTCTTAGAATGTGATCCCAGCTTCGCAGACAGCCCACTGCAGTCATAAAAAACTAATTTGACATAATTTAACATAATTTCACCCTTCCCATAACTTAGTCAGACAATGAGCTTGACGGATTGAAAATAATTGGTAAACTTACTGAGGCAAAGCACAACAGACTTAAATATGGCAGAGGGCACAAGACAGAGCTCATTCTTGAGTAATACTGGAAATAAATGGGATTATAGTGCAAATACATGCAGCGTGATGGAAGTACAGTAACCTGTGTCTGACATGAATCTGAGAATGAGACTTAAGAGGATAAAAAAGACTCTACGAGAGCAAGGGCTCAATTAAAACATGGAATGAAACTGATATATTTGAAGGAAGCTGCAGATATCTTCCCTCAGTAAGCCTGATTCTGTTTTCCTGTCAAACCAGCAGATGGAGGTGTTATGAAGAGAATGAGACGTGAGAGAGTCCAACAGCGGTGACTCACAAGAACGAACGTGCAGAGAACAGAAGGAGAGGAGAAAGATCCCTAATTCTCTTTTATTCTCCTCTTTCCGCAGACTGTGCAGTGATGGGTTATTTTATATTATAGGCAGAACAGGACTTTTATTTGTCCAAGGACTCTGTAACAGCCCTGAATCTAACAAGCAGACTGAAGGGAAATCATAAAGCTCGCACAAATTAAATATTGACTGTCAGAAGTTTTTTTAAAATTTGGTTTTAAGAGCAACAGAGGCAACCAACGCATTTCGTTCAGTTGTTAAAAAACAGTAAAAATAGAACAACTGATAGAGACAGGGTTGAACGCCTATCAGGTGTGGTGTTACTGTGCAGCGCAGTGCGTTCTTGGTAGCGTGTTGAGGTGCAGCGGTGTTGCCATGGCGACAAGCTTGGGCGAACGGTCTGGAAAGTCGGAATAGGAGCAGGAGAACCAGCTTAATCTAGCGCTGCTCTACTTTTTAATCTTCACCGCCGGGGCAACAAGGCAACATTTGACCCACAGCCGGTGCTCGAGAGCAACCAACCGCTGCCCATTCAAGCCAGCGAGGCGCAGACATGCAAAGAAAGCCATTTGGAAAGGCAGAGCGCGGCTCAGGGGTTTCAAGCAAAGAGAAGGGCAAGATTTAGCTTAGCCTAAGCTGTGAAAGTAGTTCATTAAGGGGTGGGATGGAAAGATGAGGCAGTAGGGGAATGGGTGAAGAAGTTTATTTGGGGGGAAAATATGCATTTGTTCATTTTAATATATAGATTTTGTAGAAAAAGTAGCCAATATTACTCACCAGAGAGCTGCTGAACCCCAGGCTGGTCATGTGTGCTTAACAACTGACTCTGAATCGTCTCAATCACTCGCTTAAAACGTCGGCTTGGTCCTGTTTAGACACACACATATGCAGGTAAAATGAACAAAGAAGACTTTTAAGTGCAGATGATGAGCTGTGGCTTAGTGAAGAAAAAACAGGTGGGATTAATAAATTAACACTGGCTTAGCTCCATCAACTGTTCCAGGAAGCCATGTTAGGGAAAGAGTATACACAAAAGAGCCGCCTCCCCTAAAAGTGGCAAGCAGCCATCATAAATACACCTGTGCTGCTCTGTCTGCAACGAGACAAAATTTGCATCTGGATACACAGCAGGAAGAAGCTGAGCATGCAGAAACTGTGTGACTGGAATATGTAAAAAAGAAGGAGGAAAAAGTTGTGTAAAGTACAAAAAACTGTGCAGAGTGAGATGCTAAATTTGATGTAGTACACCGAGGCCAGGGAGAAGTACTGTGAGCTCTTGCTGTCTTTCTAGTGTGCATAAGTATAAAAAAATGGTATAAAACAGCTTCTACTCCACCCTGTTCAGTCAAATGGAGCCCCCTGCACATGGTTAAAGGAGCTAGTTTTATATTTTTGAGACTAAAGCCAAGGAATTCATTAAAGTTGTTAGATTTGTCAGTTTTGTGGAAGTTGAATTGGGAGTAAAGATTGAATTAGGGTTAGAACAAAATAGAGTCAAAGCTATTAGATAAGTAGTGCTGGTTACAGTTATTGTACTTGCCACCGTACACGTCACACCGCCCTATAAGTCGCATCAGTCCAAATATGTCTAATAAAGGCAGATAAATAAATATGTTGCTTCGCCGTATAAGTCGCATTTATTATGCATCACTGCTGACGCGTCGTGTTTGTTATGCGTCACCGCGGACAACCAGGAAATGTGGGCTGTTGTTGTGCCAAAAATCGATTGGCTGCCAAATGGCAGCTGCAAGAGCGTGCACGGGAGGACTTTAACAAGATTTTAACAAGATTAACACTTAAAAACAATTATTTGTTTGCTAAACTTTATAGCAAAGGTGTGTCTCAATTTAACTTTTCCTTAATAATTGCACTTTGACGGTACAATCAGCTACATTTAAAAAGCTGATTCGCGGCTGAGGGAATGCGCAGAGGGATGACTCGCTGTGCATTTCTTTGTAATTTAACAAGATAACCACCTAATAACAATTATTTGTTTGCTCGACATGATAATAAAGGTGTGTCTCAGTTGACCTATTCCTTAATAAATGCACTTTAAGGGTCAAAGAAACTGCATTTTGCCTGGGCGGCGCAACAAATTGCAGCTAATTTGACATTTGCTCCAGTACAAGGGAGCGAGACGAAGGTGGCTTTGTATGGCAAGACAAGTGTCTCATTAATAGCCACTTTTACCTGTTAATGAGATACTTGGCTTGCCACATGGGTCGAGGGCCCTCTAGCGGCTGAAAATGGTAGTGTTCAATATTTTCCATGTCAGAATGAATGAAATCATCAGATCTCAGCCAAAAATTGGGTTATAAATATGGGAAAAACATAAATATGTTGCTTTGCTGTATAAGTTGCAGGCATGCTAATTTATGCAAAAAACTGTGACTTATACAGCGAAAATTATGATAATGATCTGCCCCTATATAATGTGCTTTTCAATCGTATCTTTGGTCTAAAGTTTAGACTCTATGCATACCCTACATACTGTAGGCTTTCACACTAACTGTTTACACAGGCATGAAGAGATTGTACTTTTATACAAAGAGTTTCAGTCACTTTGACATAAAATGATAAACACGTCAGGGACAATGAGGGACAGATCAGATTGCTGATAAATCAACTGGGAAACTGCCACTGTCTTATGAGAGGTTGTCTTCCCAAAGGTTAAGGTAGGAGTCTCAGAGGCTCCCATATGAAGTAAAACACCAACATGCATGTGCTTCTGTAAAACTAAGCAGTCACACATGACTGCTCAGTGTGTAATCTTGCTTCACCAGACCTGCCTTTGTTGTGCTCAGAGAGGCACGGAGCGAATCTTATCAAGCCCTTAGAATTGTAAAACTTTAGGAAATTCTCAGTCTTTATTTTTGGAAGCAAGAGTGAAAAACACCCACCTCTGGAAAAAATGCTTCAAGTTTGTTTATTTATTTATTTGGTGGATTTGAGCAAATTGTAATGCTATTAGTCTGAAGTGTGACAGTATTCCAGTTGACATGTTTGTGGCAACGTTCCACTATAACTTTTAAGTGATTTGGACGCTTGGATTCCACAAGAATTTTGAAAAAAAATAACTTTTAAAGACAATACGAATAAACACTATTTGATGCAAATACATCTTGTTACCTGATGAGTTTTTATAGAAAAATTACAGGTTTGAAATTGTTTTTTGTATTTGCTGTGTACAAAATTAACCAGTTTTAAGGCTCGTCACTTTTAACAAAGTTTCTTTTTTGACTTTTATGTTTCACTCTTTTTTTACCCACTAGATGCACACAAACCTGGCAAATTGAAGAACTGATGCATGAAGCCCCACGATAAGTCGATAAGTGAAAAACCACCAAGAAGGAATAGTAGTAAAAGTAGTAAGTAGTAGTTTATTTCAGTATATATACA
>NC_056507.1:17848231-17864637 GCF_014905685.2 Nematolebias whitei | reverse complement strand
AAATGTAAAGGCGTTTCTGCACTCTGCGCTCTCGGCCACGCCCACTTCTACGCTGCAGAACAGACATCGACAGAAGCAGAAGGAGGAAGTTTCTCCTGCTGTGTGGGCTGCACAAAGGTGCAGCAGGTGCTACATAATTTAAAATAATTTATTTTCAATAAAAATCCATGGCCATCGTGCAGCTTATCCATCAATCAGCTAAATGTGTGTCATGTCCAATCTTATTTTGAAAAACTGCGATAGAGCGAGTCCGCGAAAAACGAACCGTGAAGTAGTGAGGGACTACTGTACTAGTATTTGTTAGTCTTGGACAGCTGGTGACCATGTGTTCTGGAGTTAGTACAACCTGTTTTGAGAAGGTCCATTTTGCAATGGTTTCCTCACCTGAGAGCAGTGTAAAAGTGACAGAGTAGATGCCATTCTCTTTTGTAGCGGCTGTGCTCTCCGTGTAGGTGATATCCACCTGAAATTTGACCGGCTTCTGGAAGACTGTGGGGCCGGCTGTGGACTTGTACTCTGCTCGAAAACTGGTCTGTGAGATCACACTATGGCTCAGGCTGGGAATCTGACAACAACAAAATAGAATCCACATAAGAAAAACAAAAAAACAAAACAGGAGATAGGTAGAAGAATGGCACCTTATGGGAATAATAGGTTGTAGTAATGTCATGTTTTTTCTAAAATCCTGCAAATGACAGAATGAGCCCTCATTAAAATAGCCTCCACATACCATGAGCCACAGTTGAGACTCTAAGAAGATTAATGCCTCAGAGAGTAGCCATGTGTGCAGAGAGACTTAAGCTAATATAATCTCAAGCCATCCAACAACACGGCACCCTCCTGCCTAAAATGAATTTGTATGCCCAATGAACAGGCGAGCGCTGAAATTGTCACATTCTGTCACAACGCTGAGGAGGGGTTGACATTCCATTAATGTGAGTGTGCTCAAAGGTATAATTCCTCTGGTTCAGGTGCCAATCTCCTGCCTGGAATACCAGCTTGCCTAACCCAGAGGAGAAAATAGCTGCCTTGGGGGAAGGAGAAACAGATCTGACTTTGACCTGCGCTGGAAGAGTTGTGTTTACTTAGACTTTGTTAAATCTAACCGGGGTGAGGAGTGGTTCTGTTCAATTATGCTCACTGAATGTCAACTCCCACTGCTGAATGTTTGGTGTTCACTGACGTTGGCCTGCATCTGAACATCCACACTCTTACAAAAAATAAATGCACACAGATAGGGTGTACAATATTTCTTACACAGCTAACCACACACACACACACACACACACACACACATACATGCTCAAACCACTGTAGTGTGAGAAAAGGCATCTATATGCTAATGGTCAGTGCTATGTGTTGATTCTTCTATTGACCTTAAGTGAGTCTACATTTAAAGAGAAAATAGAAGTGCTGAGTACAAGCAGTTTACCGAACTGCTACAAAAATCAGAGGAATGTTAGGAAACAGAGAGAGGCTGCAGTAGAACAGTCAATGTTCAACATCTGACATGAACACAAAGACTGATGGGTGGTGGTGGTGGGGGGGGTGTTAAAGGGAAGATGGAACTAAGGTCAGGATCAAAAGGGACAAAGCAGCAACAATTGTGCGTACCGAAAGGAAGGCTTGGACAATGTCTGCCTTGATGGAGCTGAGAGGCTTGTCCTTGATGACAATAAAGATCTGCTCCTCTTTTTCCAAGTTGATGAAGTTACCAAACCAGGATTTTTTGGCAAGTCTATTAGGAACGACAAGAAAAGAGGCAAATATTATTAATCATCTTCTAGCAAGCATTTGACAAGGTATCACCCTTGTGATGTAGGTGCTCCCCAGTCTTACACACCCATCCATTTATCGATCCCTACAAGAAAAATAGAGAAGAGGGGAAGTGCTCCCTAATGTCTCTCTTTAGAAGCCCAGGAGAAATGGAAAGAAACATTGATATGACACCCTGGGGGAATAATCTAAAACTATGAAGAGGACTTATTTTAAAATGGTTTCTTCCATAGTTCAAAATAAGGGCCTTCTCCTAAGTGCAAGTCTTCACGGTAAGGTGATACACACAATTAATTGCCATCTATCAATTCCTCCTCTGTGATAGCTATTAAAAAGACATTAGCAAACAAGACAGGGAAGCATATCCACAAGGACCTGCACAGAGGGCCATAAAACATATAGATGTTCTGTGCATC
Organism: Nematolebias whitei; assembly: GCF_014905685.2. Classification (NCBI taxonomy): domain Eukaryota; kingdom Metazoa; phylum Chordata; class Actinopteri; order Cyprinodontiformes; family Rivulidae; genus Nematolebias; species Nematolebias whitei. The sequence continues at coordinate 17,862,445 of NC_056507.1, read as the reverse complement.
AACTTGGTGGTCTAATAATTGTAAAATCCTACATAAGATTCACTTTTCAAATTATGTTAAAGCCTTTTACCAGAGGTTCATGTACTGATCATAATCTGTTACCCAAGAAACAACCCACAGGGCTCAATCCTCGGTTCCTAAATTTTTGTTATTACTTTTCACCTCCTGTTTTTATTTTTTCCCAGAGCAACCTTTAAAGTCAAACACAATGCACTTGCCTATAAATTGCACATTTTTATTCCTCCTTTTAGCTCCTTTCAGCTAAAGTAGAAGGAGGGAAGCTCAGAGGAAAAAAAGATATGAGTGTTTTGTGTGTTTAGATTTCAATTCACCACTACGTTTTACATTATATTCACCATTTGCATTATTTTCAGATGAAAATGTAGATTGTGCTAATCAAGCTTGTACAGCAGTACATATGCAATATGGTATACACGATGAAATGAAAGTACAGCCTTTTTCAGTATAGTTTTATTTATTTGTAAATATTGAAAATCCAATGAAACCAACCAAACTGGCATATCTAGGATAACACTGAGCAATCAGTTTTGTAACTTCATACAATATGCCTCCCCAACTACAACTGCCACCCTCTACCCCATAATCCACTACTCCCTGTTCTCATGCGTCATCACCAACACCAATGAAACCTGAGGTCGTTACAGAAAACTCAGCAGGTAAAAATGAAGCATTTATAAATGCCAGGGTTTCCAAATCATTGTGCTATTAAGAGCAAATCAAGGGGTCCACAGGTTGTGTAGTTGCAATACCAATGGTCCCTTCAGTGTTGCCAGATACATGATAATTATTGCAATTATTCAATAGTTTAGGGATCTATACCATAAATAGTTATTTAAAAGCCCCAATATACAACAGTTTTGGCAGTTAGTGCATCAAAAACAAACAAAAAAATGTTTTTGTTCATTTGCAAGAATCTACTAATCATCAAAAAGTCCACATAACTGCCTTATTGAACATGTTTGTCAATCCCAACACATACCACAGCACCACTATTAAAAATGTGTACCCTCACTCTGCACATACAATAATTTTGGTCAAAATATGATCGCTTTAAAGTGATTGTTCACAACTACTATCTGACAATCCCGAGTTCCTTCAAAAAAAATGAAATCTACTTACTCTGGGGAAGACTCTGGTGTGAGGCTGGACATCTCCTCTTGTGTAGGAACTGGAGCAACAAAGTTAGTCAGGCAAATGTGAACAGCACAGATAAGGTTAACATGTACATGACATTAGGCTTTCTAGTCAAATATTATGTGAAAATAATACAATATCATACTGTGTTCTGTGTTTGTCAGAAAGGTTATGTCAGTGATGATCTCAGTACCTTGGAGTTTCCTGCGGTGGAAACGTGGTGAGCCCAGGAAGCTGTTCTTGATGGAGTTGAGGCGCGTTCTCCAAGGCATGCCTCCTATGGACGGGCTTGGTGGTGGTGTGGAATTTGGTGTCCCAGATGGACTGTCCTTGGGAGTGTGCACTGGAGTGCCTTTAGGGGTGGGGAGGGGACTGCCTCGAGGGGAGGGGTGAGGGGTAACCTGTATGAGGGGGATAGATTTGGGAGCGTGGTCAGTAAAAGGAGAAGGAACAGACACCACGGGGTGAAAATGGTGTAACCGGATGGGTGACAGTGATGTAATGGGGCTAAAGGGCACCGAAAGTTGAGGGCTGGCAACATAATGGGAGCGCCGTACCTGCGGGCTGTTTGGTATGGGAGCTTTGGAGATGGGGGAGAAAGCAAAAGGGGATGGAGAGGATGGAGAAGTGGGAGTAGGAGGCACAGAGAGAGAGAGAGGATGTGGTGGAGCCTGGCAGGGAGTGGAGGGTTCTGATTTGGCTGCAGGAGGAGAATCAGGGGATGTTTCAGGTAGGGGATTTGATCGTGTGGCATGTAGGGGCTTCGGGGCAACTTTGGGCTTGGCAGGGAGTGTTTGCGTCTTGTTGAGCACTCCTGGCAGCGGCTCACAGTTTGGAGAGAGTGAGTTGGGAGTGGAAATTCGTGGGCCAGCACGATTCAGAAGAGGTTCAGGAGACTGGCAGGGGCTGGCGTTGGGGGACTCAGTCAAGTCAGGGGACTGAGGTGGGACACAGAACTTTCTAACAGGCTGGATTCAAAAGACATGGAGTGATGATGCACAGCACAACGGAGCAAAAGCAGGTGTGGTGGATGATTCAAATACAGTACAACACAGGGGGACACAAGCACACACAGAACAAGAAAGCCCATAAAAACATACAAAAACAGAAGCAGCCCAAGAAGATAGAAGTGGGTGAGGTGTGTACATTAGGTGGGGAAAAAAGAAAGAATTGCAAGACAAAACAAAAAAAAATCAAAATATAAATCATTCATGTCAAACAGATGAAACAAAACTGAAACGGGAGAAAATATCTGCAAGCAATATGAACAATATCTGAAACGTCCAAACAAGAGATAAAACGATAGACTTGACTTGCATAAAACATACAGGGCTCCAATAGCAAAGAAAAACAAGCAAACACAGATGCAGGAGACACGAGACCCGCTGTGAACACAATTTGGGCTGACTCAATAACAAGACGAAAAAGTAGCATCACTGCAGTGAGATTTCTGGTTTCATGATAGGTTTATTGATCTGTTTGACTTGTAATGCTCAAATTGTAGAAGCAGTCCTCCACTATTTGCCTTTGACACCAAGCCCTTTTCCAGAAATAACCCCACACAGAGCCTCCTGCAGAGAGCACAATCTGGGTTTTTGATACTTCTGAGAAATCAATTTCCCTTTCAGATCAGCCTGAAAGAACCTGTGTGGTGTAGGGAGCTTGTCTTAGCATTGTGGTATAATCTTGAGCCTTCTCAGGCTAGTCAACTGGAAAAGTTTACCACATGCTTCTCCAGCTCTGAGCAAGGAAAGTGGTGCTTTCTGAAGCACTCCCTGATCTGGATTTCTGCAGAGCTCAGGCCACAGAAAGAAGAAACTGGGATAATCAGGATTGAGAGAATGAAGAAAGATTTCAGGATTGAAGGAAGTTTTTTGTGCTGTCTCAGCCCTGTGTGGGATTTTTGGAATTACTTAAAGACAATTGTATGAAAATACTAATGACTAATGTAATGCCAAAATAATAATAATAATAATAATAAAATGATCTGATACTGGCTTAAAAAGGTAATCACAGTGGATATGAACTTAGCAAAACTGTTAAATTGAAGAAAGTGAAAATGTTTGGTAATAAACCATAATTTCACAAAAAGAGATAAAGTTTGATTGTGTAAATCTGGAATGCAGTTTTCTTGGATGGACAACAAACAGCAATAAAATGGGATTTGTAGTAGCTGAATGAATGTGAAGGAATCCCAGTTTTTTTTCCTTCCTCAACTTTCCTTCACCAGAGGGCTTCAATACAAACACACCTGAGATCCATTGGGACTAGTGCACTTCAGGAGTATAAATAACAGCAGATGACTTCAACCAGACGCTGTTGCGTTGTCTGCCTTACGGTAGTATGCTCCTGGTCTGATAGTTACTCTTTGCAATTTGTAAAAGCCAACCTTTTTTCTATGTGTTGTACTGACTCCTGTGCTCCACCTGTGCCTTGGATCTCCTGGTTTCCCCTCTAAAGGCTCCTTGTGATCTCCGCCGCTCATTGCCTTCCACCGCTGGCCTCATCAAATGAATCTTTCTGGAACCACCTTACACCTTGTCTCTAGAACCATTCGGACCTTCGCCTCTGTGACAATCACAATTTCTAACAGTAAGAAACTAACTGTACAATATCTCCTGTGGATAATAAGACTCTAAAATCTGCTCTCTGCTCTCCAGGATTCCAGTCCCTCCCTGCTGAGTCATCACGTCGTTCGTTCATTCACTTATAGTAAATAAACACTGAACTTTTCTCTGATCTTGGAGTTGATTCTTTTCGATCATTTGCTTTCTGGGTATTATACTAGAACCTTACAGGATGTGTGTTAAGCAGTGATTATGAGTGAGGTGTAAAATGTGAGTGATTGTGAGGTCTTATGAGTTACCCGTGGGCTGCTGATGGGGCTGGTGGAGAGGCCGGAAGAGGCTCCACTGATAGATCGTGACCTGTAGCACAAATAAATACACAACAGAAGAGAGGTCATTTATGTGTGTTCATTTGACACAAGTGGCAGTGAGAGATTGGTTCACATGTTGTATATTGTTTAAAAAGCACAGAAGCACATTAGACTTGGTGGGTACACATAGGTTGCTATCTAGCTTCCTGCAAGCACAACATCTGTTCACACAAAGAAGATAAATGCACTACAACACAGTAACAGCAGTACTGACTTGACAAGCCACATTACTAATATTGACTCCCAGCAATTAGTCCCACACCGCTTAAGCTTCAGGTTCAAATATATTGATCTGTCAAATCCATAGGCAACTTCATGCAGACTACTACTCAAACTAGCTTCCTTCCTGTTATTTCGGGCTTTCTTTGTGCCTTTAGGCATGGAAAATATCTAGAGCAGGAGAATAAAGAGGAACATTTGGTTGAGTGCCATTTGTCATGTTTGTCATTTTCTTCACAGATGCCGTCAATAACCCCAATGAGCAGAGTCCTGCTCAGAAATGAACAATCATGGCACAATCTGTCTCCATCAAGCCCATGCGTGTACGCACACAAACACACAGACACAGCCTGTCAGCACTTGGAAACACCAGCTGCTCACTGTCACAACATTGTCCCTTTTGTCATTCAATCCAATAATCCCCCCTCCTCCTTTTCTCCATCTTATTCTCTCTAATTCTCAGCACTGATGGATTTATTTCCCCCCTCCCTTTTAAACAATGAAATAATGAAACTGAAGAATTTTTTGGAAGATTTCTTAGATCTCATGGAGAAATGTCAAATAAAAGTAGGGAGTTAGAGACTGTCAGGGGGAAAAAAACATAAAAATAAAAAAAACAATACCTATTATGTCGTTTATTAGTGTACCACTGTTCACTACAGAGGCTCCTTAATCAATCCCAAAAGAAAAATGTTAAACTAGAACTTGATTCTTACACTTAGCAACAAACACAGTCATAACAGAAGAGCAGGAAAATGTAGAGACACCCACTGCAGAGTTATTTTTGTAACTCCCTAACTGCCAATTTATGAGTGCATCTTTTGCACGCATTCAGTCACATGAGTAGGCGATGCTGAGACAACGTTGGCTGGGATTTCTCATTTCATCGAGCAGCTGACCAGACAGTTGCTATAATTTACATTTGAGTCTCATGGTCCGCTGAGATGTGCCCACACTTGCTCGCTGCAGCACTTGTAAACCTAATCTAAACATGGCCGAAAGCTCCGGCCATTGTGAGCATATTGTTTCAAGTCTCTCTGCATCTGTTCGTGTTGGACCAGCAGGTCTATAAAGCTAATGCTACAGATGGTTGTGTTGTACAGTAATGGGCTGTCAGAGACTCACCACTGTTTCAGAGTGAAGATGAATTATTGTTGTTGAGGGCTTAATTTACAATAAACAGCACACACAGTTTAGGAATCATTTATCATGCACATGAAAACCAAAGCAGCATGTCATTAAGTTGCACTATAGGAAATGTTAGATCAACAGATTCTTTACGTTTTAATATTATGTCCAAGTTACTCTGGATGGACTGCCAACTCACTGGGATTGCATACACGCTAGTACAGGATTTACAGGATAACTGGTGTTTTAAAGTGTCTTGGTATAATGCACTGGTGCCCAGTCCTTGTCGTCAAGCACCAGTATCCTGCATGTTTTAGATGTTTCTCTGTTTTGACACAACTGAATTAAATAAACGAGTGGTTAACAGGCTTCTGTAGAACTTGAAGACCTGCTGAAGAGCAGGAAAATAACTAAAACATGGAGGTTAATGGTCCATGAGGACTAGGATTCAACACCACTGGTATAGTCTGGACAGCCTTAATGCATGGGCTTACCTGGGCTGAAGCCCAGGGGCCTACAGCGTTGATCTATTATATTGAGGTCACATGATGAGCTAAAAAAATACATTGATTTGTAATATGTCAAGTTTTCTGTCTATCACTTCAGATGCATATGTGTTGCCTCTGATTGATCCAAATTAAAAGTGGCCCTCCTGTTTCACTTGTCCAAGAGCTAACCAATCAGAATGTGTACTGTTAGTTTTGGGGCGTGACTCACAATGGCCAACATGTCCAAGGAAAAAAATTGAGAGTGTTGGCAGAGTGACCAAAGTTGTCAGAATCTTTTAAACCAGCTGTCAGAGAAGCTGAACGAAGAAGGAGCTCCTCCGCCTCCTGAGGGAGAGGAGGACGAGGTGTGGCCTGCCCAGGTGGATACTTGGTTGGAGAGGTGCAGACAGGAGCGGAGGAGAAAAGAGGAGCCCAGGAGAACCAGGCAGAGAGAGAGAAGCCTGAGACGTTTATAACAGTGACCTGGACCACTGGAGCAAAACATCGACCTAGTGTGTGCGTGCAGAACGGGTGTGCCAAAACCTGATCAGCTGCTGCAGGAGCATGCAACCTTTTTAAAGTGTCTGTCTCGGTTTGACCTTTTTTTTTTTTTAAAAAAAACTGATTTAGTTCTCAAAATTAAACATTAACACTAAAAGAAGTATATTTGTATGACTCAAAGTTGGTGAAGGGCCTACAGGAGCACTTAGTCCTGGGGCCTACCAGCAGGTTAGAGTTCAGGGAATTCTTGACATAGCTTAAAACATAAACTCGACATAAAAATGTAAAACAGAAGCTGGAACGAACACAGAATTCAGTCTAAATTTACACGAGGGGTCCATTTGTTGACTTCCTTTCTCAAGCCCAGGACCTACTATAAATGAAGCGATGAGAAGGAGTGAGAGCTGCTGAGTTTTACTACAAACACTTCAATTTAATTTTGGATAGCTTTATTTTACCTTTAAGAATGAATACTGATACTTTTTGTTGAATTGAGTCTTTAAATATCGTTGCTAAACATCACAGATACAATAGTTTGATCTCAAAATCTTGGCAAATTTAAAGATAACCATCAAGAAGAAAACATGAACCATTGTGTTTCCAACTCAAATTTGCTCTTCTTTTGTTAGTAATCAACTGCCAAACGAATAAAACAAAACTAAAGCAAAACGAAACAGTTGATGCAACGCTTCTGTTTTCACTGCAAGATTCGAAGTTGGAGGGACAAAGTTCAGTTTTGTCCCACCAATGGAGTTTCACTACACGAGTAAATATTCATGTAAATCAACATCGCTTTAAATTCATTTCCTTCTTTGAGCCCTGGAAGCCCCCGCGAGGATGCGAGCATTAATATTCACAGCTTAACTCCACAACGGAGACCCCCCTCCCAGTCCCCCCTCCCAGTTTCTGCAGCAGTGTATATCTGTGTGTTTGTGCTCATTTTAGCTTCTTAAATAAATTGTGTGTCAATAATCACCAGGGCACTCTGTCTTGAGACTTTTGGACTATTTCATATTTGAACTGTGTGATAATTAGAGCACATCTGTACAAGAAAAAAACATTCCATTGATAGTCTCTTCTTCAGACTATAGCACTTTCACTTTTTCATTTACATATCATTAACCTCCCTTCATTCCTCCTGGTATTTTGTTAGGGCTTCAAATTAAATCAGCTGGATTTCTTGTGCTTTGCGTTTTAGTTTTAAATATATTTTCTAAGATTCACCAGGGTATATAAAGAATGCAATAAGTTTTCACGTGAGATTTGTGTAATTTATTACCATGCAACATGGTCACAGCTGCATTTATCCTCAATCTAGTCAATTATACTGTACAGGAGCTGCAAAATTATAAGTCACAAGTTTTTTTAAGAGCTTCTATAAAAATGTACGGTAAAAATACTCAATAAGGACTGAGGTTTGAATGTTTTTTTTTAATGTGCAGTAATTCAAAATAAGACTGTTTTCCCTCTCCTTCACTTTTATTCTGGTGGAAATGTATCCTGTCAAAACATGTTTCAAAGTCAGTCTTCTCTCTGACGGCCTCTGATCTGAAGTTCCACAAATCTTCTCTGCTGTCAACAAAAGTTTGCTGTCGAGGAGAGATAAGGTTAGGTTCTGGAGAAGTCAGTCAAATCTTTGGACATTATGATGCTCTATATGTTCTGCCGCAGACACCAGCATGAACACACACATGCACACACACACCAGCGCGCACACACTACAGAAAATTCAGACATTTTATGAGATGAAAGACAGAAAAGAGAATTTTTTTTTTTCCAGAAAAACATTTACTTTTTGAGGCAGATGGGTATTAGAATCCTTTCCACGTCCCACAGTTAAATGCTAATAGGAGGTCAGATCAAGAAAATCTAACAGCATTCCTATGTTAACAGAGCAATCATATTCTAACAGTGCATGTGGGGTTTGGGGAGGTTGGAAGTGAAGTATAGCCGTACACAAGGGACCACAAGAAAAAAAAAAGAAAAGAGAACTGGATTTTAAAAGGGATGAACTTCTGGGGTAAGTCTGTTTGTCAAAGCTAGCGCACGCATCTAGAGTTGCGTAGAAGAAAGATGCAGACAAACTGTAGGGTTTTGACACAAACATATCCTGGCCTGTAATATGAAGGTTGTACCTCACTGGGCTGCAACTATAGTTGGCAGAGGACATTTGTGAACATTGTCTTATCACAAGCAGAACTGGTTTGTTCCACTTTGGAGTAAGCTGTTGGGGGAAGAATCAGTTTTGTTGCGTTTCCTTGACTGATGAAGCCTTCCGGACCGAAGGTGAAACGTTTCAGCACAAAAAAAAAAGAAACTGTCCAGATGACCTGACTGAAAAATGTTGGATTGTATACCTGATATGGACTTTATTGTCTTCAGAACTTCTTGCTATATTTTCCATGATTCTCAGTTTTACTTGTGTGAGGCGCTGATGTCTCAAACACATTTGATTTTAACTGTGTTCAAAATAATGTGCTGGTTGGGCGGGCTGGGTCGGGCTTTGATAGTGTCAGCGGACGTGCGCGGCTGTTTGACGATCTAATTTAGATCACCAGTGATCCACCTGAAGCTTAACTGGACTCAGCCACTGCGTCAGCGGACGCGCGCGGCCAACGACCCAATGTGTATCATCAGCCACGCATGTCCGCCGACCGTTAGTAACTATAATATTATAAAATAATAATCTGCTGACTCTTGTTAATAAACAATAAATTGTATATATTCCTTTCTAAATACATTTTTAAACTGATTTGTTTTCAAAAGCAGTAAAAGCTTAATTAAAAAAAAATGTCTTTTTTGGGTTCGGGCCAGTAATCACAGTTAATTGGTCGGTTTCAGGTCGGGCTCAGAAAAAAATTATATGGGTTCAGGTCGGGCCAAGTCTGATTTTTTTAGGCCCAAATGCAACTCTAATAACCTTTAATCTTGATTTGTGACCTTGACCTTAGAGCTTATACAACATGCTGTCTAGTGGTGGTACAAATGTGTATCAAGTTTTGTTTAATTATCTTGAGTGGATCAGAAGTTATGGCCAAGACAACTAAAAGACTATGTTTCAACTTTGACCTTGATTTCTGACTATGACCTTGGTACTGGGGTGGTGAAAGTTGTATGTGATATAATGTCTAGCCAAGATGCAAGTGTAAAAGGTTTCATTTAATTATCTTGAGTGGATCAGAAGTTATGGGCAGGACAAAAGAAAGTTTAGGGACGTATGGACGTACAGAGACTATACCATAATATGTCCACCTTTCAATGGGCGTGTAAAAAAATGTTATTAAAAACTAGTCAAAATCTGCCTTTAATCATTTCACAAGTGTGCTTCAGCAGATTACATGATAAATGTGGAGGCAGCAGCCAAGGTGACAACAAATCAAGTTGAGTTATATATGATATGGGCGAAGGTGGGAAACAAAATAATGTGCACAGGCAAGAAAGCAGTTTTGCAAGCCGTGCACAAATAAATAGGCTGTGATTGTCATCAACTAACCGTTAAAAGTGCAGCCGTACTGCTCACTGGTCATTTGTTTGCACAACACTCAAAATTCAGAAAGACTGACATGAAAAATGAGCTATTTTTTTTGTTGTTTAAATGGCCAATTATTCTCCACCAGTCACAGCCCAGAGATACCATTTTAAGGCAGAAAATAAAAAAGGTGATTTGATTCAGAAATACATGACTCAGCCTACACACTCCCTTTCACTAAAAGCTCTGCAGAATGATTTGTGTGGCTCCAGTTTTCTGTATAGTTTGCAGCGATGCGTTATCTGGTGATATTAACAGTCGTTGCAGAGTGAACTGTTTTTGGATTTTGTAAGTGACTAAAACTGTTGCGTTGGCATGAAAAGCAGAGCAAAGCAGTTTCTTTTAAACTAATGCAATCTTAAAATAAAAGCGAGATTATTCTTGGATGGCCTGAAGGGAATAAAAATGTGGAGAAAACAGGATGATGAATCCTTAACATTAATTCAAGGGGCACCAGAGGACAGAAAACCCTGACTGTATTTAATGTTGTGAGTTTTTGACAAGGATTTAAACCTTCTAAAGAAAACTTTATCTGGGAAAAAAATTGCATCTAACATTTAAGGATAAATATTTTCCTTCATGACTACAGACTTTCTTTTTTTTTAACATGTTAAATGCTCTGTGTACCTTTGCATTTATTCACATTCTAAAGCCTTTTCCAGCATGTCTGCACATCTGACTACATTAGGCAGATCAGGTTATCACTCACTCAGATTCAATCTTCCCTGCTGGTACAAATGTCACTGCCTCTGAGCAAAAAATGTGCACTGTGATGATATGTTGGTTGTTAAAATAAGATGAAGAAAATGATTTAAAATCAGTGTGCTGTGCCTGAGGGGAGTGCGGTTTTTGGCGTGATTCGAGCGTTTCTAAAATGGTAAACTGGAGAAATGTTCAGCATCTGGAGAAAGTGGGGCACAGTTTGGTGGAACTGATTACCAATGCTGACTGATTATGAGAAGAAGTGATAATTACGTTAATGCCGGAACAAGTGGGGCTGTTGATATTAAGGCTCTGAATTTCAAATGTGCTCTCCTCTTCAGTTTATGAATTAAATTAATTAAGAGCTGCTTAATTTTGAGAAACGCCATCCCAAACTATTTTGACGAGGTATCGGCGGCTAAAATAGTATCTTGTGAATATTTAGCAGGCATTTAATAATACCCTGAGCAGAAAGCATGGCTACATCTATTTCCTGTCCTAGCATGGGTGGGACATAAAGCGAGAGGAGGTTAAAGCATTTGGAGTGAATGGCAAATTGATACCTTTCTTCTTTGCTGCGTTTTGTTCTGCCGTCAGGAATATCCAAGCTTTTACTGTACACTGATTTACTACGGTGAGACAGAAGACAAAGTGAGCATATAGTCAGAGTCTGTTTATGTTTGTCTGTAATGCAGCTCGCTGGCACTGGATCCAAACTCACTGTCAGACCAGCTGAGATATAACCGAACTGCAAGATCCTTCAAACACCCACGCAAATCCATCTTTATTTGTTCAGTCAGACATTGATTTATTTTATTTTCCACCTCCATGCATACCTTTGTCCATGTTGCGTCATGTCAATAGCCCTCCTAGCTGGAACCGGCGAGCCTCCGTCTGTGACACTGAGGACCTCCATAGACTTCCTCTCAGGTCTCCTCTTGCCATGACGGTTCAACATGGGAGAATCCACCCGCTTCTTCGGTGGATCTGTGTCAAAAACAAACAGGTCGATTCGGAATAAACACAAAGCACCTGACACATCTGTGTCACTGCGTATGTTTCTACATATTGAGCAGTTCAGAGCGTCGCGTGGACAACTGTGAGAGCATGAATGATGTTTAGCACTGATCACATTGACATTCCAACTAATAGAGAATAAGTAATAGCTTCCTTCCAGACTTTGAACTAATGGTCACTGTATTGACTGTATCACATTCACTGAATGAAGAGTCTATTCATCAAAATGTCGGTATCTCATGGCAGACACACACAGGAGTGTACGTAGAGCTTCTCTGTCCCTGCTAAGGTTTCTGTGGATGGAAGTCAGTGAAGCCCAAAATCTATTTTCTTTCTCCTGATGGAGGAAAAATGCTGTAGGATGGTTCGGTTACAAAAAGCTTCCAACAGACACCTGTTTGCAGTAATACTGGATTCTTCTTCTTTTTATAATAAACAGCTATTTCATAATATGATCTACAGTATATAAACAATGGTGTTATTTATCATCACTAGATCAATTCAATTCATGTATATAGCTCCAAGTCACAACAGAAGTCATCTCAAGGCGCTGAACAGAAACATTCATATATAAAAAATTAAGTTAATCATATTATTTATATGAGGAGCAGACTGCTTTGAATTTAGCTTCATCACAGACTCATCTTGAGCAAACATGAAGGCGACAGTGGAAAGGAAAAACTCCCTCATGAGGAAGAAACCTTTAGCAGAACCAGGCTCAGGACAAGCGGACATCTGCTTCAACCAGCTGGGTTTGGTAGGAACAGATGCACAATGGCAGGTCGATAATCACATGTTAAAATAGAAATAATTTAAAATGAAAATGGTTCATTTGTAACAATTCATTTTAAGAAATGAGATTGATTTGTCCTCTATTAGTCTAAGCTTAAGGCAGCATAATAAGTCAACCCTAATTATAGGGTTTATCAAAAGGAAAGTCTTAATCCCAGTCTAAAACTGGACAATGTGTCAGCCTCACGGACAGAAACTGGAAGTTGATTCCACAAGAGAGGAGCCTGATAACTGAAAGATCTTCCTCCCATTCTGCTCTTGGAAACTCTAGGAACCACAAGTAAGCCTGCAGTCAGAGAGCGAAGTGCTCTGTTAGGAAAATATGGAACAATAAGATCTCTAATATAAGATGGAGCTAGGTTGTTGAGGGCTTTGTAGGTTAGAAGTAAGATTTTGAACTCTATTCTGAATTTGACAGGGAGCCAATGGAGAGAAACTCCCAGATCAAAAACACATTATGATTTTATTTTCCTTTCACAGTTAAAGAAAATGGTTAATTTGAAGTATGTTTGAAATCACAACTAATATTAAATATATCTTCAGAACAAAAACCAATTACCTCTGATCTTATCCTCTTAATTATCTAAGAAGATTAAGAAAAACAGTTACTTTTTGGAGCGTTCGTGATTGGTTGAAAAATATGTTGTAAAATAAAGTTTATGTTCTTAATAATATCTTAAATTTCTTTCTTAAACTGTCTATAAATCAGTCTTGTCTGAATTTGGAACATCTTTTTTTGCTGTCGTTTGTTGTGTCTTATCATTCAGTCATATTGATGTGAATTTTCCTCAAAATCCAGATGATAGCTCTTCAGGGTTTCCACCAGATAAATTATAAATAAGAACAGCTGTGCACTATAAAATGATGTTACATTCTTTATCTACAGTTTCTTGCTGTACTTTTCAAACCTCACCAATCTCATTGCGAGGGGGAAGGTTCTGGTCCTCCTGACTCGGGTACCTCTCTTTGCGATCAAGTAACAAGAAGTAGATCATCTTCTCTTGGTTCTCACTGGAAAGACATTATAATTAAATGTCTGTAAGAATTGTTTTGACAGACTGGAAAGAAAAAATTATAATAATGCTGGTTTGTATAAAATTAAGTCAAAAATAAAGAAGAAAAAAAGTACAAATTAAATTAATAAATGTGACATTAATCTGCAAAACATCACAGTATGATTAATGTTCTTTAATCTCTTTTGGATGCACACTGAAACAGCTAATTAATAGCTTTAATCTTTAAAACAAAAGTTTAGTTTTACACATCATTAAGCAATTACACATTATGCATAATTTGTCTTTAGGATGCAGATTGGTGTGTAGCAAGTCTTAAAAAAGTATCAGAACACTATAAATTTGACCTTTTCCTTCACAGCAAATCAGAAAGCCCAATATCTTCAGCCTCTATATAACACTCTCTATGCTAATATCCAGGGAATAGGGCTCTATAATAAAGACAGATTGGAAAGCAGCAGGAGGCAAAGAGACAAGGACCTGCAACTTCAGCTAAAATGAACCAGGGGAAGAAATATTTAAGATCACAGATTTTCCTCTTATGCAGCACAATTACAAAAAAATCGCCCATGAGGAAAGAAGCAAATGGAGGAGATGGTGAGGGGGCAAAATGAAAAATCAGTTCTAGCTGAGCACTAAATGGAAAAAAAAGGCTGAGAAAAATAAAAAAATTAAAAAACTTTTCCAGATTAATGTTTACAAGAAATTGTTTATATATACACCCGGAACTTA
>NC_056507.1:17836133-17847831 GCF_014905685.2 Nematolebias whitei | reverse complement strand
ATATAGGAACCAAATTTCCCATGCATTAGGGAGACACAGATATCAGCAGGACATTACAAAGGTAACCCATGAGCATGTTCATGATGCGTCGCAGGATAAGTTTGTATGCAGCAGCAAGCAGTGTGGGAGCTGTGTGGCAGCCGTTAAGTGATCTATGGCTTCTGACATCTAAAGCGACGGGTTCACAGGATTTCATATGAGCTCAGGGAAAACCATGGCTGAGAGGCACACTGACAAGAACACACCCATCCTCTCATAGATGAGAGGATGGACCTCTCTACCTTCATCATAGCCCCCTATTGTCCCTGATTTCAGCCGTTTTACTTAACTTACTTTTCTGATCCACTAACGCCCATTGTTCTCTTTTTCCTATGATTCCTACAACCTTTCTTTCCCATCTTCCTGTGTTTGCACATTAATCCACTCACTCATCTGAGAGCAGGTCTTTCAGAAGTTTGTTTTTGTCTCTGAAGCAGCCCAGGGAGTGCATGCTGTCCAGTACATCTGGGTCGATGTCGTCTGCAGAAGGCAGGCTGCGGATGGTTACCTTTCTAGGCACAGGCTGCTCGGGTTCTGGCTCATTTTTACCCCCACTGGGAATAAAAAAAATACAACAAATAAAAGGAGAAGATCAAATATTTTGTTCTTTCTAATGTGTTATTCAAAATGCTAAAAAGACATTAAGTTTAAGTTGTAGTCCACATTACTTGCACATATCAATTATCTGCACAAAATGATGAGCAAACAGAATAAAGAATAATAAAGCCAGTAATGTTTGTCAGTATTTGTTTAACTTTGGCTGATATCATTATCTGGCTCAATGTAAAATTAATTTACACGATAAATCTAACACTTAGTTTAATGTGCATGTTTCAGAGAGCTCACAAAAAACACTTAGGTTTTTAAAGATTTTTTTTGTTTGTTTTTTCAGTTGTTAAGTCAACATGCTCCTTGTTACTTTTTCCTGAATCTATTCTTATTCTGATGAGTTCAGTGAACCATAAACCTCCACTGGCAGCTAATGAAAACAACCCATCTTCTGTTCAGCTGTAAACATGTAAACTAGCCGTACGGTGATGCTTTCACTTCCATTTCTACCATTTCACTAAGTACTTATAACATTTGTTGGTAGAAAAAAAATCACCCAATCAATCAAGCTTTCAGAACAACTAATGGGATGCATTCATCTATTTTCTCTCAAACTCATTTAATAAAATGCCATTTTCTTCATTAAATGTGCAAATAAGTCACCACTAGGTGTCACGCTGGAGCAGCAGAATCTGAGCCTGAAACAAAGCAAGAAAAAAACCTGAAGTAAAGCCTGACTTGGAACTTTTAATGCTTCTTATCAAACAGGAGAAAGTTAGATTTGTGTTCATCCTTTTCTTGTGTCTAAAAGGTTTTGTTTATGAGCTTTAACAAACATGCACATTTATCATACAGGATGTTTTTTTTCTCATGCATTCCTTCATTTGTTCATTCATTAAACCAGTCATTCATCAGGTCACCCAGCTGTGCAGACCCAGAAAGGCAGGCAACTATCTCACTGTCACAACTCACATTCATCTCCTCGACCCAACTCTTGTCTTCCCTTGTTTTCCTTCATCAGTCTTGTCTGTTTGCGTAACGTTTCAGATCAGGACGGGAACCATGACTCAGTTTCATCCACGACTCACTCTCTCATTTATGCTACATCAGTGTAATAAAAGTTTATCCTTAAATTAATTTAATGCAGTGTGCTCATCTTTTTTTTTAGATCTCTGTGTTAGCTTAATAAGGTGAACACATTCAGTGTCAAATGTTAACAGGGGGTGAAGAGGGTGGTTAGGTGGGTTTAGTCTCTACATCCATGCTTGGTCCCTAAAGCCTTCTCCTTGTTCACTTGACCATATGCTTCAAATTTTTGCTCATGCTCTACCATTTTACCCTCACGTCCCCGAGAGTGAAGTCATGCCCTGCATAAATGTACTCCTGTGTACGTAGCTGAAACCCAAAGTCATTTTTCATGCGGTAGCTCCCTTCAGGTCTACAAGCCCTGCAGAGTAGTCTAACGAATGAGAGGAGCAGAGGGTGGAACAAGAAGGGAAAGGCAGAGTAAGACTTACATGTACCACGTGTGCTTCTGGATTTGTTCTAACTGTAAGAGACAGGAGGAGAAAAGGCAGATCAGTGCACAAACAAAGAACTTCCCTGAATAATTTTATCAAAGTAACGCCAAAACAATCAATGCAACTCTGGATGAAAAACAAGAAATTACATTTTTTCATTCAACCTTTATTTA
Organism: Nematolebias whitei; assembly: GCF_014905685.2. Lineage (NCBI taxonomy): Eukaryota > Metazoa > Chordata > Actinopteri > Cyprinodontiformes > Rivulidae > Nematolebias > Nematolebias whitei. Next base: position 17,845,550 of record NC_056507.1, on the reverse strand, counting down.
GACAGGTTAATCCAACTGAGCCGCGGGGACTCATTTACAAGAGAGACCTGATTTTAACAAAGACTGATGACAACAGTGGACAACAAAGACAACAAGAGACAATCATAAAGGGTGCGTACAAATTATTATTTTTTATACAAGTGAAAATAAAATGGTAATTAAAAGGAAAAGAAACAAAAAAAACATATATGCATCAAAATATTTTTGGGGCTTTTTATTAAATAATTTTCAAACAAAAAGAGGAAAAAAACAAGCGGTTTTAACAGAAGCAGTAAGTAATGAAGCAAATATTGACATTGCCGTTGGGGATAAACATACAGTAGTCCCTCGCTACTTCGCGGTTTGTTTTTCGCGGACTCGCTCTATTGCGGTTTTTCAAAATAAGATTGGACATTACAAACAATTGACTGATTGATGGATGAGCCGCACGGTCAGCATGGAATTTTTATTTAAAATAAATTATTTTACATTAGTTAGCGCCTGTTGCACCTTTGTGGCAGAGTGCAGATGAGGCAGAGATGAAATCATGACATTCTGCGCTCTTTTAGAGCGTTTAGAAACATTATTTAGAATATTGCAAGAGTGTGAGAAGTGTTTAAAACTCCTTTATATATATATATATATATATATATATATATATAAAAATTCTAAAATAGACTACTACTTAATACTTGTACTACTATTCCTACTTCATGGTTTTCATTTACCGCGGGGCTTCAGGGTACGAGCATCCACCGCAATAAACGAGGGACTAATGTATTGACAAAATGAAGATGGGCAGAGGTGCTGCTATGTATGTTGGAGAGAGGTGAAATACCTGAGCTTAAAACAGAGAATATTATCTTTCTCACACACACTGCTGACCCTGCCAAGCTCCTGGTCTGAAGGGAATCTCCCATTCTCAGCCTCTTCGCATCACTCTTACTCACACACATAAAAAAAAAAAAAACACTTCCTCGATGCCGCTCTTGTCACCACACATCTAATGCAGCCACTTTGTCACCATTCCTGTCAACATGGGCTTTTGCCAATAACACCAAGGCAAAGTGAAGACAGAAACAGCGAGCCAAAGGGCAACGAAGAAAGATGTCTTTTACAATGACTCTGCCGCATTTCAACTGCCCACAGAGGGAAACGGGATCAATGTCACTGCTGGGACTTTTTAATTTGCTCATGCTGCTTTTGTGGAACCACGGGAGATACACACAGCAACTCTAATTATTGTCACTCATTCAGAGGCATAGTTTGTGTGTAGATGTTTCTATCAATATCTCGATGTTTCTTGCATCCCGTAGGACCGACCTCTGCACTGCAGAAATGATAAATGACTTTATGTGATATTAGTGCAATCACAGAACAAGGCGGACTCTGGTTACTGACTCCAGGTAACTCTTGTCCACCACTGCAGAGGTCATAGTATTGAAAGAGACACCCAGGCTGTCAGATATAGGCCAGTGGGTGACTTACTCTCTCTGCTTTTATTGAAGGGCCTGAAGGCAGGAAACTAGTGTCACACACATACTGTGCTGAAAAGTGATGTAGTTTGAGGTAAAGAATCACCTCAATAAGATTTGACCATTATTTGTGTGTATCGGTGCTTTTCTGAGTATGGATTTTTCGGTGTGCGGCTCAAAAAATGCAAAAATAAACATTTATTAAAATGAAAGCAGGTCTGCATTTTTTTTTGTTTTTTTGTTTTTTTGTTGGAACAACGTGAGTGTAGGGACAACTTTTTCCCTATCAAGCAAAACACACTAAACATAGAAGTAAGATTATTTTTGAGCGGAATAAATCACAAATGTTGACTCCTATCTATTAGAAACGCAGTTGTTACCCAGTCGGACTAAAGTGGACTACAAATGAGTTAAAATGACTTATTTCAAACAGTAGATGAACTGAAACTTGAACTGAACTCATTGACTTGTTAATAATGGTAATGCCAAACTACATTACTGCTGTTCAGGAGTAAAAACAGTCCTGAATTGTTATAATTGCTCATTTTTAAATAAATGTTTCTACTACAAAATTGAGTTAAAGCCAACAAGGTTCATTTGAAAGTTAAAGGTTTCACCTATTGTGTGATTGTTGCTCTCTTTGGTAACTGAGAGAGTATAAACAGGAAGATTTCTTCTTTTTATTGTAGGCAAAGATTCAGTGCTGTCACACACCATAAAGTTTCAAAATGCTTGCTGTTGACCACAATAGGTGTTTCGGTGCATTTTTCAAAAGCTGATCGTCTTTTTTACTGAACTAAATTTTAGTTGGCTATGACAAAGATTTGCAAAACACAACAGCTTTAAAACTTTATCTGCTCCTACCCCACGAGGACAGTAATGATCTGAAATAATTTGATCTCTTAAAATGATGAAGTAGCCAATCCTCTTCATCAGCCAGATAAAATGAGTAGACAGATTTTTCAGAATTTATTTGCTCATTTAAATAGATTGGATGAGATGATCGTTGAGGTGGATGGCACTGTGGCCTCCATGGGCTTAATTAAGGAAATAGGGACTAAAGAAAAATGCTTTTTATTGGGCTAAGCCTTTTATAAGCCTCTTAAGCTCAGGTGTGTGGTCTCCCCACCAGAGACGGAAGGCTTACATTCATCTACAAAGACAATATATCTTAGGGAAATAAACTGCTACTCATATATTTATATTCAGCAGATTGTCATTAGTAAAATTATGGACAAATAATCTTGGGAAAAATAAAGTCGGGTTCCCTCATGTTGTCATTTTCGTTTAAACTCTGAGGACTCTTGAGCTAAGAGGCTATTTGACATTCTGTAAGGTTACAACACTTCCCCCAGAGCTCTGCTTGGAGTCCTCGTGCACGAGAGGGGAGCAGACAGATTCCATATTCTCTCCCAGCTTGGTCTGGGTGCACCTTTATCCCTTTATCGAGGACGTTGCCGCTGTCTGGTGGGCATATCTGGGGATCTCAGGGTGACCTGCCCTCGTCAGGCAGGGAGGACAGGAGAATAAAGCAAATAATGTGCATACAGCATAATAAAAAGGCAACATCCTTCTAGCTCATGATGCTTATCTGAAGCACTTTACCATACGAGTGCCAATTCAATTGCAACCAAACGCCCATTTTGGTGCAGCTTTCTTTTTCTGTTATTATTTTCGTGGTGTGTCTAAGTTTCTGTCACTGTGCTCATAGTTGTTCCGATACTGTGAAAGATAAGCTAAGGCTTGGGGAAATGGAGCGGCAACATTTACCAACTGTGGTGTCACCACATTTCCTTGCAGACAAGTGCATGAAAACAGATGCATTGATTCATGAAGATACCTGGAGTGACTCGAGAGAGTGTGTGAGCGTGCGAGATGTGTATGAAAATCTGGGAGTTTTATTTTATGGAGTGGGAGTATTTTGTGCTTTTACTGACTGAATATAAAAGCTGAAGCAAGAAAAAAGAACAGGAGCACCATCTATCTGTGTTTTTCATATGTATGGTCTTTTTATCATTTAAATTTAAAACATACAAAAAAAGACATGGCCATCTAAAATATGTTATGCTTTTGATCAACTGCAAGATGTTTGAATGCCAAATTCATAACCATCGTCCTGCAGCAAATACATAGTAAATAGACTAAAGTCTGGCTCCACATAGGTGATAGCTGTGGTCTATCAATATTTTCAGAATCAGAATCAGCTTTATTGCCATTGCACCGAAGAACAATACAATTTAATTTCAGTACAACCCGTCAGAGTAAAACACAAACAAACAGACATGGGGGGATGGAGGTGTCTTAGATCGCGGCCCTGTGTGAGGCGCAGCCTTTTTCATTTAGATAAGAAAAGAGAAAACACGGAGGGAAGGGGAGGTATAAAAAATCATATCTCATACTGTGTCCTCGATGGCACACCGTGTGAAAGTTGAAAAAAAAAAAACCTCAGCACAGAAACAGCAACATACTGATGACATCATGATACATATATGCATGAGGGAGGCTAACGAAGGCGGTGAGTTTGTCCGTGGACACTGCCAGATAGTCCAGTAGTCCTGATAAGAGATGGTGCAGTGTCTATCAGCTGGCTCAGCTCTGATACAGGTCCACAGATGTCCTTGGGAATGGAGCAGGTAGGGGAGGGGGGAGCAGAGCTTCTAGTTCACATAACATCCAGGAGAGTTTGGGATAGTGGTCCAATTCAAGGCCGACACGAGGGAGCCAGATTCAGATAACAACAATTATTTGGGTCAAGTCGACTCTGCTTGATTTCTGTCTGCCTTTTTGTTCTACTAGTACGTCTCAATGGCAACTCCAAACAGCCAAAATTTGTGGTCAACACTGCCGGGCCAAGCTTGTAGCTTCAAGATTGTACCATAAAGGTTGATACTAATTGATTTTTTTAAGTAACCCCCCCCCAAAAAAAAAAAATTAAAAATTAAAAAAATAACAAGCACATTCTTAATCATTGTCAACTCTCTTGAATGTACTGACCGTTAGTCTTTTGGTGGCATCAACTTCAATCATGCTGCGGAGAAGGTTTTGACAGTCTGGAGGGATGAAATGTGGCATATGAAACACTCCCAGTTTCACTTTCTCCAGGAGATTCCTTAGGTTGTCATCATCAAATGGCAGGGCACCCTGAAGAAGCACAGAAGCAACAAGTCAGATGAGGCAGACAGGAATGCACAAACACGAAAAAGAAGAATTTTATTTCCACACGACTGCAGAAATAGGCTTGCTTTTTTTTTTAACCCTTTCAACTCTTCACTTTGAGTATTCTTCTGTCAAATGCAGCGCAACGTAAATAACAAAGAGCGGTGCCCTGAAAACAAGACTTTTTTTTGGATAATTACCCTGATTTCTCATTTACCTCCTTCGTTTAGCATTAGACTATCACAGCTATTTATCAGAGTGCTGACACTTCACAGATGTGGCTGTGTGATGAATCACAACTTTCAGCAGAAGAGAAGATGGAAGAGAGCAAGCTGGTGAACGAGAGGACTAAGGATAAAAAGGGGGACAGACTTGTGTAACAGATGATCTGAGTGCAGCCTAACTGCTGGGGAGTAAGCGAGTCTCCCACAATCAGACAAATGGTTATCTTGCAGCAAGACAGCAGGGGGAAACTGGAGAAAGACAGTACGGTTTCTGTGGGCAAACAGTAAAACTTGTTTGGACTGAGAGAATGGTTGCAATTGGAAAATGTAAACAGTTTAAGATTCATACAACACAAGTGCACAGAGAAGTCTCCCTTTAACTCAAGTAAACACAAATGAGTTGGTAAGAGTAGGGGTGAATAAAGAAAAAATAAGACAAAAAACACAGGGCCTGTGGCAAAAAGTTGCCATGTCAGTGTTGATATTTATATTGGGCTCACTTCTTTCAGCTTGGCAGTATGAATTATTCATGAAGCAGGAGTGTGCAGGAACTCCAATACAGCTGTTAATGAAACAAAGCTTAAGGGCTGCATGGCTGGGGAACCACAAACATAATGTAGCAAGAGAGCAGACCTTATTACAGATACAGCAGTGTGTGTGGAGATGGGATAATGAATAAAAAGATGCTCTAGTTCTCTGATCTGAAGTTGTGCAAGGATAACCAGCTTGAGGGCCCCTGTAACATTTTTTGGGGGTAAAGCGCTCTTAATGTTAGGATTTAGAAGTGAACTCCTCAACGTTTTAATTTGAGGTTCCAAAGTTACTTCAGGTTTACATCATGGTTTCATTCAATTCATTTCAAGTAAAAATATGTTATTAATCCCAAAGGGAAATTAAAAGTTGTTGTAACTCATCATCCTGGTTTCATTAGAGTTGTTATAGATGCTGATGACTATGGGCAGGAAGGATCTCTTGTATCGGTCTGCCTTAGAGCAGATCTGAGGAAACTGGCTGCAAATGTTGATCTGTCTACTTGGACTTGGTGGATTTATCAGTCTTCTTGGGCAGCAGGACCACCTGAATCTTGGGCAGAACTCCTCCCTGAGAGATGGCCACTCCACCCAGCAGCTTGTTGAGCTTCTCGTCATTGCTGACAGCCAGCTACAGGAGTCAGAGGATGATACTGGTCTTCTTGTAGTCACGAGCCGCTTTTGTCACCAGCTCCAGGATCTCGGCATTCAGGTACTCAAGCACCTCCGCCAGGTACATGGGGATGCGTACACATCACCTCCTTTTTAACGAATTTGTGATTTGGTGCTGTAGCTCAGGTATTATTTGAGCTTTTGATATGTTAATCAGCTGCTCCCAATTGTAAAAACCACCTTGTTGTCATGGTTACGCATCATAACAAATGTCCAAAAGCAAAAAGGTTCAGTAAAAATCCTTTAAGCTGCACAGCATCAGATACCAGATGAAATAATCATAGAAAAAAAAGTGAATTACATCCAGAAAAAAAGATTAAATTAAATTTCAAAAGCAACATCCCAGAATGAAAGTAACAGAGCTGCTCCAACATGCAGCCACCTTTAGTGGTGCAATTCTAGAACTTCATCCCATTAAGAATCCCCTTGAATCAAAAGTTGATAAGCAAAGCCACGGTTGTCCTTTCTAATAGTTATATTTGTGGGTTTATGAAACATCACAAAAGAACAACCTATTAAATGTAATGGAAACGCAACACTTGATGTTTAAATTATGCCATGTTGCATCAAAATCCAATCTCATTCAGTTAGTTAAAAACAGGCACTCACCACCAAAAGAGCAAAAAGTATGACACCGCAGCTCCACACATCTGCTTTCCTTCCATCATACTTCTCCCCCTGAAGGCAAGAACATTTGTTTGAACCACGATAGTGACATAAAACTGTATCGTTTAAAAATAAGTTAGTGCAGAAGAACAACTATTGCAAATTTACTCACCCTGATGACCTCTGGGCATGCGTAGTGCGGAGATCTGTAGTGAACATTAGAAAAAAGGAATGTTGAAATAACGATTCAGGGCAACAAAGAAGCAAAAAAGCACAACAATAAAGACTTGTAAGGATTCGATCAGTGCAAAAGTAAAGGAATCCAGTTATACCATCACAAACCAACAACCATCAAACAAGCATAAACTACTGTCAAACACATAAGGAGGCAGTAAATATTTCCACTGGACATAGATCAAGGTGTACTTCAGGAGTTAAGACACCCTGAGGGGGGTGGGGGTGGGAGGTTGGATGTCCTCCTCCTGTTTGCTCAGTCAAGGGCATCTTCCCACAGCAGACAGTAACCAGACCCACTAATCTTTACAACCGCTGGATGGACTGACAGTAAAGCCAATGACTAGATTGACACATCAATATCACATGAAGATTTATGGAGCGAGTTCACAAACACTGGTGGCTGCAGAGGGGTTAGTGGGGGGGAGTAGCTTGTCATTTGACACATTCATTTTTTGCTGTACTTTGACATTTTAGTATTTAAACATTTTTTTATCTGGGGTTCAGAAAAATTATTTGTGTTGATCTATAATTAGAATGATAAAACAGTTTGTTACTTGACTTTTCAAAGCATTTCACCTTTTTTCCCTAAATCAGTCAGCTTGGTGACACATGTCCCCTTCATCTTCCTTTCCCACACTTTAACCAGAACATCTGAATTTAATAAGGGACTATTAAAAGCCTGTTTCCTTGTGTACTCATGAATACCAGGCCTGATGACCCAGCTCCTTGAGCTGTCAAAGTGTTGGCTGATAATCACTCTCATCGTGTCAACAGGGTCATTTTAAATGTGAGTCTGTGCAAATACGTCCTCCCTGATTGTGTCACAGTGCATTAGGCAGATGAGCAAGGAAGTAAAAACTATTAAAAGTTGCACTGGTTTTGTCTCATGAGCAACATAACATGCAAGATGAAATCTGCATAAACTTACACTGATTATTTGAAAGGCTTTAGGTTGGTCAAAGAACAAACTAGAAAACAAGCAAAGTTTTAGTTGGAGCTAGCTGAATCTTTTTATTAAACTGGAACAAAATTGAATCATTAGCTTATAGCATCAGTAATAAATGTGGAAATATTAAATATTTGTTTTGCTTCATAAAATGCATTTATGTTTAATTTAAACTAAGTAAAAGTAAAATAAATCTGGTATACAACTTGTAAGCGTTTAATCAAATTATATATGCTGCACATATTTTTCTTTTTATAAATTACAGTTCTAAAAAGACCTAAAACAGATATTAAAAAAAATAAATAAAGAGACACAGTGTGACATGAGTGTTGCACATAATTAGGAAAAAATTAAACATTTATAAAATAAATTAAAACCGCAGATTTGTGTGGTTATCTTCCTCAATCTATTACAATTAATAATAACAATATATAATATATATTCAATTCAATTCAACCTTTATTTATACAGGTTAGTCTCATTGAGCCTCGAGGACTCATTTTCAAGAGAGACCTGTTTTAACAAAGAACACAGATGACAGCAGTAGACAATCATAAAAATAAACAAAAACCCATAAAAAGTAAATGGATTAAATTATATAAAAAAAACTAAACAAAAACAGCTACATTATAAAGTGATATAAAATCTAAAAACAGGAACACTACAGGTAATTATGTCTTGAGAGTGCACGCTGTAGCTGCACTCACGTAGTGACATGTAGGAGAAGATGTATGAAGGCAATGGACCAAGAAGTGATTTAAAGATGAAAATGTACCAGTGAGAGAGTCTACGTGAAGTTAATGATGTCCAGTTAAACAGTGAATACAGGGTGCAATGGTGGGTACGATAGTTGCAGCCAGTTATGAATCTTAGCACACTGTGATAGACAGCATCCAACATCTGCAGAGTGCTTGTAGGAGCATCCATGTAAATAATGTCACCGTAGTCAATAGAAGGAAGGAAAGTAGCAGTAACAAGGCATTTCCTAGCGTTCAGAGTTAGACGGGATCTATTTCTGAAAAAGAAACCATTTTACACCAAAGTCCATGCTCAATAATCCAGGTATAAAATCAAACAATGACCAGTCAGGTTATCTGGACAGTTTCTTTTTTGTGTTGAAAACCAAGTTTTACTTTCAGTTTCTTTACCAAGTTTTCAACATGAGGCTTAAAAGAGAGATGCGGATCAACCAAGATGTATTTGTAAGAATCAACATACTCAATAGGAACACCATTCGAAGAGAAAATAGAAGAAAGGACTGCTGGAACTGACTTCCTGTTAGAAAACAGCATCCCTTTGTTTTTATCAACATTTAGCACAAGTTTGAGATGGAACAACTCTGACTGGATGATGTCAAAAGCAGATTGCAAAAGCTGGAAAACCTTAACAATTGTTGTAACTCGACAATAAACAACTGTAACATCAGCATAGAAATGTAAGGATGCATCAGGAATGATCTGACCTACATTATTATGTAGATTGTGAAGATAGAGGGTTCTAAGTCTGAACCTTGTGGTACACCAAGGTTAACAGTTAAATAACTGGAAGAAGTACCATCATATACATATACATAAGTACCATCATAAATATAT
>NC_056507.1:17824211-17831133 GCF_014905685.2 Nematolebias whitei | reverse complement strand
ATCCTGAACATATTAAGCCATTTGAAAGACTTTTGGGGCAGAACAGTGTTGTTGCACTACACCTGTTTCCCTAAAGACACTTCCTGTGACAGTCAGGCTTTTCACTGAGTTGAGTTGAATTGAGTTATTATTCAGCACAATACTCAGTGCTCCAAAGAAAATTGACCACAATTTAATGCTAAAATAAAAAGAAAGACAATGCAATATTTATTAACTAAAAAGGCCAAGTCCTAATTCTTGTTTCAGTGCCTTGGACTGTTTGACAAACAGTTTTCTTGGCTTGCAGTGGGCTGTTACAGTTATTTTTATTATTTTTTTTTTTTTATTTTTATATTGGCTGCTTTTTAATGCACCATTTCAATTAAAAGACAGGATCAGTCACAGTGTGTGTTCAAACTGTAGATGACTGCCAAATTACAAGTGACACAGTACTAACCAAATACCAATAAAAGGATCAAAAGTTGAGTAATGATGCACTACAGTTCGATTAAAGAATAAAGTCAAGCTTACATGGTTCTATTTATATTTCATAAGACTTTCATAAAATAAAACAATTGCAATTACTCTCTTTGGAGAAAAAATGTGTGTTAATCCTTTTTTGTTTTTATGGTTTCTAGAAACAAACGCTGATAAACTTTCACCATCCACCCAGTCCCCTACAGCTCGGGGTTAAATAAAAGCACTCTTCAGGTATAGAGACTTCAACCTTCTCTTTTGATTGCTGCCATCCAGTGACTTTTCCTGCAAGCAAATTTATTATGGTCACAGGATTGACGAGCGTGGTGGGATCGTAAAGCCTAGATCATAAACCGTCAGTGAGATGGGTGGATAGAGGGCAGTAATGTTTGACCAAGGCCCTGTCCCTGCTCTGAGCCACAAGAAACAATCAGAAAAGAGCAAAACTGTTCCCAAGAAACAAACATGTGGATCTCATTTCCCCACTGATCCTTCGGTTAATAATAGGTTGTTTTTTTCTGTACATTAATCATCCCCCTTTAACTTCAACATATTACTCACCTTCAGAAAAAAGTTTAACATTTCATGAGATTGTTAATGCATTCAGGGCAGCACGGTGGCGCAGTTGGTAGAGCTGCTGCCTCTCAGCGAGCTGGTTGCCCCAGTTCAAATCCCAGCCAGAGGGGCCTTTCTGGGTGGAGTTTGCATGCTCTCTCCGTGCATGCGTGGGTTTTCTCCGGGTACTCCGGTTTCCTCCCACAGACCAAAAACATGAATGTTAGGCTGATAACTTTAAATTGTCCCTAGGTGTGAGTGGTTGTTTGTCTTGTTTGTCTCTGTGTGTCCCTGCGATGGACTGGAGACCTATCAAGGGTGTCCCCTGCCCCTCGCACAGTGATGGCTGGAAATGGGCACCAGTGATCCCCGCGACCCGGAAGAAGCGGGTAAAGATGATGGATGGATGTTGCCAGTCACTGTTAATGTACTGAAAAAAGGCATTGCAATATTTCTAATAATGCTTACCCACAGCTGGTTTCCAACAGACTGTCTCCAACCTGTAGGGATGCCATGCCAAAGTCTGCTATCCTGATGTTGTTCTTCTCATCTAGCAACAGGTTCTCTGGCTTTAGATCCCTGTGGCTGAAAATCAGAGACACAAACACAGAAGACGGTTAATGAAACATGAAAACAGCTCGTATAAAGTTATGTGACAAATTAAACTGAGGAGAAACAAATGCTTTGCTGTGGGGACTAATAATCGCTGGATCCATGCACGCAGCTGTGATGAACAAAGTATCTTCACCTGCCCTTCACCTCCGTGCAACACCTCGCTTTGATCTGTCTGCGCTGAAACGTTGGAGACCCCCACCTCGGTGTTGGCATGCTACAAGGTGTGACAGCCCCCCCCTGCTGTGTCCTTTTCTCCTTCTGTTTCACTCTCTTTGCCCCTCATCCCATTCCTCTCATCTCCCAGATAGCCACCAGCAAACTGGTTGGGAAAAGGGGATTCAGAGAGGAAACCAGACACAGCAGTGGTGTTCATTAGCTGTCATTCATTATTACTAAACACAGCAGGGAGGAGAATATCCAGCAGACACCGTCTCCTGACCACTGAGAGAAAAAACGTCCTCGTGTCATGGGTTCCGATGCTGAATCAAAGTCTTGGTCCAGATTAATATATTTTCAAAGACACATGGGGTTAACATCCATCCATTATCTTTACCCACTTATTCCATTTTTGGGTCACGGGGGTCGCCGGTGCCCATGTCCAGCAATCACTGTGCGAGGGGCGGGGTACACCCTGGACGGGTCGCAAGTCCATCACAGGGCCACATAGAGACAAACAAGACAAACAACCATTCACTCTCTCACTCACACCTAGGGACAATTTAGAGTTACCAATCAGACTAACATGCATGTTTTTGGTCTGTGGGAGGAAACCGGAGTACCTGGAGAAAACCCACGCATGCACAGAGAGGACATGCAAACTCCACCCAGAAAGGACACAAACCGGGATTCGATCCGGCAACTTACTCGCTGAGAGGCAGCAGACATTGTGGACATTTTGACACAAAGAATCTTGAACAGACTGTAAAATCTCTCATTTCTTTATTTTTATATATTCTTTAAAACAATGGTGAACTATTTCTTTTTTAAAAAGTAATTAAACAATTTCTTTCTTCAAGCAGAGCAGAACTCCTTCAAGGTTTCCTTCAGTTTCATAAAAATCTTCTGCTATCAAACAGGGTCTATGATTAGCCTTTCTACAAATGTTTCTTTTATTACACCATCAAATAGTCTCTTTTAAAACTAACATTATAACAGCTAATCTGTTAAACTTGCACAAGCTGTTAAAAACAATGTTTCACATTCAACTTTATGACTTAAAAATTAATCAATCAAAACAACATACAAAGTTTACTTTTCATTCTGGGTGCCCAAATGGAGCCTAAATGGCTCAGAGCTAACTAAATATTATGAGCTATACTATCATCTTCTTACGGTAAGTTAATGACAGGAAAAGGGGAGTTAGAACAATAGCTAAATATATCTGCCTTTGAAAAATGCTCCATCAAAATAGACGTTTAACCTTAGATGACATCAATCGTCATACAACTCATTTCCTGGCCTGAGGGACGAGCTGTCAGCAGGTTTGTTATCACGCTGGCAGTTTCTGTGATCCTTGCTATAATTGAAATAAAACGTAGATAGCATTTAAAACAGTTGTCCCCAGGCTACAACCTCTTTTAGTTCACACTGTGATCGTTTGATGGTGATGTCAATAGCCTGAGAGTTTTAATGAGTAATGTCAAAACATGTGGGAAAGGAACAAACGGGCTATTCAAGGGCCATCAGTTGTAAAAAATAAAAATAATAAAATGAAAAAGAAATGGGGGGATGGGAATACTGAAAGGTAATGGAATAAAGGAAATGTGATCAACATGCCTGATTACACCACAAAACAGTTTTTTGTTGTTGTTTTTTTTGCTACAAGTTGCTCTATAAAACAAGAAGTTAAAATTCACTCGAGAGCAGAGCTTAACAGACACAGAAGACGTAAACTCAAGAATCGGGCTGCAGGAACTGAAGGTCGGTCGGCCAGTTATTTAGTCTATTTCTGACAAAACGTTCAGAAACAATGAGGCTGATTTTGAGCAGTGGTTTGAGTGTGTTAGAGCGTTTTCAAAAAATCACTATAGGTCATAATGTTAGGATAATCTCAGTCGTGCTGGAGCATAATCAGAGCAGAAACGCCTCAGTGGAATCACATGTTCTGTTAGTTATGTCTGAACTGACACCCTGCATCAGCCCTGTCTGAATCATCATCATTAAAAAACTCGGACACACGAGAGGAATGGGAAATATCTTAGTACCCACAGATGCTTTCTACAAGGAGCAAAGCATTAAAACATTTACTGCTAAGACAATAATTAAATATCATACAAGAGAAATACAAAATAATAATATTTTATTTATTTATTTATTTTCCAAACCAACTATTGTTACTTAAAATATTAACCCATAATGTTTTTGTACCTCAACTTTATGCTTAAAAACAACATTAAAATAAATGTTTACAGTAGTCCCCCGCTACTTCAAGTTCAAGTTCAAGTAGCTTTATTGTCATTCGCATCACATGTGGTACATGAGGTGGAAGGAAATTATGTACTCAGGGTCCCAGTTACAACCAAAAATAGCAAAAAATGTATAAAAATAAATAGTATATAAGAATCATAGACACTGATATATGCTAAACGAATGCTAAACAATAAGGTAAACACTAATAATGTAAAATAATACAATGCATTAAGCAACAGCCCAAACATGAGTCTGTGGTGAGTAGATGGGTATAAATGAATACAGCAGCATGAGATCAGCAGCATGTGATCAGCAGCATGGAAACTTTGCGGTTTGACTTTCGTGGACTCGCTCTATCGCAGTTTGGAACGTACAGTAATATTGCGGGGAAAAAAATATTACAGAATAAGACACGATTCTCGACTTTACAGTAATATTACTGTACTGATGTGGAGGGAAAAAACGAATGACAAAAAATAAAAATTTGGACAGGCGCCGCTATTTTGTAGTTTTCTTTCGATAAGCCTACACAGTATCAAGGTTCAAGGTTCTTTATTGTCATTTGCATCACATGTGGTACATGAGGTAGAATGAAATTGTGTACTCAAGGTCCCAGTTACATCCAACAACAGCAAAAGTATAAATTGTAAAACAAACTGTAATAAGATCTAAGATATATACTTAGAAATATGCTAAACTAAGAATACGCTAAGCACTAATAGTGCAAATCAATACGCTGAACAACAACAACACAAACGTGAGTCTGTGTGAGTAGATGAGCATGAATGAATGAATACAGCAGCAAAAAATAATCAGCAGCATGAGATCAGCAGCATGGATTATCAGCAGCACATATCAACAATCCAAGTGGCATTACATTGATTTTTGTTTTGTTTTTTCACAGTGATAATCCTGATTAGGGATTTATGAGTCTCACAGCTTCAGGGTAGAAGCTGTTCCTCAGTCTAGTGGTTCTGCACTTAATTGCCAGTCCAAAAGAATTGCATTACCCACAAGGCAACAGTGCACTTTCCAGAATTCAGCAGTGCTTCCAGTCCGCTGCTTTCTGCCAAAATGGAAAAAAAGTTTTGATCCGATCCGAACCAGACTAAAAAGTTCAGTCCTTATAGTGACTTCGGCACTCAGTGACTGCAGAGAGCCAATCAGAACCGGACCAGAACTAGTTCGAGCCTCATCGGTCAATCTGAGTGCAGCTTGCCAGCCCAGGAAGCCTCTCGAGTGTGGAGGCGTTGCTTGGAGTTCCGGTGTCTTCTCTGGAGCTCACCTGTACTTTTTTCAACCGGATCACTCTAGATTATTTGGACTTGATCTGAACCATTGTGTGGTTTTGTGCTGGTTCTCTGAAGGTCCGGCTCTCTAAAAAAAAAATCTGGTACTCAACGACTGCAGAGAGCCGATCAGAACCTGACCAGAACCGGACCAAGGCTGGTGGTATACAATTTTGCAGTAGCTACTGTACAGTACATATACACATGTTGTTAAAATTATGTAGGTTTAAAAGTTTAGAACATTGCAAGAGTGTGGGAAGGGTTTATAAAGCCTTAAAATATAACGTTCATACTTGGTGGTTTTTCATTTATTGCAGGGGTGTGTGGAACGTAACTCCCATGATAATCGAGGGACTACTAGTCAGTACAGTCTAATTCATTCATTCAACCTTTATTTATACAGGCTAGCCTCACTGAGCCACAGGGACTCATTTTCAAGAGGGACCTAAGCTGTTTTGGTTGACCTGGAGTTATCCATTTAATTTGAATTGCTACATTACTTGGCTATTGTTTTTTTTTTTTTTGTTTGGGGGGGGGGGGGGGGGTGAGAGAGTCCTATCGTACTCTAAATCTCTTCCTACTACGCTGTTGTTACAGCTTTTATCCTCCATGCATACACTCTACATGCCATCATATCTTTAATTAACATTAATTTTTGTATTATTATTATTTATTTTTGCTAGCAAATCTCCTTGGCTCAGTCATTTCACTGAATTAAATTGGAATGATGTGAACTAGTTCAACTTTACAATGAAGCAGTTTCCTTTCTTTGTACAGTACGCTGAAAAATTTAGATTATGGGAAACTGAAGATAATTTTCCCCAAACCCTTCAAACGGTAAAAAATAAATAAATAAAGGTTTCATTACTGTTCTTCCAAGTGCCTGCTTTAATTGTTGCTGAGAGCTGAGATGCAGTCATTTAGTCTTAGTTTTATTTATTTCATTCTGCTCTTTTTATCTTTACTTCGTCTCCTTTCATTTTTGGCTTCTTCTGACCCACTTAGGCACATTCACCAAAAAAGAAAGCTGTAGGGTAATTTTCAATCACATTAGCAAAAGAGGACAGTGTTCCATTTATTGGCTGTGCTCAGCACAACTGTTCATTAGCTGATGGGGTTAATTAAGTATTAAAAGCAATGAGGGAGGAAAACAACAAATAAAAATCTTTATTTTAGTAGAAAAAAGTTGCAGTGACACTTTTAAACAGAATTTTATGAAAATGTTTTATAGTTTTCTTTTATATTATTTTGTTGGATTTGTTCAAGCAAGATTTGTTTAAAGCAACAAAAAGGGTTTGCTTTCCTACAAACAAATAATGTATGTATTCCACTGGCTAGAATAAATGGTACATAATAAACAGTAATACATGCATTCATTACATCTAGGCTTGATTACTGCAATTCACTCCTGTTTGGTATCAATCAAACATCCATTGCACGACTACAACTGGTCCAGAATGCAGCAGCCTGATTTTTAACCAGTACAGGCAAAAGAGAGCACATTACACCAGTTTTGGCCTCACTGCACTGGTTACCGGTTCACCTTCGAATCCAGTTCAAAATACTCCTGTATGTCTACAAATTGCTTAACAGTCCCC
>NC_056507.1:17820826-17824111 GCF_014905685.2 Nematolebias whitei | reverse complement strand
CTCTGATCTGCTACAACCGTATGTCCCACCACGTTCCCTGAGTTCAGCGGACCAGTTGCTCCTCACAGTTCCAGGAACTCGTCTTAAGCGCAGAGGTGACAGGGCCTTCTCTGTAGCAGGACCAAGACTTTGGAACGAGTTACCTCTACTTGTCAGACTGGCCCCCTCCCTCTCGGTTTTCAAATCCCGTTTAAAAACTCACTACTATTCAGTAGCTTTCAACACCAGAGGATCTGTGTTTTGAACCTGTATGCTCCACACTGGTTTGCAGTCATATTTATTATCTGCATCGTTTTTATGTCCATATTTTTGATTTACTTCATTTTGTATATTGCTTCGTGTGTTGTCTATTGTTCTGTCTGTACAGCACTTTGGTTGGCCTTGTCGCTGTTTTAAGTGCTCTATAAATAAAATGGTATGGTAAGTATGTTATGGTATGATAAGAGAAATATAAAAATACAGCTACTGCTATCCAAGTTTGTCTTATTGTCGTGTATTTACAAATCAATATTCATATCTGACTTGGACAAAAAAGTGAAACGTGAGAAAAATGTTAACAACTTTCTTGCTGAATCTAATGCTGTCTTTGGATAATTATATTCTTGAATTGTCCTACTCTTCAACTTTGTCCTATAGACAGCATTAAAAATATTGCATTTAAAACATATCCCATAAAATGTCAACATGAGATCTGACCAAAAGTTATGTTACACTAAAGTGTTTCAAAGTTTAGAGAAGCAATCAACGGCATGTTCTCTGATTATCTATATTTTATTTTTTGCATCTTTGTAGTACAATGTTTGACTCTGTACAGTACATCTGCTTCACTTTATTCATGCCTTAGTATTTATTTTATTGCTCAATTGTAAACGATAGCCAGAATTAATCTAATGTTACATGATTTTCTTTTTAAACAAATGCAAATAAAAATACATAGAAGAAAATGAAAATGGGCAGCTGTGGCTGAGTGGTTAGAGAAGTCGTCCTCCAATGCAAGAGTAGGAGGTTCGATTCCACGAGCAGCCACATGCCAAAGTGTCCCTGGGCAAACCCCTCATCGCCTCTGATGTGTGTCCCATCGGTGTATGAATGTGATAGTCTCTTTAGAATGATTTGTTCAACTAGCTTTGTATCGATCTAGTAGAGTGCTGTATGAATGGGTAAATGAGGGCACATATTGTGGTGTAAAGAGCTTTGAGTGCCTTGATAAGATAGAAAGGTGCTATATAAGTGCAGTCCATTTACCATTTAAAATGGTCTGTATGCATTTCGAACCATTTGAGAATTAATATATTGGTTTGCAGAAAAAGAGGACATAAATTACTTTTGCTGTTGTTGTTTTATAGAAGCATTGTCTTTAAACAGAATAATCTAGCTGTTTTTAATGACATATCCCAGTTTCTTGATCCATTTAATGAGGAATTATGTTGTATCACACATATTTCTGATGAAGTTCTTGTTAAACTAAAGCAAAAGCTGCAGCACTTTGATCAAGAGCAATGTTCAAAAACAGCCACAAAGGTAAATATTACTTTTTGACATATTTCATTTCCAAATGAAACATTTAAAGTTCAAACAGATGTTTCCATATTAGATTTTTAATTTATCTTACTTTAAATTTCTTGTTGCTCTACTAATGCCCTTCATATTTTGTTAGGCCTTCCTATTATCAAATTATCCTACGAGATTATTGATGAGGGAAAGGAAAAGTAGTTTTCTTTGAAAAAAACATGTCCAACGGAAAGGTTTTGCTTGAATTACCTAAGAAAAGTCCTCTCTATTCTACCAAAGCTGTGTGCAACAGGTTTTGATTCCGATCTAAACCAAAACAAAATATGTCATTACTGACTTCAGAGGAACCCAGAGAACCACACAATCACTACTCCTCATCAGCGGTGTGGAGGTCAAGAGGTCAGATTCCTTGGCATTCACATCACCAAGAATCTGACATGAACATTAAACACCTCCAGACTGGATGAAAAGGCCCAGTGGAGGTTGTTCTTCCTGAGGAAGTGTAAGCAGACCGATCTGGCTCAACAGCTTACAAACTTCTATAGGAGCACTACAGAGAGCATCCTCTAAGGCTGCACAGTGTGGCTCAGCAACTGCACAGCAGAGGACAGAAGAAATGTGTCCCATGTGGTGAAGACTGCACGGAGGATTATGGGAGCTGAGGTCCCAGACTTGGACTTTGTGTACAATGAGCACATGTAGAGGGGAGAACGTTTCTTTTGTAAGAACAACCACTCGGGTCCTTCCATATTTGTCCCACTGCCATTAAGAATGAGGCACAGCACCATCAGGACACAGACAAACAAGCTGAGGAACAGCTTTTCTTAACCCCTTGCCTCCACAAACAAAACACACTTCACACACCAAAGGCATAAATGTTTTAAATCTTTAAATGTTTGATTGACATTTAAGAGTGCCAACAAAATTTCACGTCTACAATGACAAGAAATATCCTTGAATCCTTGCGTATTGTGTCTTTAATGCATCAATGCAATAACTCAGTGAACAAGATGTCCCGATGCGTGCTCAATAATCCAGATAAATCCAACAGAGTTCAATCAGATCCTCTGGATGAATTAATACTAACTTGTTCTTTTTAAAAGAGAAAATGTTTGCTTTGCTGTGCCGTGGGTATATTGGTAGAAGGATGTTAGAAATGCAGCTGCCCAAAAAATTAAAACAAAAAAAAAGGACAAAGAGGAGATATATGGATGCAGTTAGAGAGGACATGAAGGTAGATGGAGTGAGGACAGAGTAAGAAGATGATGACTCGCTTTGGTGACCCCAAAAGGGGAACAGCTGAAAGAAAAATATGAATCCAAACTATTACTGAAATTTGTCAGGTAAACCTTTATAAACATATAAAACACAACAACATAAAATTAGGATGCTTTTGAACTTTGAAAGATAACATCGATCAAAAGCAGCTCTTAGCCCTCAGTGTAACACCTGGAACGTCAATGTTTCTAAAACAGTTACTTAAAAGAAGTAAACTTTCACAAAGTTTGTCCATTTGTCCTGGCTCTAACAAGGTTTAGAGTCATGTCTATCAGCTCTCCTAAAATTGGCCACACAAAAGAGATCATTTTAACAGGTGGGAGGATGGACTTGAGACCTGTCCAGGGTGACCCCCACCTCTCACAAAGTGATAGCTGGACATGGGCACCAGTGACCCCCACGAGCCGAAAAGGAAGAAGCAGGTAAAGACAATGGATGGCTGGATGGCTGGATGGATGGATGGATGGATGGATGGATGGATGGATGGATGGATGG
>NC_056507.1:17813080-17820816 GCF_014905685.2 Nematolebias whitei | reverse complement strand
TGGATGGATGGATGGATGGATGGATGGATGGATGGATGGATGGATGGCTGGATGGCTGGATGGATGGATGGATGGATGGATGGGAAGAAAGAAACATGTCATTTACTCTGCCTCATAACTCAGCATGCGTTTGCTTTAAGGGTGGAACTTTTCTTGTGACTATTTTTATCTGTTTCTTGGTCTTTTTCTCTTTCCTGTGAAAAGACAATTCCTGAATCCGTGTGCGGTCTGAATCAGCAAAAGAAAACACTGAGTCATAACAGCCAGCTCTTCCTTTCTGCATTATTTTTCCATCGCAGGCAGATTTTAATCCATCTGGCTCCGGAGAGATATTTGGGGATAAAACGTGGGCGGAGGACGGAAGCGTGAAGCAATGAGGAAAAGTTAAATTGGGACGTGGGCTCAAACGGATGGTTGACGCGCATGTGTTGTACACCTCCCTCCAACCCCACCTCCTCTTCCCTCATGTGCCTTACCCTGCACGGTGAGTCATAGATAAAGCGGCACACTTCTAATGGTCTATGTAGGTCCCCGGCGCAAATGTTTCAAAATGGAAGGAATGATTGCTAAAATCTCTTTCTCTATATATATATTTTTTTTTGTTTTTGAGGGGATGCTGGGATTTTATTAGCGGGGATGGAAGGAGGGTGAGAGGGGCTGTTTCCGTCTGTCTGTTTGCTCTTAATTGAGGTTGGGAGGAGGGCGAGTCGGTGAAACAACGCTCCCAAATAACCCTCCTCATGATAAATTTACAATGCATCAATTTCTAAAAGTGTTAGTGAACAGATGTAAAGAGCTAAAACCAAATGACTGCACCAAAGTTAAATAGAAGAGATTATTATTCTTGTGAACATACCTCCAAAACAGCTCCTATAATCTGTGTGTGTAAACACACTCAGCGTTAGTCCTAAATACATTACATTCTCCTAACTGGTATAATTTGTTATTCTGTTATGAAGCATTATTAACAGTCTTAAAAAAAGAGACTTATTTTCGGTCCTTTAGGCAGGATAGTTTTGTTCTAATCCCTGCTGCACACAAGACATCTTGGAAGCAGGTCTTTTGTTTGACAGTGTGCCTCATCTTTAAAATCCCCCCTCTTGTTTCATCCTGTGTGTATTACTTACAAGTTAGGAGAGCTACAACAGTTTTTCAAGAATAAGCACACACTCTCTGGAGAGGAAAACATCGTCTCTCCAAGCTTTGGGATCACCAATGGATATGTACGCCACACACCCATATAAACAAGAAATAAACACACAAAACAGCACTCTAATTCAGTCCCTGCTGACTTGTTTGACTTTTGAAGTATATATGATTGCCTCTGGTCGTTGAGCTGGTAAACATTTAAATTACCCCCCGAGGCAGAACACAGCATGTCACATTAATGCAACTCTGACAAAATACACTGTGATGATTGAGCTGTTATTAAAACTGTTTTTAACTAATTCTTTTAGCAGCTTTATGAAAAGCAATGTGTTTGATCTTTATTAAATTATATCCATAGCACTTATGGAGACACGCGTATCTTTATAACCTAATGAGATACATCTTAGTGCTGGAAGGTCTTTATCAAATCACTGCTCTAAACAACAAACATCTGAATGAACGTATAAAAATGTACGCTGCAGATTTACTGCAGGAAGAGTCTGTATCTTCTCTGAATTCATTACTGGAGAGCTCATTATTTGTTCAATGGTGTGTGTTAACTGAATTGACTTGGTTATGCCCCTTGACTATAAATGTTTATTGGTTGGTTTTCTTTTCAAACGTAAAATAGATTTTTAATAGATTTTAGATGATAAATGGCGCTTTTGCAACTTGAGATATTTCAGTCTACTTTAAACATTTGCTATAACTTTTTGTCCCTTACTAGCATGAAAGATGAGCAATATCATCAATGGTTGACTCGTGTAACTGGCCTTAGCAAACATACAAATGGTTATGACTCAGTTAATTTGACAAATAGTGATCCACAATCTGGTGTGGTAGTAGCTGAGATTCATCCTCTGTTCATACTCTGAACACCACTGCAAGATTATGGCATGCATGGAGGAGGGTAACAAGCACTCCTTCAAGAACGCTAACTTGAAAAAAAAAAAAAGTCCAACCATTATACCAACTAGAGAAATCGCATTTCCTGCAAAAATGCAGTGTGAATGCTTTTTACTGAAGAACTTGTTGAAAAACAGCTGAAATTAGCTAAAATTTGCTGATATGTAGCTGAAATGGAAGAACAAGTCTAAGCTAGCAGAAGAAAGCAGAAAGAACACACATTTGCTGAATTTGGTTTAAATGAGCAGAAATGAGCACAAAAATCAGTAAATTACCTTAAAAAAAAAAGTTGAAATTAGCAAAAAAAAAAAAAAAAAATCTGAAAAGACAGGAAGAAGTTTGAAATCCCAGAAGAAAGTGTAGAGAGCCCAATTGTGCCCAGTTAGGCTTAAAGAAGCAGAAATTAGCACAAAAGTGATTTTTTTTTTAATTTAAAGCAGAAATTTGGAAAAAAAGAAAGAAAAAGAAAAAATAATTGATTATGAAATATATGCATCCAGGGTGTACCCCGCCCCTCGCACAGTGATTGCTGGACATGGGCACCGGCGACCCCCGTGACCCAAAATGGAAGAAGTGTGTAAAAGATAATGGACAGATGGATGGATATGCATAAAAATCTTCTTTAACCACCCAAAGCTGTCAGAAAGTTCTTACTAGCAGCAGTTGGAATTAGTTTTACACACAAAAAAAGTCCACTTACCATATAGAATGACTGTGGCAAAAATCCAGGGCAGACATGATTTGTCTGAAAAATTTCCTGGCCTCTTTGGGCGTTAACCTGCCTTTCTTCACCAAGTAGTCAAACAGCTCACCCCCGGAAACATGTTCTAGGACAAGGTACCTGAAAAGTACAACGGGACATTGATAAAAACATTTAAAAAACTTAGATGTTTTAAGACTTGCATACAAACATTATAAAACTGGATTGGTACATTATGTGAGAAAACACGCTGGAACTGGCATAAAGGGAAAAATATGGTAACTCTTAAGGTTATTACACAGACATAAAGCTCAAATTTAATGGCATAATCCCCATTAAGCCATATCACGTTGACTACATTTTTGATTTTGTCATCTGAAAGATGTTCCCACAGTCAGAGTAAAGAATACCAACAGAACAGTCTTTTGGCATCGATATGAGAGCTTCTTTGACATTGCTTCCTGTGTCACATAAATGTGCAACAACTAAAAAAAAAATGTAAAATCAAGCACACAAGCATGATCACTTTTCATTCGGCTGCTCACCAGGTAGCCTTCAAGTCTGTGTGGCTGGACTTTTGGAAGGCCAGTTTGTCATCTTGAGTGTTTGGTTTGGTCATGCACTGAGGCTCCAAGGGGACAGAAGGAAAATAAATCTCCACTGACCCAAGAACAAAGCTATATCTGTGGGGTGAACTCCAGCATGGCCCTGCCTCTGCTCTGCTCATATATCCTCCACCAAAACTACTTCAGACCTAACAAGGACAAATTGAAATTCAGAAAGGCTGTAAAATACACATTCTTCCCCACTCCTTTTGGAAACATGGCTCCACATCCATCACTTGAGTTTCACTAATTAACATATGGAGTTACAAACTGGATTGGCCAAAGAAAGTGCATTTGCTAAAGCCAGAAAAGGCTTCCCCAGGAGCTGCTTTAAATCAGGTCCGAGAACATGCATATTTACAATATAGATTAAACCAGAGCTGGAGGCTAGATTATCAAGACTTTTGTATAAATGGATTCTAATTATAGTTTCTAAAACAGTGTACTTTGTTTCATTACAAGAGTTTATTGGAAGCCTTGCATCAGAGCACCACGCTCATTTATGCTGATCAAGAGCAATTTATTTATCACTGATGTACTCCTCTAACCTAATGCACCAGGTTAGGCTGTACAGAAAGCAACATCTAGTATGAAGGTGGTTTTAAAGATAGAGGACTTTGACACAATTTTGAAGCAAATTTATTATTTTTTGTATAAAGAGGAGATGCTGAAGTTAATTTTATTTATAGTACTGTCTTTTTAGAGCTTGATCTATGGTAGAATGTTCTGCACAATCTGCTCTCAGATGTATTTATTGAAGTAAAAGCTAATTTCTGATTTATTTTTTTAATCTCTAACTCCTATTTGGCCTAAACATTAGCCCTGTGAGAAGTCTCATCGAAAGAGGTTGAGGTAGGCTGCAGCAGTCATTGATCCTGAATCAAAAAAGTGTGAAGTTTGTGAGGATATTATTATTATAATTATTATGATTTATATTGTTATGAATAATAATAATAATATTTGAAATCATCCTGATCAACTCAGAGCTGCTGGCAATTATTCTTTTTGTCAATTATTATTTAAAAAAATCTTGTCAGCTTCTCTTTTTGACAGCATATCACAACAGCAGGAAACGTCTAAACTAAACAGACACAAATCAAGTGAACTTACATAAATTATGGACACTTCCAATATTTTCTGCAATAATTTTTCACTTTCAGAAACATGATTAATGTCATATTATAAGTGTTAATATACCCTATAAATTAATAATCAGTGGGCTAGGTATCAAATTTCCTCCACCTCTTGTCCACATACACAGAACATTAGTTTATACAGCCTGTGGTAGGATCTGTGCCAATTTCCTAATAAATCTTTAAAGCCCTGGGATTGCTAAGTCCAAACACGCTGCATCTCTATCCATTATTGTCTTTCAAGTGGCGACATCTAAGTAAGAATCTAAACCGTATGAGGAGCCAAATCACATTACTGATATGAGTGCGTTCCAGACTCTTGAGTCATGCAAATGTAAAGCGATTTGTCTTCTGAAATGCTGCTGGTGACCGTCTGTCAAAAGTGATGAATCAACAGGGACAAAATGTGATTTTAATAATCCAATTATGGAAGAAATCCTAATATTCTGCTTTTCCTATCATCTAAAAAGGATGATACGCACTGCTCGGCATGCCCGATCTCTGTTTGGCCTGTAAGCTAAACACGAGAGCTAAATGAATTTAGTTGACAACCAATCCTCTGTAGATCAAGAGGTCCACTAAACGACCGATGGGGATGTCACTCAGCACTAAGTTAGGTAATAGATTTCGCATTGGTGTGTAAACACAGCTGCTGCACCTCTTTTTTATGTAGCATGTTGCCACTGATAAGCATATCATGGCGTTTACATTACAGAGACTTCCCCTTGCTATTAGCAGGCCCCTAGCATCCATGACTAAATAGCTGCTCAGTGTTAGTACTAATGGAGCATCCATCCCACTGAGGAAATCACAGTGTCCTGCCATCATCAAACACCAAAATAATCTGCTGCATTTTAAAGACCATTCTGGAATCCCAAGGACCACCTGATAGTACCAATGATCAGAACATTAACAGTTGTTGAGCAGATATTCTGCTTATGATGTATGCGCTTTCAAAACATTGCAAATCTAGAAATGCCAACTAATCCATTTTGGCTGGAAACCAAAGTTAGAGCAGCATCAAGTGATGATACTTACAAGTATTTTTTATTTTCATAGACGTCATGTAGCTTTAAAACGTGTGGGTGTTCTATAAGTTTCAGAATAGCTATTTCTCGTTCCACCTGAAAGAGAGGAGGTGGGGGGGGGGGGGGGGGAGAAAAGACAAAAAAAAGGATGTTATTATTGCAAGAACACAGTCAACAGTCTTTAAAAACTCTGGTAATAATGTATATTTTTGCTTGCTGCTGAAGGTGATAATGTTTTGCCCCATGTCTCTGTGTGTGTATTTGTTTTTTTCCTTTTTTAGTGTTAGCAATATATCTTACAAATGAGTAATAATACTTTAAAGAAACTCTTAGAAAGATTTCCTGATGCATGCTCTTAGAAAGATTGATGCACATCGGCAGCTGACTAAAGTTTAAAGTCAAAGCACTTCACAATGGCTGCCACAGCTAAGCAACATTACCAAACACAAAAATGGCTTCAAGTTTTCTAGCAAAGTATCTCATGAATAACTGGACATGTTTTAGTGAACCTTTCTGTAAAAAATCATTGGTTCTGCATCTAAAACTCATTAACATTTAGAGTTGACTCAATGCAAGATGGCTGCCACAGCTAATGACCTGAGCCAACACAAAAAACAGCTATAACTCAGTCAATTTCAGCAATTCCCAACATATTTTTCGAGTAAATGGTAAATGGACTGTACTTATATAGCAACTTTTTATCGTATCAAGATACTCACAGCTCTTTACAACACAATCTGTGCCCTCATTTACCCATTCATACAGCACTCCAATAGATCTATACAAAGAACAATCAGTGCTTTATCACATTCATACAAATCGGAGGCAATGAGGAGTTCAATGTCTTGCCCAGCGACACTTGGGCATGTGACTGCTGGTGGAACTGAACCCCCAACTCTCCCATTAGAGGATGACTGCTCTAACCACTCAGCCACAGTACCATCACATCTCGCAAGATCTCACAGTACTGTACGAGATCACGAGTAAAACAGCTGTTACTCTGTCCCTTTCCAGGACAAGATGATTTTAGTTTAAATCCTTGGTGGGAATTATGCCTTCCTTCAAGGAATGGAGGTTTCTCACAGACAGGTTTCTTTAAGGCAGTGCTTCTCAATTATTTTGGTTATGCCCCACCAAAAACAAGTAACCCCCCCCCCCCCCCCCCCCCCCCAACTCTTCGCCGCGACTGTAAATAGTATAATTTGTCTAAAAAATTGTTATAAATACACCTCTGCATAACATTGTACCCTTATTAACATTAATTAAATAAAGAACTATAGATCAACTTACAACAAAGATTACTAACATTGTTTTATAGTCTGTAACAGAAAAGGCTTAAAGTGCATCAATTTGCCTGAAATTAAAAAAATATATATCCTTATTTAAACTGTAAACATGTTTGATCATTTGATATTGAACAATCAAATTAAAAACAATCAATAAATAATAATAAATTCAAATTGATCAGCAACATTTTAAGTCAGGAGTGTTATATAAAACACTTTGACCTACAAAACAAAAATGAATAAAACAATTTGTGCTATTTTATTTTATTTTTATCAAAATGAGGATGTCAGGATTAACGGCTACAATGAGCACGTTTTGCAGTGCACAACTTTTTGAAGCCGAGTTTGAAACGTGATCCTGCAGCTCTCAGCTCCTGCTCAATGTTTAGCGGGACCTGGACCTGGACTTGGTCTCAGAGCAGCAACAGCAGAGAAGTCGCAAAGAGCGAACGAGCGGGTTGGGGTCCAAGGGAACGCGCTCACAAGAGAAGAACCTGACAAGTTGTTTAGTGACATAAAATATATTTTGTTAGCAAAGAATAGAGTCCTAACATTTATTAAACATTACTTCTGTATAAAAAAAACACAAAAATTGTACTTTGACAGACTAAAATAATTGTTAAAATAAAAGCGGAAGAGGGGCAGGTAACGCTCTTGCTTTGAGTTTATTTTCTGTCACATGCGTGCTGTGGGTGACAAGCGTCCAGAGCGTCACCAGCTGAGGAGGTGTCACAGCAACATGGTTCAAGCATGGCTCCCCAAATGACAAGACAGACATATTTGTTCATAACTGTATTATTAGTGAGCCTGAGAGTTGCTGGATTTTAGCAAACAGTTGCCCAACGCACCCTGACACAATAAGAATGGTGAAAAAAAACAAAACAAACTAATCCCTGACACAAAATGTTCCCCGGGGTCACATGCCCCCC
>NC_056507.1:17808199-17812980 GCF_014905685.2 Nematolebias whitei | reverse complement strand
CCCCCCCCCCCCCCCGGCATTGCTCCAGGCCCCCCCAGGGGGGCACGCCCCACTATTTGAGAAGGACTGCTTTAAGGTTACATCTGAGGTCGTCCATGAAGTAAATCAGTAAAGGAACTGACAGACACTTTCTAGACAGGATGGAAAACGACTTTGACCACAAATAGATAAATTAGCTACAAAATCCAATAAGCATTGCTATTTAAGTAAAAATGTATGAGCTGTTTTTTTTTTGTTTTGTAAATAAGACTGACTAAACAAGAATGTATCCATCCAGCCATTATCTTTACCCACTTCTTCCTTTTTGGGTCACGGGGGGATCACTGGTGCCCATGTCCAGCAGTCACTGTGCAAGAGGCTGGGTAGACCCTGAACAGGTCTCCAGTCCATCACAGGGACACATTGTGGGGGAGTGGTGGCGCAGAGGTTAGAAGATGGGCCTGTGATCGGAAAGTCGCAGGTTCAACTCCCGGGACCGTCAACATCAAAATGTGGGTGGAAAGGGTGAAACACCCACACCTGCCTCCACCCTCATTCGCCCCACTCTGGGCCCCTGAGCAAGGCCCTTAACCCCCACCATCTGCTCCCTAAACAGGTCTCTCTTGAAAATGAGTTCTCATGACTCAATGAGACTACCTGGATAAATAAAGGGTAAATTAAAATAAAAAAATTAAAAAAACAGAGAGACAAACAACCATTCACTCTCTCACTCACATCTAGGGACAATTTAGAGTTACCAGTCAGTCTAACATGCATTTTTTTGGTCTGTGGGAGGAAACCAGATTACCTGGAGAAAACCCACGCATACACGGAGAGAACATGCAAACTCCACCCGGAAAGACCCCCGGCCGAGATTTGATCTGGCGACCTTCTTGCTGAGAGGTGGCAGCTCTACAAACTGTACCACCGTGCTGCCTGAATCAGAATTCATAATCAAGTGAAAATGTTTTAGCTTATTCAGAACATAAACAACATATGGAGTAACCTAACAGAGTTTTAAACAATGTTCAGTCAGTTCATCTGGACAGTTCCTTTTGTTGCTGAGACATTTCGTCCTTCATCCGAAAGACTTCTTCAGTCTGAGGAGCCACCAAACCAAACTGAATCCCACAAACAGCTCTCCCAGAGTGGAAGAAAAACAGTTTGCTGGTGATAAGATGGCCTCCGTGGCCCGCCCTCTCCCCCATCAACTCCTCTAAGGCAGCCTTGCTTTTCGGATGAAGGACAGAACGTCTCAGCAACAAAATAAACTGTCCAGATGAACTGACTGAACATTGTTGGATTTATACCTGGATTAATGAGCATGAACTTTGGTGTTAGAGTTTTTTTTTTTTTTTTTTTTGTCCTTTAGGCGTGCAGCTTGTTTGTGAAAAGGGGTTCAAATATTGATACAGCTACATCAGATTTCCATTTTTCCCCATCACAGCCATTTTTTTCTACACAATCACAACATAACAAGAAGCAAGGTATTGTTTCACCCCACTGGGTTTTACACCTTTCAAACCAGTGAGTCCCAAATTCCACCATAATGGAGCTGGTCAGTTTGAACCTGTGTCAGCATCTCCAGAGACCGTTGTCAGCATGTACAGCTGACACTTGAAATCAGCACAAAAACCACTTTGACAGAAGCCAGTGGTAATCCTGAGCACCCTGCTCTTCTCACTGTTACCTGCTCACCCTTCTTCTACACATTTCTTGTCCATCTCCCACTCCATCCCCAACTTTTCCTGACAAGGATGGAGATCAAAGAACTGTGTGAGTTTAAGGCTTCTCTGTCTTGACGCAATCTCATCAAAGTAAATTTTACCATGCCAGTGACAGCCTTCAAGTTGATTTTATGTCATATTCATTTTGAATGTTTTCTGAACATTCCTGCAGACAGAAGTCAAACTCTGATCTGTCGGCTAACTGTGTTTCTGTTAAACTCCTACAAAGCTGTTTGCTTAACTGGGCATGAAATCAGGTCCCTTCCCCTTAATTATTCATACCGTCACAGTATTTTCACTTCAGAACAGATTTCAGTCAGGCTCAGACTGGTGTTGGAATCTATCTTGACACACCATTCATAGTTATCTTCTGACAAAAATCAGGCTTGGGCTCTGTCTTGAATGCAACATGTTGTAAAAGTGTGTTAAAAACCCAAGAATGTCTGTATGCAGCCTGCAACTCTCAATGCTTTTCAGAATTTGCAATTTAAAAAAACGTCTTCATGTATATAAAGTATATATGCATTTTCGTTCAGATGCTCCCTTCTGCAGAGGATGCAACCATTACAAAGTTTGCATGAAAGAGTTGGCAATTGTTTTACGACAGATGCCCTTCTTGACTCAAATTGGGCTTGAGTTTGCAGTCCAAGGATAACAAAATAAACAAACTACCTCAGCCCCTAGGAAAAAAAACTATCATTAGATATTAAATCTAAAATGTATGATAAAAGACTCTTATATACTAGTATAACAAATGCAAGCATAGCTGAGGGCCAGCTACTCACCAAGTATTCACGATTGTTTTAGAACAAATATCATTAATTACTGCATGTTGCCAAAAGTGAAAGGTCAAACAAAAATGACCATAACTTAGACAATCTTGAAGGTATTAAAGTAATATTTAGTGTGTTCAGATCTGAGAGTCATTCTGAACACATACCTGGAGCACTAACGGATAATGCAAGATTTGTTTTTAATCATTGTCATTAAATATCTTATCTTAAGGGGACAGAGATGTTTGTGAAGCTTTGGTTTCGTACTAGTTTGAGGGAGCGGTCTACTATAATTCAGGGAATAGGAGTGTGGAATGGTCTGAAGGATGATGTTCAAACTGCCAGAGCCATGTACATATTCAAGAAAATGGTAGAAGTTAATTTTCTGAAGGGATATGGAAAAGTATAATGTTTATTTATACAAATTTTGTTTGAATTGATGTTGTTTTTTTTATTTTTTGATGAATTACTTCTGTTTGAATATATTCTGAGCAAAAAGGGGCAGATATCATAAGATTCATTCTTCTGCTGCCTTTCATTTTATTTTTGATTGTATACATATTTTATTTTTCTATTGTATATAGTTATTTTGTTTTTTAATTAAATGGATACATTTCTAAATATATATATATTGGAGTCAGATGTGTCTGTCTGTCAGCAAAGTATCTTGAGCAGAGATTGTTGTAAGTGTACTTATCAATGTTCAAATGTAAACAAACGACTCTTTGTTTGCAACAAAACATGACTCTGCTGATTTTGCTAATTTATTGCAAATTATGTAACTGACTTGTGGTAATAAATGATGCGTTTTTAGTGTTTTCAAAATTGTAGATACGCAATACACATGTACAAAAATATCAAATAAAACCATTGAAGATTTGCATATTTTGATAGTTATTCTGGTTTTAGGCTATGCTGCTCCTTTGCAGTTGGCTGGCAGATCTTTTTACATACTGTGCTAATGATATGGACTTCAGATAAACCATACAGCACATAACAACAAAAAAGGTTGAATCATGTCATACAGCACATAGTAAATCCAATCTAGAAAGAGCCCTAAAAACTCAAAATAAATCTGAGTTAAATATACAGTATAATAAAACCTGGCAGCACGGTGGCACAGAGTTGCCACCTCTAAGGGAAAAGGTAGCCGTATCAAATCCCAGCTGGGGACCATTCTGGGTGGAGTTTGCATGTTCTCTATGTGCATGCGTGGGTTTTCTCCGGGTACTCCGGTTTCCTCTCACAGACCAAAAACATGCATGTTAGACTGATTGGAACTCTAAATTGTCTCTAGGTGTGAGTGAGTAATTGTTTATCTCGTTTGTCTCTATGTGTCCCTGTGATGGACTGGAGACCTGTCCAGGGTGTCCCCTGCCTCTCGCACACTGACTGCTGGACATGGGCACCAGTGACCCCCATGACGTAACGATAATGGATGGATGAATGAATTGATGGATGGATGAATGGAAGGGAACAAAGCTTCTCTGCAAATGTCAAAGTTGTAAATGTGTAATTAACACAAGCACAAAGTACCAAAGGGAAGGAGAGTAGTTGAGCTAATTGAAGCTAATCCGCAAACTAATGTCTTTTATCAGCAGCACATGAACATGCCACTTTGTCACCTTAGGCAGAGGTGTGTTTTTAGGAACAAGCTTGTGGTGGCTAACTGAGGGGCTTCCTGCAACGAGACTAATGCTAACCCTGTCTCAGCAAGGGATGAGCTGTTGAAATGCCTCAGCGCCTGCAGCTGGCTTACCAAGATCCCTCTTTCCTTCGTGTTAATTAAAATTTAAAAAATGAGGCTTAGTGTCGAGACTTAACTTTAAAACTACCATCTTAGCAGTTGATTAACACAATAATGAAAATCTGAAAACCAGCCTTGCTCCTTCTAGTAAGAAACAGAACAGTTTAATTAAATAGCCATTCATTAAAAATTGAGGTAAAACACAGTTAAAACTTACTTGGTTTTACCTGCAAAAGGAGATGAAGTACGTTTTCTATTGATGAATGAACTGTTGTAAAAGTACTAGATGCACAACATGAGAAGGAGAAAAGAAAAAACCTTAGTGACAAACTGGTTTCTGACTTCTTATCACAATGTAAAACACGCACATCTAACTCCTCCATCGCATCCAGATGGCAATATTCTACTTTGACTTCTCACCTGAGTACAGCACAGGCTTTCCTTTTAAGGGGTCATTTTTTTGCACGGTGTTGTGCAATAGTGCAGAGGTTTAATATTAACTAGTGTTGCATTCTTTCCCAGCAATATGAGACTTTTGTGAAATAATTATTTTAG
>NC_056507.1:17797143-17807799 GCF_014905685.2 Nematolebias whitei | reverse complement strand
AGCAGGCCCAAACCATGATGCTGCCACCACCATGTTTGACAGTGGGGATGATGTGTTCAGGGTGATGAGCTGTGTTGCTTTTACTTCAAACATATCATTTTGCATTGTGGCCAAACAGTTTGATTTTGGTTTCATCTGACCAGAGCACCTTCTTCCACGGTTGGTGTGTCTCCCAGGTGGCTTGTGGCAAACTTTAAATTACACTTTTTATGGATATCTTTGAGAAATGGCTTTCTTCTCGCCACTCTTCCATAAAGGCCAGATTTGTGCAGTGTACGACTGATTGTTGTCCTATGGACAGACTCTCCCACCTCAGCTGTAGATCTCTGCAGTTCATCCAGAGTGATCATGGGCCTCTTGGCTGCATCTCTGATCAGTCTTCTCCTTGTTCGGGATGAAAGTTTAGAGGGACGGCCGGGTCTTGGTAGATTTGCAGTGGTCTGATACTCCTTCCATTTCAATGTGATTGCTTGCACAGTGCTCCTTGAGATGTTTAAAGCTTGGGAAATCTTTTGGTATCCAAATCCGGCTTTAAACTTCTCCACAACAGTATCTCAGACCTGCCTGGTGTGTTCCTTGGTCTTCATGATGCTCTATGTGCTTTGAACAGAACCCCGAGACCATCACAGAGCAGGTGCATTTATACGGAGACTTGATTACACACAGGTGGATTCTATTTATCATCATCAGTCATTTGGGACAACATTGGATCATTCATAGATCCTCACTGAACTTCTGGGGAGAGTTTGCTGCACTGAAAGTAAAGGGGCCGAATAATATTGCACGCCCCACTTTTCAGTTTTTTTATTTGTTAAAAAAGTTTGACACATCCAATAAATTTCATTCCACTTCACGATTGTGTCCCACTTGTTGTTGATTCTTCACAAAAAATTTAAATTTTATATCCTTATGTTTGAAGCCTGAAATGTGGCAAAAGGTTGAAAGGTTCAAGGGGGCCGAATACTTTTGCAAGGCACTGTATATATAGTGTAATTGCTTGTGTAGTCTATCCTAGAGAAGACTTCTGCTTTTTTTCGTTATACACTGTGTTCTGTGGCTGATGTTACAACTGATAGGTACTAACTATTGATAACTATTTGACAGAACATCACCTCAAAAACGACCAGACTATTCCTTTAAGTCTGTCAGTTCTATTTAGTTAGCTTATCAACACAGCATTTTGCCAAACATCATCTGTGTCAGCAGACACTAGAACAGTGGTCACTGACGCCCATACCTACCCCCCTAAATCCTGTTTCACAACAGCTGCATTTGTCTTTTGCTTTGTTCTTTTTAATCAGACTGATTTGTTGGTGTGAAGGATATGTATTTATAGAGAAATAGTGTATGAAATGGTGCTTAAGAAAAATCAAGACTGGGAGGTCTTGCAATTTCCAGATAAATGAGGCAGTAACTGATGCCACTCCAAATTCAGAGGACGAAAATAAGTTTAGCATAGGTCCATCAGCTGGATATTGATTCTTTAAATTACAGCCTGGACCAGATTGACTGAATGGATGCACAAACAAATGACTGGTGACATCAGAGTGGTTAGTGATAGAGGGCAGATGATTAGAGACAGCCAAACAACAAAGACCCACAGAGATTAGATCGATGCCACACATGTCACAAAGCAACTACATGGAGAAACCAGCCCAGGATCTCAAAGGGGAAAAAATTGGATCACAGGCTCTGTCATCTCTCACTCACCACTTATTGCACTATGTTGGCCTCCTTTCTGTCTTTTGCTCTCACGCACACAGAAGGAAAACACAGATATTTCTGTCACCTCCCCCAGGCATGGAAGTGAACAGTCCCCTTGATACTGAGATCCAAGGATCACAGGGCATCCGTGTATGTCAGATAAATTTTTAAAAATAAGAAACAGGTGGATATACCAACATGAAGAACACAGATCAATCAAGAATGGATGTATTGATATATAGGGATAAAACTAAAGAGAACAGAACAAAGATGAGTAAAAATGGGAGGGATGAAACTTACCATGTAATTGAGCAAATTGAAAAAAGTGAGAGGGGCTAATCTACTTTATCAATCCACTGTACAGTATTTATGCCAACAACAAAACTTAGATGGGTTCACGATGCCCACAATTACCCTGTTAGGTGAGATAGGATACTGCAGCGAATTAATTAACTTTATTTAAAAAGGGACAACGTACAACTCAAACATAAATGTCAACATTTGATGTGCTGTACCAGATTATAGCAAAAGCTAATTTGCATCTGCAGTCCCTTGACAAGTTTAAGGTAGTCGCATAGATCATACATTATCGCAACATTATATCATTGTGCCACAAAGCTGGTTTACCTTTTAAAATGTCAACTAATATGGCTCTGTTACTACTTCACTTGGCAGCTCAAAGAGAGGGAGGGTGGCTTCAACCCCCATGCTGCTTTGAATAAAGGTTGAAGGATAAAGAATGGATCCATTTAGACGTTACAATGAGACGACTAGAAGGATGTCAAAGTCCCAGCTTGAGCTGGTTTGTAAAAATGTGTTGTGATGATATTGATGGAAAATATTTAGCGTTTTCTTTAGGCATGTTCAAAACTCAAGGGACAAGATTGCACACCTCTGCATTTAGGCTAGGATATTAGGAAATTCTGCAAGTATTGCAAGACATGATATTACTTTTTTTTTTTTTTTTTACAGAAAGATTTAAAAAAATTGCCTCAGATATTAAAAAAAAAGATAACATATGGGTGAGGGAGGAGTAATCTAACAGGGTAACGAATGAAGAGGGGCCAACTATAAATAAATGAGCAGAAGGGGAGGAGACAGCCCAGCTTGGCTACTGGCTCACAGTCAAAACCAGTCAGCTTGTCATCCATTCATACTTGTGACATGTGGACACATTACTGCATGAAGCTCACACACTCTACACACACGCCACCGATCACAGAGAGCCGTGAGCCAAGTCCATCCATCTATCCATATGTTGGTCAGTGAGCCAGTAGGAGAGAATTTATGTTTGGTGCCAGTTACAGGAAGGAGGCCAAGCTGGTGTGCACATGGATCTGTGTAGATGTGCTTACACGTGCATGTTAAAAGTAAAGAGCTCAGCAGCCGAAGACATCTGTACGTCGTTGTAACCAGGAAGAAAATAAATACTTTTTAAGGGTGAAGCTCAATTTCAAGCTTCAAGAAGATATTAATGTATTTTTGGGATCATCTCCTTATCCAAATTTGGTTAAATAATTTAAAAAGACGTGCCCGGTGTAGTGGATTAGACAGTACTTATTGAGGTGAAGACTATACGCAGATAACTTTGCTATCTCCCACAAGCAAGAAGGCCCCAGTGGGATCAAAACAAATACAAAATAAAATCATATCTGTATGATTCCATTCCAGTCAAAGTTGGTAAGCTGAAAAAAAAAAAGACTCCCACTTACTTTCATCTCTCTCTGCCTATTGCTTTTTCCTCCACCTTGGGGACCTCTCAAAAACACAAGCATATGTGTGTGCACAAGTAAACACAGAGACACACAGTCAGTGGGCACAGCAGGGTTTTTTGATAATCACTTTATCAGTCATCCTTTGAACAGAGAAGGTAAAGTCTCCACACAGGGGAGTCTGATCAATGCCAGAGACATGTAAATCAATCAGGACATAGTCTCTGCTGGCTAACTAATCCTTATCCTTTATCCATCTTCTATCCTTTCAAATGGCTCTCATTACTGCTTCCCACCCAAGAACAATTTTAGTATTCCTCCCCCTCTACGTCCTTTCTCCTCTCCCTCATTCACTCTCTGTTTCACTCATTCCATCTCTCTAATCATGTCTGTGATGTGTTTCTTTTCTGTTGACCGATCCATCAGGATGACACTTAGACGTATGGCAAGCCACATCACTTCACACTAACAGACATGTCCCTGAATAACCTTGGTCTTTATTGATGTTAATGGCAGAGGTCTTCAACACACTGAGGAAACAAGGTGAAATAATACCCTCTCATAAAGCATATAGATGAGGTGAAGCATGCTGTAAACATGCTGAACTATGTCTGTTTGGATTTGCATATATGAGCGGTCATTTGAGTTACTTGTGCAAGATCAATTTGCTGCATAAGTGATGTGTCAGGGACATTCTTTTGACAGTTCACCTTTTCCATTTGTTTCACATTTCATTAAAAAAAAGGAGAATGGGAATGAGCTAGTTTTCACAGACAGAAGACGGAGAACACAAAACTGGTTGTACGCAAATAAAGACTTAGCAATCTTTGAAATAATGCACAACTCCTGCAGCTTTCCAAGTCGGTTGAAACTAAGATCATCTTATGATGAGAAGGAATGAAGTTATAGCCGTTCAGGTCAAACAAACGAGGTTATTCGTAATCTCAAGCTGGTCTTGCAAAATGTGTTAGCTCTCAGAGTGTGTGTTGAGGTAGTATTCCAGCGACAACCTCAGCAAATTTGGTTAAAAAGGCTATATTTGTGACCTTTTAAATAGACACACACAGATAGTGGTAAAAACAGTTTTACTTTTATGTCTTGGACGATGAGCAATAAAGAATAGCTCTGAAGGTCATCTATATCATTTACACAAATGTAAACCTAATAACAGTTCTCTAAATTTGCATACAGAGTTGAGGGAATTGTTTGGTTTCAACAAAAGAATTTAACGAAGGGTTGAATGTTTCTGAAAAGAATCACAGGGAAATAAAACTGGATTATCTCAGGATTCTTTGAGGATTTGAATTAAATGCCATATGCTGTGCTAGCTTGCACAAAGTGTTTTTTTTTTACAACCCTAAATTAAAATAACTCCAACATTAAAAATTATAAACACACATACACACATTTACCTGTGTACACAGTCACACCTAATACGTTGTTATGATGTCAGCAGCAAACAATCTCATGTGATGTGTACTGTTTTGATATGAAAAGATCCGTAGCTGTAAATGTGTGGATCTTTATTATACATGTTTGGGGGGAAAAAAAACTGGTTTGCTGGATATTTAGTCAAATGATGGAGATGAGGTAACAATAACTGACTTACTATCTAATCCGTTTAAGATATGAATACACAACTTACTCATTGACACCCTAAACCAGAATAAGACAGCCGAGTCAATACTGGACAGACAGCTGGTCAATAGGTGAGACTGGTTAAATGAACAACTCCAATGAACTGAAGCTTTGGAGATCAGCAGTTTGTTCAGCTTCCACTGTTAAATAAGACTTCCACTGAGGCCATGTCTAAAAGCACAGTTTGTACTGTGCTACAGTTAGTGGTCATGAACAGAATGTGAGGAAACAAGGTGGCTGATGACACATCTAAGTCATTAAGAAACAAAGCTTTGGGGGATGAAGATATGAGACAGAAAACATTTATAAGTGTCAATCTTCATATGTTTAACAAGCAAACAGTACAAGCAAAAATATATATTGCATAAAACTAGTTAAAAATGTGAGCAGAAGTCTGTTTTTTTGTTTTTTTTGCAACAGCTATAAGTTGCTGTTCAAAATAATACTGAAACCAACAGCATGACCTTTTTTGTTGTGAAAAACAGAGGTTAATTTATATTTGCCAAAAAGTGCATGATCAGCTAAACTATCAAATGTTCTTTATCGTAAGCAGTTTTAGTGGGCTTTCAAATTTGGTTCCCCAAAATGAAAATCCAACAACTTACTCCATCCCTCAATCTCCCTGAGGGAGATTTTGTTGTTTATTCGTGAGTCATCATTTTTTAGCAGTGGCAAATATTACAGCAGCTGGTGATTCGTGGTACAGGTACTATTAATCTATTCCATACACGCTAAATAGAAAAATTGGGCACCCTGGGAACTAGGACTAAATATAACATGATGTACCTATAAAATTGTGGGTCCACAGCATGTTGTCTAAAATTTTATTGTAATATTCACAGAGAAAATAGACTTAAATGGATTGAAGGTCATTTTAAAAAGAACAAACTTCTAGATAAGAAAATAACAAAATAAAGTCATAAAAGCTAAGAAATTCGCTGATCACTTCTTGACAGCATCACTCCCTTTAAAGCAAAGAGAATTGGATATGGATGAATATGCTGTTCACTTACAAAAGCAAAACAAACAAAAAGCAAATAAATCTTTCTCATCTGTCTGACGACGCAGCAGCTGCTGCCTTTGAAGAAGAGAAACAAATGGCATTGATTTGGACGTCTGTCTGTCTCCTGTCGAGCACAATGGGGGATCCCGCCATATCTTCTGTTCTGCTCTCCATTTCATTATTTTGTCTGCACTCATCTTGGTTTTATCTTGATAAGACATACAAAAGTAAAAAAAAAAAAAAATCAAACAGTACTGTGTGTTTGATGAGCTTTGCCGCTGCATTAGGCAGCATCACAGCAGCAATATAAAAAGGTTTGAGTACGATGTTAAGCTAGTGGTCAGACCAGCAAACCACGTAGTATTTGATGTCTGCGATGAACATTTACACTGAAATAATTGGAGCAAAAAACTTCTAGCTCTACATGTCTGGAGCATGTTAGATTAAATCGACTGATCACTTTTCTTCATTATCAAATGAACTTTTTCGTTTATATGTAGCGGTAACCAGATATTACACAACTGGACAAATTGTATTGAAATTAAACTTTAAAAAAGTAATTTTTGGATGTGCATCTATACCCATGACCTCCACAGATTAGCAAAAACATAAGTATGAATGAATGTTATTTAAAAAGGGACAATGTACAACTCAAACATAAATGTCACCATTTGATGCGCTGTACCAGATTATAGCAAAAGCTAATTTGCATCAGCAGTCCCTTGACAAGTTAAAACAATGGATATACAATGTAATAATAAAATAAAACCAAAAATATAACACTATAAATTGCTTTCAAATCACAATACTGTACACAAACACACGTACAGACTCAATCATGGCACACACACACACAGTCTTACAGTTAATGTTTACATACCTGAGCAGTTTTTAACAATTTTCCAATTTAATTTTAAAACTCTCAAAGAGCTGCAGTTCCTCACATCATCAGGCAGTGCGTTCCACTGATTAGTAGCCTTTACAGAAAAAGCTGATTGCCCGGTAACAGTACGGCAAAATGGGATGAAACAATCTCTCACAGATGATATACTCATAGATCGGATTGTCTCTAAGTGGCGAGTATACACAAAATCAGACAGCAAATAAGTGGCTATATTTCAGCAAGTTTTATAGATACTGACCCAAAATTTTCTGTAATAGTAGCTGAGAAACAACAAAACACTTCTAACTGATCATGTTAAATCTTTTTTTTTTTTTTTTCCAGAGTCAACTCGGGCTGTCTGATAGCAAAAAAAACCTCATGGCACATGGACAGATTTTTGGGAAACTCTTACAAAGTAGTCGTTGATTAAAGATATACAACAAAATAACTTTTGAAGTCAACCCAATTCAAGATAGACACCACAGCTAAACTATCTTAGCTAACACAAACATGGCTATGTCTCAGTCAATTTTACAGATAACGAGCTAATATGTGGTGTGACAATAGCTGAGGGACATTCCCAACAAATACCACAGGAGCTAACAAATCTAAAAAAATATAATATGAGATTCTACATAATGTTATTTAATATGTGTAACCAAAACGTGTAACAAGTGGAGAGCATCCTGTGCTCCAGCATCAAAGTGTGGCATGGAGGCTGCACAGCTGCAGAAAGAAAAGCTTTGCAGAGAGTGGTGAAGGCTGCACAGAAGTCTGTTAGAGTCAACCTCCCCACCATCACAGACATATACACCTCCAGACGCAGGAAAAGAGCCACCTGCATCATGAAGGACCCCACTCACCCAGCACACACACTTTTTTGCCCTGCTCTCCTCAGGAAGGAGGTTGAAGAGCATTAAGTGTAGAACCACCAGACTGAGGAACAGCTTCTACCTTGAAGCTATTAGACTCATGAACCTAACCAGGATAATCACTGTGAAAAAAAAATCACTGTAAAGCCACTTGATTGTTGATATGTGCTGCTGACTATCCATGTTGCTGTTCTCATGCTGCTGATTTATTTCATGCTGCTGTGTTCATTCATACTACTCTGCTCACACCGACTCATGTTCAGGCTGCTGTTGTTCAGCAAATTGTTTTTGTACTATTAGTGCTTAGCGTACTCTTAGTTTAGTGTATTTCTTAGTTCATATCTTAGATGACCTATCTTGGGATTGGGTATCTTATATCTTAATACGGTTTTTCTTTTACAATTTATACATTTGTTGGATGTAACTGGGACCCTGTGTACACAATTTTGTTCCATCACATGTATAACATGTGATGAGAATGACAATAAAGAACCTTGAAAACAACTATAACTCTGTCATCATAGGTTGATCTTAGTGCAAAACTTGGGCATGAAAGGTGGGGGGCAATAATCATTCAAAGGAATGCTAGACTTTTATTTATTATGAAGATGAAATAGTGAAACTGCAACCTGTCGAGCTCGAACTGTTTGTTAAGGCCCCTAACTTCTGCTTCAGCACCACACAAAGGTGATGGATCAACTTGCTGGGACACAACATATGAAACCCATTTGTTTCACAGGCTGTCCTGTGCATGCTCCGAGGCACAGATGCACACAAAACCCTCACACACACAACAAAGTTAAAGTGAACGTGTGCATGTTGCAGGCATTTCTATATCCAACCCACTGGCGGCAATCTAGGGATGGGAGAGAACGGCCAATCTAATCATTAGAATAGGAAAGAAAAGACGGCAGAGAAAGAAAGCACATCGCTGTCACCGGAGTGTTGGGTTAACATGATTAGAACTTGTGTGATTCATTCGAGGCCATGGCAGTCTGCTCCTGAACTGCCCGCCAGTTTCTGTTGGTATATGCACCTTTCCTCCGATTGTTTCCGTATCCTTTGTCCTAAATTGTTATTTTAGCTGTTGGGTGTCTAGATAAGAAATAGTGTTACAACACATATGAAACTTTCCTTTTAAAGCTGGACAAAAGACAAAGATTTCGCTTTTTGTATTATGTTCTGATGTGTGGTCAGGAAATAAATGACACATTGAAGCAGTACCGATGTTAACTGACTCTTAATATTGATCATTTACTTGCTGTTTTGACCTTGTGGAAGCCTGATTGCTCTTTGTTAGCCTATTTGAAATGTTATTAGCTCGATACTTTCTAATCTCCTGCTTCAGGAGAGCTTCATACTGCAGCTGACTTCATCTCTTAACATTTCTGCTTTAGATGATACTTTTACAACAAAAAAGACGACTAACAGTACTGTTAAAATACAAATTGAAGCCATAAAATTTTAAAAAAGATTTTGCCTCTAGTGAACTAGACCTCAATGTATCCTTGTTTAATCATTTAATACTGACATTTAAATGACTGAAGCATTAAAAAGGTACCTAAACCTGAACAGAAGGCCTTGTCTCCTGTTCTTTTCCTTAGTTTCAGTTTCTTCTACACATCTACATACTGCCATTTGCTTGAGATAATTCACTTTTTTCATTCATTCATTCGACCTTTATTTCAACAGATAAATCACATTGAGCCTCAAAGACTCATTTACAAGTGAGTTCTGTTTAGAGAGAGACAATAAAAAGTGGTGAAAAATGACACATAGTGTTTGGAGACAAAAAAATCCTAACATGGTCTTAAATTTTGGCTGAAGGTTAACAGCATGATAATGGAAAAAAAAGCATGCACATGAGCACATAATGACCCCGACATTCTGCAGGAGGGTGGGGATGCAAGGGCGGTGGGCATGTCCAGACACACAGAGGCACTTAATTTATCAATTCTTCAACTTGCCCAGTTTTTACATATTTTACAAGGATAAACAGTATGACAAGATTAAACAGTTTTATAGTTTGAAGTTGATTATAAATTAGCTTGTCAATACACAAATTATTATTTTTACTGTTAATGTTTGTCCTTACTGCCAGCTGCCAAAAGGCGAAGGCAGATTATGTTTTTGCCAATGTTTGTGTGCATGTGTCTGTCTGTTACTCAAATATTTCATAAAGCACTGGATTAATTTATTGAAACTTGCAGAAAGTAATCATTATAAGTACATAAACAACTAATTAACTTTAGTCAATCCTGTTCAATGTGGCTGCCATGGCCAACTGACTGAAGAAAAAA
This sequence comes from Nematolebias whitei, assembly GCF_014905685.2. NCBI lineage: Eukaryota > Metazoa > Chordata > Actinopteri > Cyprinodontiformes > Rivulidae > Nematolebias > Nematolebias whitei. The sequence goes on along the minus strand of NC_056507.1, from coordinate 17,797,687 downwards.
AAAAAATATATAAAACTGCTCGATCTTTCATAAAGATGCACATGAAGTAACAAAAAATATATATATTTTTTTAGATAGGCTGCCACTGGCAAAATGCCTAAAGATACATATACACGTGGTTCTTTGCCAAGTTGTCTGTCATGTAAACACAAGATGATTCATCTCTTTATGCCCTGATTTTATATTTGACTGATTCATATATCTGTAATAAAATGCTTACATGTTTTTAATGGTCAGGTAGCAAAACTAGAAGAAAAAAGTAGTGAATGTTTAAAGCAGTTAATGCCAACCCCCCCCCCCCCCCCAAAAAAAAAAACCCACAAGCCCTTCAAACGTCTATAAAAATGATTACTTAATCTTTAGTCTTTAAAGATGACCAAAAAGAGTCCGCTTAGAATCCAAAAATATAAAAAGTAAGATGGTTCAGGACTTTTGCACATAAGGAGCATAAACTACAAGTAGCATTGCTGTACTAAACAGATCTAATCCAAAAAGATTTGGTAGAGATATCAGCTTTGTAATGCATCGACCCAAAATGCTCTAA
>NC_056507.1:17780864-17787143 GCF_014905685.2 Nematolebias whitei | reverse complement strand
ATATATATATATATATATATATATATATATATATACTTATTTTTCCATATATATACAAATCATTATATATATATATACATATATATAATGTTTTTAGATTACTAAAATGTTTGTCAGCATTAAAGAGCTAGAGATTCATTGGAAAAAACAGTCATCTGAGGCAACACAAATGTTACAGAAGTGAGAGATAAGAAATGAAGCAGGAATTAGGAAAGTGAGAAAAGGACAAGAAATATCTTTCTACCTAAACATAAAGGGAAATACTAAAAAAGCTGCACATTAGTAAAATGACAGGCCATAGATAATTAAGCAATACTGGAGCGCATTGTGTGGGAGTACAGATTTAGCTTGGGATGTGAAGGGCTGCAGGGCTGAAAAAAGGAGACACATGGAAGAGTGAAAGCACATAAGACAAAAGATGAAAAAGATGGGACAAAAATGCTAAAAAGAAGAGCATAAAAGATGCAGAAAGAAATGATTTAGAAAAGTGGATGAGGCAGTTGAGTGGAAGTAGAAAACAAGAGACAACCACCATTAGCTTTGGGATGATAATCATATGTTAATGGCCACTATAAAGAAGCTCATGAGTCATGATAAATACATTAAAGAAAAAAATATGTCTGCAAACACATGAAAAGTTAACAGAATTATTTGCCTCACTATCCATCTTTCTCCAAGTTTCTCTTGAGCAGAGGGCACATTAGTGAGACAGACGTGTGCTCAGGGAACACAACACATTATGATTTTACAATCACTTTGTGCACTACAAGGAAGTTCAATGCATAATACATAGTGACAGAAGACACAAGGTTGTTTAGAGACAAAATACAAGCACAACCTAAAAAGCAAGTGGATGTATTAATAGTCACTTAGGACCATTCAAAACAAGAACTTGTAGAAAGCCTGGTAGAGTTGATGGAATTTTTTGTTGCATGAGTTGTCAGTATGGTTTGTGGGGTGCCAACTCCTAATATTCCTCTAATCTGTCCTCACTACAATAATATACAGCTCTGGGTGAACACACTAAGCTGAAACTGGAATAGTTTGCTAGAAATGTAATATTTGGAAAACCCTTGGGAAAATAATTGCATTTTGTCTGGATCTTTTGTCTAAATATGATGTTGTCTGCGTCATGTCCGACAATGGTGACCCTAGCTAGCTTCTGGCATGTGCTTGTATGTGGCTAGCAAATCCGAACTTCATCTTAAATATTCAGTTGCAGGTCATGCAGTATAGCTGGCCTGCACTGTAGTTGTGGGAGGGTTTAGGTTGGTTCTTGCAAATTTGTCATTTGAGGTCTAACTCGAAAAGGTGAGAGTTTTCAAAGTTTGCAACGCCTTTCTTGACCTTTGAACAATTAATTGATCTTCTTTGAGCAAACTCCTCCTTGCCTTCTCTCACTTTGGTGGCAAAACTACACACAGTCCGATTACGTTTGAAGACATCCTTATAGCGAAGGTACTGTCCACTGGGGTTGTGCTTCCCACTCAAAAGCTCTGAGTAGAATATGCTCTTTGGTTGTCTACAGTCTTCCCTTTCACAGTGATTATTCTAGTTAGAGATTCATGAGTCTAACAGCCTCAGGGTAGAAGCTGTTCCTCAGTCTAGTGGTTCTACACTTAATGCTCCTCAACCTCCTTCCTGAGGGGAGTGGGGCAAAAAGTGTGTGTGCTGGGTGAGTGAGGTCCTTCATGATGCAGGTAGCCCTCTTCCTGCATCTAGAGGTGTAGATGTCTGTGATGGTGGGGAGGCTGACTCCAACAGACTTCTGTGCAGCCTTCACCACTCTCCGCAAAGCTTTTCTTTCTGCAGCTGTGCAGCCTCCATGCCACACGTTGATGCTGGAGCACAGGATGCTCTCCACTGCACACCTGTAGAAGGAGGTGAGGGCTGAGCTTCCCAGACCAGCTCGCCTCAGCCGTCTGAGGAAGTAGAGTCTTTGATGAGCTTTCTTGATCAGGCTGGTGGTGTTGTTGCTCCAGCTGAGGTTGTTGTTCATGTGTACACCCAAGTACTTGTAGCTGGAGACCACTTCCACCACATATCCTCTTATGTTCAGGGGGGTGTAGGTGTGTTTGTTCCTTCTGAAGTCCACAATCATCTCCTTTGTCTTCTTCACATTGATGTGAAGGTTATTCTCTTTGCACCAGCTCTCCAGGTGTTCCACCTCTTGCCTGTAGCTGGACTCATCATTGTTTGTGATGCATCCCACCACCGCGGTATCATCTGCAAACTTTACAATGTGACAGCCTGGATGGGTAGCTGCACAATCATACGTGAGCAGAGTAAACAGGAGGGGGCTCAACACACATCCCTGAGGAGAGCCAGTGCTGAGGGTTATGGTGGAGGAGGAGAAGTTGTGGATCCTCACTAACTGTGGTCTGTTTGTTAAGAAGTCTAGTACCCAGTTGCAAATGGACGGGCTTAGTCCTAGTGTGGAGTCCATTTGCTGAATGTGGCCACACCATCACAGTTGTCCTCTCAGCAGTAGGGCCTCCATGCTGTGAGTATTTGAACGACGAAGAACGTCGGCATTTGTGACACAATCCTGCCATTTGATACACAAGATGGAATGTAGGCATTTTATTTGAAATGTGTCTAGCCTCCTAATGTCACCTTTATACAGGCACCAATGTCTAAATATAAATATAATATAATATATAAAATGTCTAAATAGAGATCTTAACTGTAAAGAGACGACTGATATCACACATGTGGATGAAAGATTGCAGGTGTCAGTAAATGTGTGTCAGCTGGTAATGGCAACAATGTAAAGCTATGTTCACTTACACCCTGGGAAGTGCAGAACTTTTATTTTTGTACTTCTAAAAATAAAACAATTTGGATGACTGTTTGACTCTGCTGAAATCACCATTCAGTCAACTTTTTTCTTCTTTTTTTTTCTTTTGGGTAAATCTGGATATGGGCACCAGTGACCCCCAAAATTCAAAAAGGAAGAAGCAGGAAAAAGATAATGGATGGATGGATGGATGGATGGATGGATGGACGGACGGTCGGACAGACGGACGAACGGGTGGATGGATGGACGGACGGACGGATGGATAAATCTGAGTAGACAAAATATCGGGGGCTGCAGTAGCTTGGTGGTGAGTGCTATGGTCTTGTAATTCTGAGGTTGTGGGTTTGAGCCCAGGTTGCATCAGGAAGGGCGGCCTGCGTAAAACAATTGCCAAATCTTTCATATGTCCGTTTCATACGTCCGCTCGCTGTGGCAACCCCTGAAGAGGGAGCAGTCAAAATAACTTACTTTTGAATTGACAAAATATTCCTATAAACTTTAAAAACCACCAAGCAGCTTCTGTTCATTTTGATGTCTTCAATAAAAACAGTGACCCCTGTATTTCTGAGGTTGAAAAAAGCACCCTGTTGGGACACCTTTAGATTTGCTCTTCTGAATTTATTGGCTTTTCTTTTGCATAATGATATGTTTACTTGCTGAAAAGTCTTCCTCCTGTGGTTGAATATTGTGTAGAGGTTTTTCTTTACCGTGGAAAGAATCCTGTGATCATCCATCACTGAATTCCTTGGAGGACATCCAGGCCTTTTCAATGCTACTGCTCACAAATGATTGCTTTTCTTCATAATATACCAATCTGCTTTTTGCTTTGACCAATCATAATATTGCACCTGTCACCATGATTAATTTGTTTGTTGTGTGTTTTTGCACACTCTGCTGACTTGTATCACTTGCACTGAAATCTCATGTTCTAAATTTACTTCAACAGCTCCAAAGTGCAAGTGGAACCAGCCACAGACCTTTTACCTGCTTAATTGCCCAAGAAACAATGAATGAGTAGCCAGCAGATGTCCATAAAATGGCTTTTGATTCAATTCTCCAATTATTTTTCAGCCACTGGAAGAGAGCGTTTTGCATATTAAAGAGTTGAAATTCCTAGTAGCATCACATGATTTGGAAGGGAATATTCGCTAATTAAAGCTGGAAGTCTGAGCATTGATTATAAAACTTGAACTTGAAACAGGTTTTGTGAAAATTATAAAAAAAATATGTTTGTATTAAACAATTTCCAGAGCTAACTGTAGGTAGTTTATTAAATGGACAAGAAAAAAAACGTCCGGTACGGCCACGGAGGAGAGAGGACTGTGTATGAACAAAAGGAACATGAAGTTTATGATGCCGCTGTGTATTGATGTCTTCCACTCTTTGCCCTCCTCCCAAATCAATAGCGTCAAAAGCGTTCACCTTCGTGACAGTGTCAGAGTAATGGCAACTTCCGTGGACTTATGGGCTGCAAAGGCCACCACTGACTAACCACCAGCCACCATCTCAGTTCTGCGCTCTTTTATCTCCCTGTGATTAATGACCTAATATGAGAGAATGCTGGAGGAGGACATCGAGTGTGTTCCATGGCTCTGGCAGTGTCAAAGCTGAGATATGGTATAGTCCACAAGAATAAAAATGGCTGCATTGCTTTAAAAAAAAGTCCTGCTTTCAATCATGACCGATTTATAAGAGATGGAAAAATAATATAATTATATAACATTATAAGCTATCGAAGGAAGGATCAGGTGAAAATAAAGTTGGAAGAAATCAGAATAGACAACAAGGCAATTAATAGCGGCAACTTTGTAATAATGTAGTAGAACCAAAAAAAACCATTATGTGCACAGGACTGTGAACATCCTACAAACTATCACAAACTAAAGCCCATTCTTTCAATGGCTCTGCTGTGTTAAGCTGCAGAGACATGTGCCACCACTGATTTGATAATGAGCTTTTTGTTTCACTTCACTGTGTCCTCATAAGTTCCTTTGATTCGTGACAGAGCATCTCTGCTGAACTTGCTGTCCTGAAAAATATCTCAGACCCATGGAAGGGTATATTCCTTATGACAGTGTCTACTTGTGACTTTTTGAACGGAGAAACTTTCTGCCAAAAATTTAAGTGAGAATGACTTTTTGGTCTTGGGACAGGATGAACTTTTGCAGCAAATCAATCCTTAACCCAATGTAAGACATTTCCTTGGATCTTTATTCATTCAGGGTAAATTTACTTGTGAATTTTTAATTCTATGGAACAATTTTAGTAACATGACAATACAAAGTTAATGTGCTTATCTGACACGCTTCATCCTGCTGGCTGAGTTTAAAAAAGCTGCAACATGAAAGCACAGTTACATTTAACTTTCCATTGTTGGGGAAACTCTAGATTTCCCTATTACTTTCCGTCACTTATAGTCGCTGAGCCTGAAAAAGTAAACAGAAAACCAAACTACATTTGGGAAGAGATGAAAATTTGTAAACATATTCATTTCTTGTATTCTAAGAAAGCTGATTGGTAGTTGATTTATAATAAGGGGACTCTATCAAAAATACAAAGAAGAAACAAACAAGTTTGTAAAGTTATGCTTGTACTGAATTTTAGATGAAGATCCTTACAGTTACTAACTGCTACCAGAACATCCACAAGCCACACACACAGTTAGTTCAGATTTGTCCTTCACAACCCCAAGATCTATGTGGTTAAAAATAATTACAGGATTATCAGCTGGTTTTGGTTGTCAGCAGCAAACTGGTTGATCCACCCTGAGAAGGTGCTATTTAAGAGACTGAGCTGAAAACAGCACCTCAGACTGAGGAAGTCTCTTGGATGAGAGACGAAACATTTCTAGATTTTTTTTGCTTTGTTTTGTTGTTTGTTTTTTTGAATGTCCAGAGGACCAGATTGAACTTTTTTGGATTTTTCTACCTGGATTATTGAGCATGCATCAGGATATAATTACAGGATTATTTTCTACCTGGAAGCAAAATCCACATCAGGAGACCAAGCGATCAAAAAGAGACATTCCAACTTGCACACCTCATTCACTTTTAAACTTGATCTTCCAAAGGTGCTAAACCAATGCTGCAATGCTGGCAGATGGTAAAAGCTTATGCTGGCTCAGCTTTCCCTCCCTGAGGCGCAGGCTCTGAGAAGTTCATTGCCCTTAGGCACAGATCTGTGATCTGCCTTCCACTACCAGTCTCTAACCCAGAATGCTCTACATCAGGACTTTTCGCTGTCCTGGGGTCAGCATTCGAGAAGAAATCCAATGTGAAACCTTGGAGCAGAACATGGAAATCCCCTCCACCAGGACACCAGGAAACTAGAGAGCTGCTGTCATCAGCAAACATGTCTGTATTATATACACAGTAGTCCGTCGTTTATCGCGGGGGATCCGTACGCTGAAGCCCCGCGATAAGTGAAAAACCACAAAGTAGGAATAGTAGTACAAGTAGTAAGTAGTAGTTTATATATAT
>NC_056507.1:17758168-17780764 GCF_014905685.2 Nematolebias whitei | reverse complement strand
TGTGTGTGTGTGTGGGGTGAAAACAATCACACATTAAGTGAGTCAATTAAGGGCATTAATTTACTAATATTTAGTTTTGTTTGATTAATAAACAACTCATTGCACCTTTAATGTGAAACATATATGTGAAAATATAAATATGTGTTGCATTGGAGCTAGACTATGTTTTTAGGACAATTTGTAAATAATATTCATGGCAAATCACCAAACATAAATGGTTATAATGGTGACGTACATATTTATTGGGACATAATCAACTGAAAACAACTCTGAAGCCAGTTTAAGAATCAAGCTAAACAAACAAAAAAAACCAACTAATGAGTTGAGAATTGCTTTTGGATATTAAGTCAGTGTTGTTCTATTACTGACCTGATTAATCTGATTAACTCTGTTTTCTTTTTTCTTCTTCCTCTTTTTTTTTCTTTCTGTGGTTTGTTTTCTTACTTAGGGCCTTCATGTAATTGCTTGTGTTCCAATTTCTCCTCATCACATCTTCATTTTTCTTCTTCATCCTCTTATTTATTCATAACCATGAATCTCATCTCATTATGCAATTCACACACAAAAAGAAAAAGCGGAAACACGCGGCAAAACAGGTGTTAAGTCATATCAAGCAGGAGGGAGACGTCATGATGAAGATCAAACGATGTTGACTCGCTACTCTGTGAATTCAATTTCCGTCTCTCACGAACAGCTTCTTCTGGCTCTTTTCATTCACAGAATCTCTTAACCTCCATTCCTGCACACTTTTAGCATTTTCAGTCAGCCGTGACGTTCGTGTGCACAGCCTGAATTCCCCTGTAACCCTCTGGATCCTGCCAGCCAAAGCAGCAGCAGCAACATCGCTGAACACCAGCAGCGCAACGCACCAGAACAGCTTCAAAAGCAGGAAGACCAGTTTAGCCCTGAAGTGCTGAAGCGAGAATGAGGCACACTGACGCATGCATAAAGAAATTGTTTATTTGGCTCAAGTAAAATAAGAGCCTTGTTAAAGCAGCTTCTCCATAGGTTTATTTCCTGACAAAAAAACACAAATTTTAGTAAATACACAAACAGTGATTCTGTCATGGCAACAAAAAGAAATGTATATCAAATATCTGACCCCCACCCCCTTTAATAAGCGAAAAAAGCTGAAACTTGACTATAAATTTAAAAAGGCAACCAATTTATAACACATTTTTGAATTTTTTTTTTTACATTTATGGTATTTTTTTTGTATAATGTTACAGCAATTTGCTTAAAAAAGTAACATTATGGCCACTAAGAACCTTTAAAGGTAATAAAACAGCTGGTAGAACATCTGGTCAACACATTAAGTCCACTGTAAAAGACTGGGTGGGCATTTTCCTAAACTATTTAAGACATGTTTCTCAATGTCAACATTAAAACCCGTTAAATATAAATGTGTGAAATTAAGGTAAAGTAGACTACTTTATGTCCCGCTTGCAAGTCCGTCGCTTCCTCTGAATTCACATGAGAAAGCAGTGAGTGTGTTTCAGTGGGGAAGCATTTTGGCTTTTGGCTATTTGGGTTATAGAATAATAAAGACAAGGATGTAAAGAGCAAGTGTTGAGAATGTCACTGTGATGTACACGTTTTAACATTAAAAACAGAGGAATGTATGATGTGAGGTCATGAAGTTCTAGTTTTGAGGCAGTGATCTATTTTTTACTCTCTGAAACAAGTCTGAGAACAATTGTGTGCATCACCCGAAGGGGAAGAAGAACTGAGTGATCCACTTAGATGGTAAAAAGCTCACTGGCTGGTTGGCAAATCTTACAAAATCCTCACCCACTTTGTACATCTTCAGCATGTAAATATGTGCATGGATGTGATCTCAAAAGCTCATCACCTCCATGTTGAAGATAGAAACCTTTACACACATTTGCTTCTGCCAGCCAAGCAAACGTGCTACATTAACTATCTGTTGACTACACGGATGAAAATGGCTAAAAATAATTAAGGTTGTAATATATTTTTCGAAGAAAAAACAAAAAGGTTTCTTGCTTGCATATGCCTTGGTGTTTACATTCCACATAGATGAAATGTTTCAACAAATATAAACCATCCAGAGGAATTGACTTAACTTTGTTGGATTTTTCTACTTGGATTATTGAGCATGAATAATGATATATTCCACATAGTTTTAACTTTGGGTTAGTTTTTGTCACAAGGACAATTTCCTGCGGGGTCAATAAAGTTATATCTTTTCATATCTTATTTTTAAATAAATCCTCATAAATCCCAAACCATGAAAATCACTGTAAAGAAAAAAAAAATCACTGTAATGCCACTTTAATTATGTGACTTATCTGTGCTGCTGATTATCCATGCTGCTGATCTCATGCTGCTGTATTCATTCATACCCATCTGCTCACCACAGACTCATGTTCAGGTTGCTGTTTAATATACCGTATTGGTTTAAATTATTAGTGTTTAGTGACCATATTAGATCCTTACATAGTGTTTCTTTTTATACTTTATATTTTTTGCTATTTTGGGGTGTAACTGAAACCCTGAGTGCATAATTCCGTTCCTCCTCATGTACCACATGTGATGCAAATGACAATAAACTTGAACTTGAAATAAATGTTTGTTTGCGTTTCCTGCATGGGATTTTAACAGATCAAGCAAGTTTAAAGTAACTAAAAAATCCAAGCAGAACTGTATTATTATTATTATTATTAAAAATAATAATAATAATAATAATAATAATAATAATAATAATAATAATAATAATAATCAACGATGAAGTTCATTCCCTTCTAAGTCTCTTTGCAGACATTTGTTTGCAGATTCAAAAATATTCAAGTTTGCATTGAGGGCCTGATGTGACTGGAGGTCAGGAGACGGAGCCACACGAAAGAGACGCTGTCAAGTGCATGTTCTGCCTGAATCCCAAACAGGAACATCAGTGCAAGCACGAATGAAGACGCAGCAGAGGAGATGAGAAGAAAGATGGAAAGAACAAAAAGAGGCATGTGACAGGGAGATGGAGACATGCTGATAAGGACAGATAAATATAGAAGAGCTGGGAGAGACTAGTCAAAACACAGAAAGAAAGTGGGGCCTGGGAGGGTGGGGCACAGAGACTCAAATCTATTTTTAATGCCTCTGGATCTGGATCAGCAAAAGGAATGTATAATTACAGCCTCATGAATAATGTAAGCAGGATTCTTTTAATTAGCCACACCAGGCTCCATTATGGCAGCGAAGGATGGGACAAACACGTGCACAAACACATGTGCAAACAGCACAAATCAGTAAATACATGTTCTTACTAATGAATAGGATGACCACAAAAGATGAAACGAAAAATCTAGGTTTGAACGGGCATGTTATTTTTGCTGTTTGCTGAGAGTGTGGTGACACACTCCTCCTGAGAGACACGAGTCAAACGAGATGCCTTGGCAACAACTTTCTGATAGAGTTTACAGTAAAAGGAGCCTCTAGACGCCACTCGGAGTTGCACACCGCTTCTCATGTGTTAGATAACTCACAATAAGAAAATATGAATTATTAAACACTTGACTGGATAATATTACAAACGCTCACTGAAATCGTTATGCTGCCTGCACAAGTGTGATCTTGCTGTAGAGTTTTGCACACTGACATAAAGGCAGAAAGTCATTTCTGCAGACATAGCTTGCAATCAGGCCAGTTGTGTGGGTTAGTGAATAAAAAAGTGGAAAGGCAATTAATCAAACGTTCCACGTCTATAATTCAGCTCGAGTCATTTCATTAATTAACAGTGTTTGGGTTGTCTGTGTAACATCTTGATTATCAACCTTGGATCAAACCGGAATAGACCTCGGTGAGATGAGTCCTAATCAACCTGTCCTAATAATCACCCCTCTCTGGAATGAAAATTGAAATGGATGGTTGAAGCACAACCAGAAAGAAAACCCAACTAAATTCTCTCTCGACATCAAGTAAAGGCAGGAAGCTGGATCCAAGTTGGAATGGGACTTCAAGACAAAGGCAGGATGTTATTTGGTTATCTGGCAACTCAAATTCTCCGCTCTTCCGTGCCTTAATTTGTAAGCTAATTTGTGGCTGGCACAGATAGACTTGGGCATGAGAGAGGATATTGGATGTAATTCGATGTCTCCCTACATCTTCATTTGCTGACTGAAGTTTAATTGCCAATGGGGGGCTGTGTTCCCACTTTAGGGGCTGGGAAGAAGGTAGGTGGACCCACAAGTACTGAAAATACACACAGAAGACAGCAACATCCAATAAAATGTGTTTCACAAGACAACTTCTGCGCTTGGTGTAGACCTTAACCTTGATTTGGATTTAGAAAGCAATTTTATATGGATTATTTTCATAAAGAAGCAGGAGAAGTAGAAAATAAGAGCAGAAACGATTGTCAAAAGTAGGAAAGCAATATTATGGTCAAAAAGTTGTTGTTTTTTCTTTCAGGCAGTGAATCAATACAAAACTGAGCATTAATATTTTAGTGTATTGGTGTTTGAGAGGGCTACCTCCTGGTGTGTAACAACGCTACACACTTTTACTGACCAAAAGTCAAAAGGTTCAAGAAAACTAGGTAAACAGGATTTTCTCTGCTTTTTATCTTCAATCACAAGTCTCTGGGGAGAAGTTACTTTCTTTTAGAGTAATATTAATAAAAAATAGGTCCAAGCTACCATAACTGTACAGTGAAGTCTAACACTTACAGCTTATTCATTAAAAAAATAAAGAAATAAAGTCCTGTGCTTCAGACTGCAAACTGCAGCATATTTTGACAACATTTGCTAATCTGCAACACTAATTCTCTGATTCTCTACACCAGTTATTTTGGACAAATTGGTGCCAGTGAATCAGCATGTAATTATCCCTGAAGTTTACAGCAAATACACACACACAACATGCTTTATCCATCTATTTAAAAAAAAACGTTTATTTTGCTTCTAAAAAGCCTGGACATATGTTTGTAGACTTTGGTTGATTTCTTTGGGTGGCTGTGGCTGAGTGGTTAGAGCAGTCGTCCTCCGATGCAAGAGTTGGGGGTTCGATTCCACCAGCAGTCACATGCTGAAGTGTCCCTGGGCAAGACACTGAATGCCTCATTGCCTCCGATGTGTGTCCCATCGGTGTATGAATGTGATCTAAAGCACTGATTAGTCATTGTATAGAAATAGTAGAGTGCTGTATGAATGGGTAAATGAGGACACAGATTTTAGTGTAAAGTGCTATCAGTATCTTGATAAGATAGAAAGGTGTTATACAGTCCATTTACCATTTCTTTAGTTACTGTATGTTCTAACCAATACTTATAAATTATGACAAATTATTGTGTGCTTTGAAAAATACAAAAAAGTAGGCAAGTGGAGAAAAAAATCTTGTGCTAGACCTACAAAAAGACCTGAACAGCCTAAAAGCCATCTACAGGAGATGAACAGTATCTGAAAGTCATATCTTTAATAGGGAAAAAAAAAAAAACAGCAAACACCAGACACTGAACCCGACAAATTTTCTGTCAGTATCTTCTTAGTGGTCCTAAAATACCGGTGCTATTTTATGTCTGTAAAACTGTGTTATCTTTAGTCTTTTTATGAATTTAACTAAAGCAATTTTTTTTGTGTCTGTCAAATTTTTCAATTTTGAGGCAGCTGTGGCTGAGTGGTTAGAGCGGTCGTCCTCCAATGGGAGAGTTGGGGGTTTGATTCCAACAGCATTCGCATGTTGAAGTGTCTCTGGGCAAGACACTGAACCCCTCATTGACTCTGATGTGTGTCCCATCATCGGTGTATAAATGTGAGCACTGATTAGTAGAAGGATTTGTCTGATTAGATTTTTTTATTTTATTCAATCTTTATTTATACAGGTCAATCCCATTGAGCCTTGGGGACTCATTTACAAGAGACCTGAAAAGAGAGATTGGTTAAAAAAAATGTAACTCTTTCACCCTGGCTCGTTATAGTTTGAGATTAACTGCTTTGTAGAGATGAAGTAGAGTGCTGAATGAATGTGTGTGGAGGTAAATGAGGGCACAGATTGTGTTGTAAAGAGCTTTGAGTATCTTATTAGATACAAAGGTGCTATAAAAGTACAGTCTATTTACCATTTTAAATAGATTTTGATAATACGCCTATTGTGTGCCAACCCAACACTGGCATATCCACTGGTTTTAGGAGCCTTTTTAGTGCCTGAATTATACATTTGGTCAGGATTTAAAAAAACTAAACAATTTTTTTCCTAAAAATAGTTAAGATATTAGGCTGAAAATTAATGAAAGACCTTCAAAAAGGTTGGGGGCTGGGGGGGGGGGGGGGGGGGGTTGAAGGGAGAGGCTTAAGACCAATTAGACATTCTAGTTCCTTAAAAGCTGAAAATCAAAACAAATAAAATACAAACGATTCAGGACTTTTGTGTAGTACTGTTCGTATCATCAGTTCAGTCGATTCACATCACCAACTTTGTTTAGCTCAGTACTCAACTCAGAGGTGTAACAGTGAGGCATCAACTCATTCTACACATGATGCCACTGCAGGAAGAATGTTCTTAAGCCTGATTTTATGTTTGTGTGCAAGGAGCTGTACATTTTACATACAAAAAATAACTAAAGCAATACAAACAATTCACACGTTGCTGCTGTTTTTGATGCAGTTTGATAATCTGCAATCATAAATCTTTGCCTTTTACTCTCTGGTAGTGAATAAACTCACTGAATCCACTGAATAATGTCCTACATGCAGCCCTTTTTTGTTCAGTGCAAAACAGAATAGTGGACCTGGTTACTGCAGGTCCCAAAGGGAAGGACTGATGGCAAAAGAAAGGTGGAGACAGTCCACTACGTAGAACAGAATACATAACGAATCGTGCTGTGTGTAAGCACTGGTAATCACCCCAGCAGCCACCAGTGATGTTGTTGACATCTCTGTCAGGGAGTAGGACAAATTGAGCCACTCTTCAGGCTCAATCAATGGCTCAACAGCAACTAACTCATTGTCCAGGACACCTCTGCATCTCAACAGGACAACAAGGAAATTTCTACTCTTAACCAAAAATATAAACCTACTCTGTCTATTTTACCTTCTCTCATTTTAATACATTCTTTAAGTTAGACCACTTAACACTTCCTTTTAACCAGTTAACTGATTTCTCTTTTTCTTCTCTCTTCCCTGTTTTTCTCTCAATTCCTGCCAGTTAAAGCTCATTCCTTTTGGCAAGCTCAAGCCTTAAAATACAAAGACATTTAAGAAAAGATGTCTCAGCCTTTGCATCATGCTTTCCTAATGTTTCTGTTTGTGTGCTTGTGCATAAATAAGTGGCAGGTCGGAATAAAGTACCAGTAAATCCAGATACGTGAAGATCTTGTAAAAATGGCTAAAGCAAGTAATGTACCCTGTTTTGAGTCTACAACTTAAGTAATTATGTATGGTTCTGCATGGTTATATAAATGTCTGAGCATGCATGAGCAGTGTACACACGTGTATCAGTGTGTAACATCTCACTGTTGAATGAAAATGAAAGCAATTCTGGCCGCAATCCAATGCCCAGATTGCCTCCTTTCTCAGAGACAGGGGCTTACGTCACAGAGCCTGGAACATTGCCTAGCACAAACCGTGTAGCAACACACAGAGCAAGCACACACACACACACATGCACACACACACACACAGTGGCGGACCAAATGAAGGCACGCACATACAGCAGAATATCAGAGGCATTCACCAAGGGTCCATTTCACCTGGCCTTTTACTGAACAAAGAGTGATCTGAGAGTGAGATGTCTTACAAAGCCAGGGGAAAACTTCTGCCCTGATGGCAAAAAAAAAAAAAAAAAAGTGAGATAAAATGGGAAACACAAAAAAGAAAGTTGGCTAAAAAGAAAAGGAAATTGAAAATACAGAGGAACAAACGGACAGAAGGAGAGGAGAAAAAGGTAGAGCAGGCAGAGTGCCAAGTAGATGTGTTCCAGCATAGAGTGAGGAAAGAGACTCATTTGTTCAACACAACTTCAGGGGGTTTGTACTCTAATGTCACCACATACTGGACTGCATCAGGTGGCAAATGTAGAAAACCAGAAGTCAACACACACATGCACTTTCTTTCTCTTTTTAGTTTGTCTAAAATCCACAGTTAAAACCAACCTTTTAAAAAAAGAGTCAGATCATTCAATTCAATTCAGTTCAGTTTATTTATAAAGTGCCAGGTCACAACAGAAGTCATCTCAGGGCACTGAACAGAAACATTCATATATATAAAAATTAAGATAATAACATTAATAATCTGAGAAGCAGTGCTCTGTTAGGAAAATGTGGAACAATAAGATCTCCAATGTAAGATGGAGCTAGGTTGTTGAGGGCTTTGTAGGTTAGAAGTGAGAATTTGAATTATATTTTGAATTTGACAGGGAGTCTATGGATCATAATCATAAAGCTTTATCCCCTCAGCTTCACATTCAGTTTGTTTAGGCTTTTCAAATCAGGCAGTCTTGATTTGTTTAATAAGGACCTGATGCTATTTAAATAATCAAACAATCATTTTTATCTCCTAAGACACTTTAATTTTATCACTTGTGTGACAAAAAATATTTTAGTAATAATACGCAAACTAAACCTTGAATGAGTTGAAAACAGCACGAGCACAACATATTAAATATTGAACCAAAATATATTTATGTGTGTTCATTTTGAATTCAACGCCAGGAAAACAAAGCTTTCTAAGGAGCCCCTGTCTTGTGCCATACCACCTCCCCTTTAAATAAAACTAAGCTTTGGGGAACTGAGACAAGCTGTTGTAGTTTGAAAATAAAAGGTTTCTTTAATTTTGTTTGAAATTTTACTTGATCATCCATCCTTGTCCTTCTTCGTTGCATTTCTCTTTTCATAAAGCAGAACATCTCAGCTGCAGGTTGACGGTGCCATGCTGGTGTAACGTCTGCAGAATGTGGTTTGGTTTTAGAATAAATCCTAAATTATTAATCGACATTGAGTGGTGCCTTGTTGTGCACGCTGCTCATATAAATAAATGCATTACCACACTATAACAAATGTTGTTTTTTGAACCAAACTTTTATTACATGTTGAAGGATCCTTTACTTGAATGTGAGATTTTTGTATTTTACCAAACAAATTGGAAATTTGTTAAATCACAGGACAAACTTTTCTTGTCTTAAAGGTAAAATATTTCCGGGTCTTCCTTACATTTTTCTATCTATAGAATAGTTTTATGAAAGTTGCACAAGTACTTTGTTTAAAACTATTTATTAAAAGCTCCTGAACATTAAAGTACTACAGAAATATTTGCGTATTGATTGCTGACTTATAAATCATAACTAAAACATAACCAAGAACTTTGCTTCATTTAATCAGATTTTTCTCCAATATTTATTTACTTTTTAAAGTTATAGTGTACAATAGGTATTACAATCCCTCTGCAAAAACAATCTTTCATAGCATCAGTCCTCCTGAAATTTAATCCTGAATGAATCACCAGTTCTGATGCTTCATTTCTTTCCTTCTTTATTGAACCACTGAACTGTTGCTTAAAACAGATGCAAAATGCTGTCCATTTTTCTTTTCCTTTATTGTTTGAAGCATTGAACATTTAAATTAAATTTTCATTCTTTGTTGCCAATGTGCTAACTTTCATAAAATGCATGCCAGGTGTTCATTTCAAAGTAAGTTATAAACAATATGATTAAAAAAAAGAATAATATATTTGTTGCAACATGTGTTGTGTGAGTTTTCATAGTTCTTGTTTTGACTCTCCTCATAGAATTGCCATATAAGTGAAACAGCTGCATTAATCACTTAAACTACTGCCTAAATGGCAATCTATTGAACAGAAATTGAATTAATTCAACTTTTTAGAACTTAAAGATGTAAATTATTCCTAATTTCAGACAATAATGTGATATTTCACTTCTGTTTAATGACTTTATGCACATAATTAGTTTTTAATATTAAAAATATATTACTTGTTGTATAATTTTACAGCTAAACTATCTGAATAAATGTGGAAACATTACTTAGCAGCAGCTCCAATTTATACTGACAGGAAACTATTGAGCATGCCTGAATGTTACATTTAGACTCATAATGATGGCAGCTCACTATTAATCTCATTGAATTTCTATTGTATCACTGTGTCAGACCAGTTTAACAAAAGGCCATATTTCAGTAGATACTGTTGTCGTGACAAGACTATAAACATACTAAAATAAAAAAAATCTATTTTACTATAACATAAATCAGTAAGGTGTACATTGTCTTCACTAGCTATTTGGCGTTTTCAAAATGTCACCAGCCATCACTTGACACCTGAATGAAGTCTCTGGCAGACAATAGCAGCAGTGAACTTTTAGAGACCTCTGGCATTGTTCATTTCGAAGGCCATCAGCGGGTAAAATACTGCAGTCATTAAAATGATAATGATACAGTCAGAGAGACTAAAGATGTATTGATCAGGCACTTTGCCTCTTGCATCTCCGCTGCCTCACACTGACACACAGCCATCTAATGAGGAAGACTCCACTGGCGTGTTTGTCTGCCGGTGCTCGTACATCCAACGTGATCTGTGTTTGTGCGCAATATCAATACAAGAGCTTTTTCCTGCTGCACGTAAGGATGCAAGAATGCCTTCAACATGGGTAATCTGTGATCAAATTGCAGACAGACACAGCATTAAATCCAATTTCATATGACAGCCAGAGAAGTAAGTTATGGCTGCAGAGCCAGTGTTGGTGTGAATATATCATTTCACTGCTCACAAAACTGTCACAGTAGCATTGCGGACATTGGGGGCATTCATGACTTGCATAAGTGCATGTTGTGCATCACTGGACAAGAGTGACAGGGCCTGTCAAAGCATCTATGAATGAGTTACAATGGTGTGACATGTTGAGTTTAGAAATAGATACCTGTGAGGCAGTGTGGACATGAAACATCTTGTCACCGCCATAAAAAAAAAACAAAAAAACAACAGAAATTGAACTGAGGACCCTTAAAAACACCAATTTATTCATCCATCAATGGCAAAAAGATTTTCTGCCGGAAACGTCTTCTCTTGATGGATAAACTGAAGTGCGAGTAAATATGTTCCTGCACTTGTTCTTTAGAGGCTCTTTTGGAGAGACTCACGATGCATGTCTGAGCAGAAACTGCCAGTCAAGGTGTTCGAACGAGTGACGGACAATCCTCTTAGTCTCTGATAGCAGATGGAGAGGTTTGAGAAGGGTGGGTTCATGTCAAGGGCTCGGTGCAGCTGGATGGGTCATGGGGGGGGGGGGGGGAGTAATATGGTGTTGCCATGGAGACACGGCAAAGTGGAGAAGTAGTTTATGATGAACACTGATCACTGATGGGTGGTCCACACTGAGACGAAGTAGTCAAGAAGGAAGTGTTTGTGTTTACTTGACGGTGCACCTTGGAATTAGCATTCAAGCAAAGATGACACATCGCTTCTGCTGCTCTTGGTTCTGCGTGCATTCCTGGATTCTGCAGGGGCTACAGTAACAGGAAGTGCACACAGCACCCTGCGCTTAACATTCAAATATTGTGTGTGTGGACAGCTCAGGTAAAACACACACACACACAAACAACTCACACTCTGCCTGGAGCTGATGACGCAAATAGTCTTATAACTGGTTTGGTGCAGCGTTCAAGTGCAGAAAGGGGGAGACAGTAGGAGGTAAAAGAGAGAACAAACAGAGAAGGAAGAAGTGTTGATTACTGCCTGAAGAGTGGTGGCTGCTCCTAAAAGTGGAATTCAAATTGTCCTTCGTGCATATATACACAGACCTAGTGGCTAAAGCCAAACAGAAAGTAAGATTACTACTAATCTGCAAGAGAACATCGTCTACAGTCCTGTAATACATATATATTTTCATCTGCAAAACAAAGGTCAGACTGAGGAAACAAGAGGAAAACGAAGCAAAGAGACGCATGGAGTAACACCGGGCATTAATCTTTTCCAGCTCCAGCCAGATGAGGGCTCCCTTTCATGTGCACTTTGAAGTGCATGATGTGGAACCCACTCTTTTCTCTCCCATTGTTTTCATTCACATTCTCTTCAGAACTCAGCCAAAGGGATCTTTAATATGTGTCTTGTAGCTGTATTTGTATTTGATGCATTTCAACAACTATTTTACTCCCTCTTCTTGTTTTGATACCTCCCTGCCCTCCTTTCAATCTCACCCTCATTCTGTCTTTCTCTTTTTATGATGCTCTCTTTTTGCAGGCACTGCAATCCTGTCCAGACACTGTGGTTTTACTGCAGACATGCACAGAAAATAAGAGTACCCAGCAGAACAAGTCAGACAGAATAAAATCCTAAACTAGAGAAAAGATTGAAAAAAAGGAAACGAAGCAAAGTGAAACAAGAAGAATGTAAAATACAGGTACATGTTCTAAATGCTGGAAGAGAGCAAGCATTTATTTTAGGAGAAAACTGGACTATGTTGACATATGAGCAATTACACGCAAATATTTCAAAAAGCAACGGATTTACAGAGTCAGGGATCTTGATAATCATTTTTGTTGTAAGGAGAGAGTGAAATGAGAGGAGAGAACACAGAGAAGAAAAAAGAGGAAAAGAATAAGGCGTGGAGTGAGATGAAGATCGAACGGGCAGACGGTTGGACAGGAGATGGAGGTTAGAGCTACACGCAGAAACGGTGCTCCTGTTGCTTAAAGGACAGCGTTGTAGTGGGGAATGTCAACACCTCCCCCCTCTTGTAATGTCAGTGATTTCACATAGCATCACCTCAGTGCAAACCTTTTCTCCACTCGAGTGCACAAACACTTATCCGCACACACAAACACAAATGGCTGCTATTTACAATAAAATAGAGCAATAAGAGAGAATGAAATGTAAAAGAAACAAAAATGATGAGCTAACCAAAGAAAGATGCCAGAAACCGTGCAGATTAAAAACACTTGTAAAATTAAATTACAATTGAGAACCTGCTTGTGAGACAAGATACACTAGATTTTCTGTCAACATGTTTTGCACATTGTGGCTTTTCCTATAATAAGTTAATTTGAGTATAATGGCGAGTCTTCTGGAAGCCATGATAAATTCTTCTTAAAGCATCAAAGATTGGTCCAATATGTTTACAACAAGAGTATTACACAAGGCACATTATACGCCCGTCGACAAACTTATACAGCAATGCACTAATCTATAACAATGACCCAGACAAGCAAAGACTGTGTATAATATTTGACCTTGATCTGTGACTTTGATCTTCAAACTGGGTTAGTGAAAAGATTATGAGATGCAATGTGTAGTGGTGGTATAAATGTGTATCAAGTTTTATTACATTTTCTTGAGCGATCAGAAATGATGGCCCGGTCAGGCACAGTCCTTGTATAACATTTTACCTTTATTTGTGACCTTGACCTTGAAGGTGGAGTGATGAAAAGTATATGTTACACTCTGCCTAGTTGTGTTACATATGTATATAAAGTTTGATTAACTTATTTTGAGCAAATCAGAAGTGATGGGATGTAAAAAAGAAAGTTTTGGTATGTACAGATGGATGAATGGAGACTATAATGTTATAGGTCCCACCTTTGACAATCATATAAAAACTGTTTAAAAACATACTTAGTTTTAAGTATTGAAAGTATTGGGAGTTGGTAGGAGAGATTATATTTCTCCAGATTTAGCTTCCTCCATTGGCTCCCTGTCAAATTCAAAATAGAATTCAAAATCTTACTTCTAACCTACAAAGCCCTCAACAACCTAGGTCCATATTATTTTACAGATTTTATGGTGCCATATTATATTTTCCTAACAGAGCACTTCACTTTCAGACTGCAGGCTTACTTGCGGTTCCTGGAGTTTTCAAAAGCAGAATAGGAGGAAGATCTTTCAGTTATCAGGCTCCTCTCTTGTGGAACCAACTTCCAGTTTCGGTCCGTGAGACTGACACATTGTCCAGTTTTAAGACTGGGCTTAAGAATTTCCTTTTTGAGAAATCCTATAGTTAAGGTTGGTTTGTTATTCTGCCATAGACTTAAGACTACTGGAGGACAAATTGATCTAATTTCTTATAATGAATTGTTAAAATTGAATAGTTTCATCTGATACTATTTATATTTTAACATGTGATTCTCGACCTGCCATTGTGTATCTGTTCCTCTCAAACCCAGCCGGTCGAAGTAGTTGGCCGCTTGTTCTGAGCCTAGTTCTACTAAAGGTTTCTTCCCCGTGAGGTAGTTTTTCCTTTCCACTGTTGCCTTCATGCTTGCTCAAGTCTGTGATGAAGTTAAACTCAAAGCAGTCTGCTTCTCAGATAATTAATGTTATTAACTTACTTTTATATTGTGTATAAGAATGTTTTTGTTCAGTGCCCTGAGAAGACTTCTGCTGTGACTTGCACTATATAAATAAATTGAATTGAATTTATTCACCACTGAATCTGTGTTACTATTTCAACACCTGTTCCAATCTAAAGATGAATAGACATGAGCTTCTTTCACATGGTCTGTTTAAGTCTGTCTTCCTGTCTTCGTTGTGCCTCGCTGTTTTGAATGTGCTGAAGATTTTTGCTGTTTTGGCTCAGAGCTGGAGGTGGATGCAGACACAGCATCGTCACGACAAAAAAAAGCACACAGTGATGTTGCTCCGTTCAGTGTAAATCAGCAATAGAGTGTTAAAAAACAGCATAATGGCATAACTGAAGTATTCTCTCTTGAAATAATGTATTTGTCTTTAGAAATGTACTGTGTTTTCCTCACATTTTCTGTTTGTCCCTATAGAATGGTAATGCCTCCATAAAAACAGATCAGTCTGTTTTAAATGATCCAAGCAGAGTCACAAATGTCAACTAATTCACATTTCTAAAAATCATTTCTGATAACTGTCCTTCTCAAATACAGCTTTTGAGTATGCTGTCTCATGGCTCCAATACATTTTCTATGTGCTTTTCTAGCGTAATAAAAAAGGAGTTCTTTAAACTCAAAAAATTATTGAGTGTAATTCATGAATAATTCCAAAACTTGCTTCCTGACACAATGTAGGAGACCCACATGACAAAATGTTTTGAGTAAAATTCATCACAAATGAGCACTTCTTATTCCTTTATGTGAATATTTCCCCAACTTTTTTCACTAAACTGTAACTTACCTGATAGGTGAGTAAAGGGAAGGCATTGAACGGTAGTGTTTTGGTTCCATACATCCAGGAAAGGCAGGAAAAAGAAGAAGAAAAACAAGAATTAAGGTTAGCAATGAAAAACTGCAACATATATGGAAAAAAGTAAGTTTCAGAGACACATCTATCCTCAAGTTTATGACTAAGCAAGTTTCATGACATTACAGTTGACAACAAAGTGATTAAGAAAGCATATGAGCCATGCTTAGTGAGGATTTACTCTGTATTACATCCATGCCAATCATTTGTCTGCTCCAGCAGCTGGAGCCCTCATCTCCTCTCGGTGTGTCCTTGTCTCCCTGTCGGATTCTGGCTTTGACAGCTTTCTCGGCACACACAAACACACACTAACTAAGGAGGAAAAAATGTGTTTACCAACCCAGAAATTCCCAAACGGAATCACATTTTGCTTTTCAAAGTGTGTTTGAAGTTCCCACACAGATGCTGATGTCTTCCTGTTTTTATTTTATGTAAGAGATCCTCCCTTGCTTTTTTTTTTCTCTATCACCTTGCTTAGCACAGTGACACTGAGTTTCCCCTCATGCTTTTTCCCCCAGCCCTCCGTCTCTGTGATCACAGGGAGAAAGTTTGAGCTGGCAGAACAGGATCTTTCAAAAAGTTGCTGGGGTGGTCTCAGAAGACCGGAGCAGAGAGGGAATCAGACATTGAACCTGTGAGGCAGATGTTTAATTAGCATCCCAACTTCTGAGAACACACACAGAATTTAAGTTGTTTACCATACTAAGAAAGGAGACCAAATAACTGTATTTTATGAAAACTTCTGACTTTGCACAAAAACAAAGATGGCTTCCTTCTTCACTTTTTATTCACCTTAATCTGAGATGAATAATCCAGAGGGACACTGGTTTTCTTTTCTTACTTTAATCAAATAAGAAATCATCTGTCTTGGGGATCCTACAGCAATGTCTGAATAATAAAAATAATACTTTTCTAAGTGTAACTATATATAGCCTTCAGAAGCGCCATAAAACTGACAATTGCCGTGTTTTTATCACAGTAATGATATTAAACCATCCATCCATTAATCCATCCATTTCCTGCCTCTGTGGTTGAATTTCATAGACAACAGGTCCAGAAGAGAGACAACACTCTTCAGTTCCTCCTGGGTGATGCCAAGGATAGACTGTGTTCTGGGTCTGCCACAGAGTCTTCTCTTGGTGAGACATATCTGAACAACCTCCACAGGGAGGTGCCCAGGAGGCATCTGATTAGGATACCCCTACATGCCTCAATTGACTCCTTTCAATGCAGAGAAGTGGCATTTTTTTACACAAACTCCACACCTCATCTTTAAGACTGAACCAGACAACCCTACAGAGGAAGCTCATTTCAGCTACTTTTATCCATGGCCAAATTTCTTATGTCATGATCTCATGACCATAGTTAAATGTTGGAACATGGACAAAAAGTAAACAGAGGACTTTGCCTTTTGACTCTTCTCCTTCTTTCCACAGTAAACAGGAGCAATGCTCCTATTACTACAGATGAGACCCATATCCATCAATCCATCTCCCCCAATGTTCTACCATCACTTGTGAACAAGACTCCCAGATATAATAATTTTCAATTACCGTTAAGGTATTCGCTGTCTTGTTTGGACACATTATAATATTACTCTGCACAAAAAGCATTACTTTCTTAATTCTTGAAAAATATTTCCTGTCCCACTCTCTCCAAAGACACCTTAAAGAAAGTTTCTGGCAGAAATGAGCAGATAGATTGAAAAGGAATTTGCAATCTGTCTTGAACCTGCAAAGACTTAACAAGCTCATACTTAATGATAGCATGCAACACCTCCTCCATCCTGCTCGAATCTGCCTCCAACTGGGGCCATTAGCGATCCAGACAGGCACAGACCCATTCATGTGGTCTACTGAGACTCATTCTAAGTTTATCTTTCAGAAAAAAAAAATGTTTCTTGCTGCAGTCTCAATACGTCTACCTGAGAATCTTACACAATGGAGATGGGTCCAACCTTCAACTTGATCGTGTCTCTGAGGACTTCACTTAGTAGAAACTTTGTTTTTAGTTCTGATAAATGTTAAAACGCAGAGAACAGCTTTACAATAAAATTGATAATTGATGATGATTGACTGATTGTCTTTTGAAACTACAAAGAAATTTACACCGTTTTAAGCATGTAGGATAAAGGATAAAAACGTAGATCCAAAATGGAAAAAGATAATAACTAAAAGGCTAACATTATAGAGTACAGACATGATTAAAAACAAATCACACTGTGTCAAAAGCCAGGGAATAATAGTGTTTTAGTGTTAGTCTTGTTTTTAAGCAAGACTTAAAAACAGTGAGAGTGGGAGCCTGCCTGGCATGGAGAGGTAAACTCATTCCATAGTCTTGGACCTGCAACAGAGAAGGTCCCGTCACCTCTGAGTTTGAGACAGGTTCCTGGAACCCCTAGGAGCATCTGATCTGCTGACCTCAGAGATCGCTGTGGGACATATGGCTGCAGCAGATCAGTGAAATAAGAGGGGGCAGAACTGTTCAGAGATTTGAGAACATAGAAGGATTTTGAACTGAACTCAAAAATGAACTGGGAGCCAGTGACGGGAGGCTAGAACTGGTATAATGTGCTCCGTTTTGTCTGCACCAGTTAAAAATCAGGATGCAGCATCTTGAACCAGTTGTAAGCGTGTAATGGAGGTCTGACTGAGTCCAAACAAAAGTGCATTGCAGTAATCAAGCCTGGATGGTATGAATGATTGTATTACAGTCTCAAGTTTGTTTTGGACAGTATGAGGTTCAGCTTAGACAGTCATCTCAGCTGGAAAAAACAAGCTTTAACAATCATTTTTACATGACTGTTAAGTTTCATGGAAGGGTCCATTGTCACTCCCAGATTTGTGACTCTTTGTTTCTGTAACGGTTCTGCTTAATGTTATTGTATCCACTCGAGATCAATAACGCAACAACTTAAAAAAATCTGTAGTTATAATTAAAATTTGTACATCAACACTAAGAGTTTCACTTTTGAATATGCAATATGACACAATCAATAATATGTAATATATAATATGTATTCTAGAGTTGTGCCTCTCGGGGTGGCTGCATGTTGGAGTAACTATGTTACATTAATTCTAAGATTTTGCTTTTGGAAACTTTAATTCCTCTTTTTATGGGTGTAAATCACATTTTTGGATGATTGTTGCCTCTGGTGTCAGCTGGAAGGATTTTTACTGAAACGTTTTTACTTTTGGACATTTGTTATGATGTGTAACCATGACAAATAGGTGGTTTTTTTACAACCGGGAGCAGCTGATTAACATCTAAAAGCTCAAATAATATCTCAACTACAGACCCAAATTTCAAATGAGTTGAAAAGGAGGCGCTGTAGATGCATGTTCATCTACCTGCCGGCTGTACTCGAGTGCCTGACTGCTGAAATCCAGAAACTGGCAGGAAGTGTGGCACGTGACAGCAGAAGGACCGGGATTGTCCCCTCGGCACCTACAGCCAGCTGTCCACAGAGACGAGGAGCTCGGCAGGATGCTGGGAGGAGTGACCATCGCTCTCGGAGGAGTTCTGCCTGGCATTTGGGCGATCCTGCAGCCTGGGGGAACTAAGAGGCCAGCTGAGTCTGGGTGGATGGATCGGATGGCATCTGCGGCCATTTTCTTCAGATCCACTGTGGGATGGACCTTTACAAGAGATCCTTCCTACCTACAGTCATCAGTATCTATAACGTCTCTTAATGAAACGAGGATAATGAGTTACAACAATATTTAATTTCCCTTTGGGATTAATAAAGTATTTTTGAATTGAATTGTAACAATTTTGTAATTATTCTTTAAGACTAAGACCTTACATGTTGAGTAACATTTAAATGATCTGCACTTTCTTCTTCTGTAAATCCTTTTCTTTTAAACGAGTCACTCTGGATTTAAACGCTAGACTTGAGGGCAGAGAGAGCAATGGTGTCAGGAGGTTTACAACCTAAACAACCATCAGCCTCTCGAGCTGTCAAGTGATGGAACATGGTGAAGCAATGGGCGACTTGTAGGTTAACAGTGTGGTGTCACATAGTTAAATTCAATCGGCC
Source organism: Nematolebias whitei (assembly GCF_014905685.2). NCBI lineage: Eukaryota > Metazoa > Chordata > Actinopteri > Cyprinodontiformes > Rivulidae > Nematolebias > Nematolebias whitei. The sequence continues at coordinate 17,761,570 of NC_056507.1, read as the reverse complement.
TTTTATTACATTTTTTATCTATCCCCAAGGGCAGACTGGAGGAAGGCTATGTGAGATCTCAGATGAAAGAGAAAGAAGATGACTGAGAGATACAGCACGTAGTGGATCAGGTTGTGAAGAAAAATTAAACCAAGGGAAGAAAATGTAAAAGGAAGACGACCGTTCCCAGCAGATAGAAAAAAGAATCATTCATCCCTCCAACAAGAACCATGTGTTGTGATTCTGAGAGGGAAATGAGGTCAGCTTTGATTATGTCAATTTTCACTGTTAAAGCAGAGTGCTATAAAACACATAATATTCTGTGGAACGGTGCAAGAACCAAAGTCACTATTCAAGAGAGAAGAGAATTTTTGCTTACGCCTTTCTACAGAAACTAATTACAATGTCAGACGTATGGCTAAGAGGGAAAAAGAATTAAACTGTTAAAGAGAAAGAACACTGACATTATCGGAATTAATAGTTGTAAAGAAAATTAAAACAGAAGTAAGGAAAATAAAAGAAGATGGAGTGGAGAAAAAGGTAGGAAAAAATGAATAGCTGGTTGTATGTGCTGAGTGAAAGGTATGTTTGTATCTGTGCGTGTAAAAGTTTAAGCTAAAACGGTCGGATATCTTTAGAGATTAATCCCACCCTGGCTTTAGACGTCACACTGTAATCCAGTGGAGTTAAAACATGCAGCTCTCTGTATCTGGCTCAGGACCACAACCAGCTACAAAATATGTGTGGGTGCTATCAAGAAAGGGAATGCTACTGGACAAAGACAATGATCTGATTACTATTCATATTATTTATGGTATGAAGCTGTTTTGATTATTGTTAACATCAAATAATGAGAAAAGAGTATTCTGTGAAGATTTTTAAAATTTAGATATGTACTCTACAATCAATTAAAACATTTACTATAGGAAATAAGTTCAGACTTGTATCCAGTTAGTGACAAAATAGTGTTTCATGCATGATACTTGATTATGATGAAGATGATAGCAGAATGCTCCCACTGTTTTATTGGTTTATAAAGTGTAAACTAAGATCAACATTTTAAGTATGTTATAGTTTTAGACTGTGAATGCATAAAAGAGGAAGTGACATCACTTACTGGTTTGTGTATATTCATTGTAAAGTTTTGAAATTTCTTAAATGGAGGAATTATCTATAAGACTTAACACAATTTGAATTTATTTATATTTACATAAATTAATCAAATGGTAAACATTATATTTGTAATATAAAGGTGTATTTCCATTTACTGTAGGGATCTGTATAGGAGATGCTTGTTTTTGGCATTTTCATTAGTCTCTTCCTCTGAGGTAGATGCTTTGTTGCAAGTGAGCATGTATAAAACCCATTCCATTCATATATCGTCTTTGCCTACTACACTTTTATAAATCAACAAGAGCAGCAGCCTTTCGGCATCTCTGCAACCATGCAGCAGCTCAGCAGTGATCGCCTACTTTGCGAGGGCTACTGGTTCAGTGCCAAACTTCTGCAGTCCCAGTATGGAAAGGTGCTTGAGTCAAAAATCAAACCTCACAACTAAACCCCAAACCGAGTTCATTACTTGCCATTCCCATATAGAAATGAGCTTTTTGCTTTAGTGAAATTATTTCCACCCAACTTTGATTTTACAGTAAAGCTTTCTTACTCACTGTAACCGAGAGCTGCTATGTTTCTTCCTTAAAGCACTGCTACCTCTTTTACATTTAGCCCTTCATTTTGTCTCTGTTCCTTCTTTCCTCTGACCTGTGTCTTCTGCTCTGGTTGGCCTCTCTCCTCCAATTACCTTCAATCACATCACCTTGCTCAAAACATCTGATCAGCTGGCGGCCTCTGAGCCGTGTTTGCATGCTGGGCCGTGTTGTCACGAAGAGAGGTCAGCGGCTGGCATTTGTCGAGTCCTCACAATCAGACACGCTGTTCGCACTGACCTGACCAGACCCTGTCACATGCACACAACTCCAGGTCTAACAGGGAGTACTGGTGTATATCACTGTTAAAACACGGCAGCTCAACAGGGAGCCACTTGTATAACATGTAATCTCCAGCACTGTCTTTGAAATGTTCTGCAACTGTTGAAGTGTCTCATAAAAATATATGTAACCTGTATATACAATAACTGCACATCTGCATTATTTGATATTTGTCACCTGCTGCTGAATGTTTGTTCGTTAGTCTATACAGTTGTCTAAAACAAACGATTTTTAATAAAACACTCAGTAACGTAATCACTGAGCTGATATCTACAACTCATTATATTTTGGAGTCAAATGTTATCAAAACTGATGCCACAGCTAAGCATCCTTAGCAAAAACCCAAAAATTGCTATAACTTGGTTACTTTTAGAATTAGTAAAGTAAAGTTTGGTTTGATAGCAGATGAGTGTTTTCCTTCACATATGCATTGTACAATATTTGTTTAAACGCATGGTATTCAATTTTGAAATAAACTCTGTTGATCTGTAATGAAAAATATCTCAAGCCACTGGACAAATTTCAATACAACTCTCAGAAAGTAAACTTTACAACTCATTCACTTTTAGAAGCAACCCAGATCACAAGGGTCGACACAGCTAATTGGCCTTAGCTAATTATAAAATGGTTATATCGCAGTGAATTTTGCAGATATTGCTAAATGTGTGGTAGTAGCTGACAGTCATTCACAAGTAGTACATTAAGTGACAACAGATCATGCAAGATCAAAAATAAGATCTTGAGATTGTGCATTGTGTATTAAGTCAACATAACCTTACTCAAAAAGACAGAAGCTCTTTAAAATCACCTGATGCATGCTCAATAATCCAGGTAAAAAAATCTAAAAAAGTTAAATCTGGTCCTCTGGACATTCAAAAAACAAAACAAAGCAAAACAACAAAAAAGATGTAGAAACGTTTCGTCTTTCATCCAAGAGACTTCCTCAGTCTGAGGTGCTGTATTCAGCTCAGTCTCTTAAATAGCACCTTCTCAGAGTGGATCAACCAATTTGGTGCTGACAACCAAAACCAGCTGCTCACATGATCAAGAAGAACCATCAGCCTAACAATGGATCATTAGCACACTGATGGCTGTTTGCTATTCACAGGGGGTTGAGTGATACTAGCAATCACAGCATTGTAAGAGGTGGACAGTTTAACACAGAGACCTCCACCCCTGTTTAATGATGGACGATTTCTTTTCACAAAGATGGCCTCCTTTACTCCTCTCTCAAACCATCGTTCCTCTCTATCCAGGATGTGAACATCTTCATCCCTGAACGAGTGACCGCTGGCCTGAAGATGAGTGTAGACCGCAGAGTCTTGGCCTGATGATGTTGATCTTCTGTGCTGGGCCATCCTTTTGGCCAGTGGCTGTTTAGTTTCCCCGATGTAAGACTGATCACAGCCCTCCTGACACTGAACAGCATACACAA
>NC_056507.1:17737131-17757768 GCF_014905685.2 Nematolebias whitei | reverse complement strand
TCCTTTACTCCTCTCTCAAACCATCGTTCCTCTCTATCCAGGATGTGAACATCTTCATCCCTGAACGAGTGACCGCTGGCCTGAAGATGAGTGTAGACCGCAGAGTCTTGGCCTGATGATGTTGATCTTCTGTGCTGGGCCATCCTTTTGGCCAGTGGCTGTTTAGTTTCCCCGATGTAAGACTGATCACAGCCCTCCTGACACTGAACAGCATACACAATATTACTCTGTTTGTGCCGGGGGACTGGATCAGAGAAGAAACCCAAACAGGACTCCAGTCAGCCATCAGGTGAAAAGGAGGAACCCAGACCCAGACTAGTGGTCATTCTGTGTTGAGGAAGTATCAGAGAAACTGAGACATTTATTTTCTAAACATAACGTCCCAGTGGCTTTTAAACCCCAAAATACATTACGGCAAAGACTGGTTCATCCCAAAGATCCAGTCCCCCGGCACAAACAGAGCAATGTTGTGTATGCTGTTCAGTGTCAGGAGGGCTGTGATCAGTCTTACATCGGGGAAACTAAACAGCCACTGGCCAAAAGGATGGCCCAGCACAGAAGATCAACATCATCAGGCCAGGATTCTGCAGTCTACACTCATCTCCAGGCCAGCGGTCACTCTTTCAAGGATGAAGATGTTCACATCCTGGACAGAGAGGAACGATGGTTTGAGAGAGGAGTAAAGGAGGCCATCTTTGTGAAAAGAAATTGTCCATCATTAAACAGGGGTGGAGGCATCCGGGTTCAATTGTCCACCTCTTACAATGCTGTGATTGCTAGTATCACTCAACCCCCTGTGAATAGTAAACAGCCGTAACAGTAAACAGTAAACACAGTAAACAGTGTGCTAAAGATCCATTGTTAGGCTGATGGTCCTTCTTGAGCATGTGATCAGCTGGTTTTGGTTGTCAGCAGCAAAACTGGTTGATCCACTCTGAGAAGGTGCTATTTAAGAGACTGAGCTGAATACAGCACCTCAGACTGAAGAAGTCTTTTGAATGAAAGACGAAACGTTTCTACATCTTTTTTTTGTTTTGCTTTGTTTTGTTTTTTGAATGTCCAGAGGACCAGATTTAACTTTTTTAGACTCTTTAAAATCAATTTCATATTAAAGTCTAACACCCTGAGAACTAAAGTCCAGTGTTTTGTTGTCCTTTGACTGCTTTCTTCTTGCAGGGTTCGCCACATGGAGTGAACTTGCATTAAAGATTTGGCAATCGTTGCACTTCCTGATGCAACCTGGGCTTGAACTTGCAATCTCAGGATTACAAGACCATGGCACTGACCACTGAGCTACTGCAGCCCCGCTGAGCAATTAGGCCCAATAAAGAACTAAAAAAAGTAAAGCAATCAAATGCAATATAGAAACATAAAACAGATGTGGAAAGAATTACATTATCTGAATTGTTCTGCTACGAGAAGACCAATAAAGGCTTCTGAGTGTGTGTGTGTGTGTGTGTGTGTGTGTGTGGGGGGGGGGGGGGGGTCCAGCTGTACTGCTGGGACTCCTGATGTGAGATACCTGAGCTGAATCGTAAGCAACTGATTGGCTGGAGAGCGGGGCTCAGGTGCATCTCACTGAACTGAGAAGAATACCGCAGAGATCTGGGATTCCCTGATCTGCAAACACACACATACCAAGACCCCCCCCCCCACACACACACACACACACATTCCAAGAACCCACACACACTAGTGACTTGAGGCAGGAATAGAGGCATACGGTGGCCATGTATAAATCAATTTCAGACATGTACACCTGCACACCCAGCAACACCTCAGCATTCTCCCTCTTCTCTATCTGTACCACCAAGAAGCATGTAAGGACACACACATACACACTCATACGCACATACATATGTAAAACCGTTACTCTCTAAAATACACTGCTTTGTCTTTTATTTAAAATAAGCTCAAGTGCTTCAACAATAATGTATTATTATTATTTCACACCTCTGGCAATAATTGAATCATAAATAATTTATCAAGAAATTATGTTACTTGTTCTATACTGTAGAGTTTTATTACTTTCATTTTATTCTAGATTAGTCATTCCGCTTTGAAATAAGGATGAACAAAATGCAATTTTCTTAGGTTATTTAAAAAAAAACGTGAGATTTTCATGTTCCAACTAAATCCATTTGGATTTTCTCATTTTTAAGTCAAACATTGTTGAGCTGTGTTGTTTTGATAACTATTAAAACTGAAAACAAAAATTAAAAATAAGTAAAATGCAGATGAAAATAAAAATGTGTATCTAGTAATAAAAATAAAATGCAGTAAAGTCATAACTCTCCTGTTTTAAGACCAATATGTTTATTTCGCTGCAGAGACATGACGCTGCTGATTAATTCTTTATTTCTTTTTTATTCATTTTTGTTCTTGTTCTTTCTTCTTACATCACATTTTTGCATTGCCCTGCTCAGGTGGAAGTAAATACAAAGTAAAAAAATGCAGTTATCTGTAAATTTAGTTTACAGTGCTAGTCTAAAATGTATTACTTTGAAAGATGCCACAATGTTTGTTATCACTTTCACCTTTTTCTATAGTATGTCTGCATTTACTAGGAATTATGAACTGATTTTGCACAAAAAAATATGTGATAAATGTCAAAACAGGAAATTAAATATGTCCAAACTACAATCAGCCTCACAATCAGTATCTGTTTCTTAAAACTTTAAATATGTCTGTTAGTTTAAGCTCACTTTCTTCTAAATAAGCTGTGATACAATATTCAATTTGTTTTTCAGTCTTAATCTTATCTATTTTGTCTTTTATTCATCTTTTTTACCTTCGATTCAGCTCAACGTCACATTCTCCTCATCACCCTTTGCCTTTTTTGTATCTACGTTTAATTTAAGTTGTATTTCATGCACAGCTAAATTTTTAAAGTGTGCGTGATTATATTTTATGGATAACGTCATAGCCAAATTTGTAAACCCACTCAATTTGTCAAATGCAGACACCGTGTAATGCTCCCCTGCTAGGAATCAGGGTTAAAATGCTTGACAGCTCAAATGCTAAACCAATTTTTACTGCCAGCATTATCTCCACTGTTTATTTTTTAACTTCATGCTCTGAACTTTCTTATCACAGATGAGTTTCTCTTGTTTTCTGGAAGCTGAGATGAGTTTTACCTCAAACATAATTAGGAGAACTGACATCCCAGAGACAAAACTTTGTAAAAAAAGAATTGTCCTGACAAGACCTGAAACAATAGCTGTGATATATCATCCAATTAGAATAACTTTGTTTAGTCCAACATATGGAGATAAAACTATTTTTATTAATCTAAAAGAAATATCTAAGTCAAAGCAAAAAAAAAATAAAAAAAATGTCTGAATTATTATTATTTTATTTTATTTTTTGCTTCTCTGGAGTCGAGTTATGAAGGCAACAGGTCCATGAGGGAAACCCAGACATCCCTCTCCCCAGTGACTCTCCAGCTGCTCCTGGGGATCCCAGGGCATTCCCAGGCTGGAGACCATGCACATTGTAACCATTCACAAACTAAAGTTACTGTCATTTTAAACTGTACAAATAAACTAACCTATATAAATAAAGGTTGAATTTTAAACACCGAGTTTAGCTCAAGTAAAGCTTACAGTATTTTTTTTTTGTTTGTTTGTTTTGTTTTGTTTTCTGGCCAATGCAGCAAAAGAACCCTTGATTTCAGAAGGCACAGAGTTCAATGATTTTATAGCACTTGTGTGAACAAAAAGGCACGGGTGTAAATTTAGTTTGACACGTTGCTTCATGAATTTTAAACAAGTAGTTTAACGTAGGAGCAGAAACACCTCAGTTTTGCGTTTTGCACCATGAAAACACAATGCTGCAAGCTCTCAAGTCACGGCTTCACAGCTGTTCTGCTATTATTAGGTTTCTATATTTCTGGCTGCAAAGCAGACATGTGAATGTGTGTGCATGCGTGTGCGTAACAGAGATCATTAGAACCCTGAGAGCTGGGCTAATTGACAGTAATGGGTTGTTGCTGTGGGAGAGGTGACTGGTGAAGGCGGGGTACAGGATCCATGATGTTTGGCAGCTTCTCCAAAGACCACTAGACTAAAAAGCGTCATTAGCATCACTCTTCAGTTTCTCGTGAAAAGATTTGTGTGTCTGGAGATCATGTTGCTCATTGCAAAACTCTTAGCTGTGACAAACAATGCCTTTTTTTTCCATGTCAAATTTGCTCCTTGGACAAGATTTCAGGTGATAATTGAAAGTTCATTTCACCATTTTGCTCAACCATTTGCATATATATTTACACAGAGGCACAAAGCAAACCCCATTTCCAGTCAATGTTTCTAATGGAATAGTACATTCATTAACAGTTTTTATTTGTTGTTGTTGTTGTTTTTCAGGAAAAGCACCCACCATGTTAGGCAAATGAGCAACTAGGTGTGAAATGGGATTTTGCCTTTTATTCAAAAATTAATGAAAAACAATAAAACCGTTTTCAAAAGCCAAGTTCATTGAAGGAAGGGGAAGAATAAAAAAACTGCTTCCTTTATTTCCGAGGGGTTCTGCGGTTGAATTGTAGACGGTTTTTTTTTTTTTTTGCGCTGCAAAGGGCCACAGAAGCAGTGACTTGCGCTAATGTAAATTACACCTACCAGCCCCGCACCACAGCTCCATTCCATCAACACACACAGGATAACTCATGCTTTGTCAAGCTGGAAATTTACAATTAATTCCACACAAACACGCACAATCTATGAAGGCTTTTTCCCCCAGTAAGCATTATATTCATTACATTTAGTTTGGGAGTGGTTCCCCACATAATCGATTGAATTGTGGATTCAATGAACATTGCTTTCTAATTTGACTTGAGTAAGTGGGTGACAAATAGTCCGGCCAGGAATCAATGAGGGAAATTATGTATACATGGAGGGAGGAGAGGGGCAGGGAGAGAGTCCAATGCAAATGACTACGTACTCCGACAAAGCAGGGAAGTGTGCACAGTCTTAGCCGCGCAAACACAATACAAACCAAATCAGTATTTCAACAAATCCTTCGTTTAATCTTGTGTATTCTGCATCAGCACAATCTAATAATTACAAAGAATTACAATCATATTCCTATATGAATTATTGATGCAATGTATAATCTTGTAATCCGTCATGCTGTTCTGCAGCATGAAGTACAACAAGAGCAAATTGAAACAAAAACACAATTAAAACTACATTTCTCCCACTGTCACTGCTTAAACCTCTACAGGAGACCAAACACTATGTTGCTATTTTTCTCTCAGCAGGCTCGTGTATACACATGAAAGCCATAGAAGCTTCTTCATATCCTATGCTATCAGTGTCTTTTACTCGCATCCATGTTTTTCATCAATTCTGCCAATTACGGTAAAAACAATTCCCCACATCTAAAAGTAATCAAATTCCAAGCATTAATTTAAAACTAAGCCGGCAGAAAATTCTTTAAACATGACAATTACAAGTCTACCATGTTGTCTTAAGTAAGGCTGTGCAGATATATGGTAATACAATAAGTTGGGGTATTTTAAAACACAACTAATTACTACAATTATCTTTACAAAACGCTTTGCAGTAAAACATGTTCAGTTTATACCATAATAAAACGATTTACGTTTTATTACATGACTCATGTAAGTCATGAAAATTAAACCAATCTAGACAGGTGACTTCATCACCATCACAGCCTTTCGCAATACAATAATGCAGAAGCGATCGGCGCGGAGACTGAAGAAAAGAAATCTGCAGTAGCTACAACGTTCAGTCCGTTACAATGAAAATTAATTTTAAAACATGGAAGAAGTTCAAATTAAGTTTATTGTCATTCACATCCCATGTGGTACATGAGGTGGAAGGAAATTATGTACTCTGGGTCCCAGTTACGTCCAACAATAGCAAAATATAAAGTGTAAAAAGAAACAGTATATAAGGATCTAGGATATAAACTAAGATATGCACTAAACGAACGCCAAGCGGTCCGCTAAAAGATCTAAGATATACGCTAAACACTAATCAGAACAAGCAGGAGCAGAGTTAGAAAACGTGATAAATGATAATCCCCATCCTATCACACAATTTTAAAATCTTCCTCAGTTTGGCTACAAGCAAAACACTGAATCAAATGTTCAGCACCCTAGAAAAGTTGGCAACGCTGCCTTGCCGTCTGCTCAGACCTGATCTTGTCCATATGTTGACATTTCAGTATGGTTTTTAAATAAACCTTAGACAGAACATTTAGATTTAACAGTCTGAACCAGTTTAGATATTTATTAATGAAAATAGCTGATGAAACACAGACATAAAATCGGTAAATGGACTGTACTTATATAGCGACTTTCTATCGTATCAAGACACTCAACGCAATCTGTGTCCTCATTTACCCATTCATACAGTGCTCTATTAGATCTATACAAAGACTAATCAGAGCTTTATCACATTCATACACCGATGGGACACACATCGGAGGCAATGAGGGGTTCAGTGTCTTGTCCAGGGACACTTCTGCATGTGGCTGCTGGTGGAATCAAACCCTCAACTCTTGCATTGGAGGACAACTGCTCTAACCACTCAGCCACAGCCGCTCCAGAAAAATGTTGGGGAATGTTTCATTTTAAAAAGTAAAGATTTCAACATGTTTTGGAAGTCATCAAAATCCACTAAATTATAATATAGTAACATTGTAATATGTCAAAGGAGTTGTACACAAAGAGTAACCTTGTATATTAAGTTATATTATTAAAGACATTTAAAGGTATCAGCTTTGAACATGAGTTAATCCTAGTTTGAGGTTCCATAATGATGCTATACATGGAACCAAGTGCGTCACGATATTTAGAGTAAATTTTATGTGAAAATTTCAAAAAGTAAGGAATCAAGCAATACATAAGGAATAATTTGAAATTATTTCGCCTGTCGGTTTTTAATAAGTGAAAATGTGTGCCTAAACAGGACTTTCTTATTGATTCGCTACAAATTTGCAAAGGTGTGGTTATCCAAGGTGTTTATTTGGTACTGGTCAGCTTTCAGATACTGGATGTTATGGCTGAGGAACGTTAAGCAGAAATCTGATGAATGATATCTAATATTGCTCTACTCAGAGAAAAAGAAACAATGTGTACAAATCCATCTGTGGGCCACTTGTGAGACAATACAACATATTTGATCCTCAGCTCAAAGATACAGGAAGGCCAGAAACATTTCAGACATAAATATAAATGGATAGAGGCACAAAAATACACCAAAACAGAAAGAAAAACCTTGCAGTTTTACCTCTGTGGATGAGTAAAACATGTGTTCACCACCCTTTATTAAACAGCTTGATGCCTACTACAGCTCTATAGGGGGGACTAATCAGCTCATCATTCTTAGATTACCACCTACTACCTTTACACCGCTACACATCCCAGCATCAGTGAATTCATTGCAAGTACACGAACACAAACGATGCATCTATTGTCTATAGAGGAAATCTTGCTCCCCTCTAATGGGGCTCTCTTTGCCAGCATTAATGTTGAGCTTGGAGTTTTGCTCTTAGACTAAATACTCCAAAATGTCCATTCCCTAGACACCAAACACTTTGAAAAAAAGGACACTGAGTGTTTAAGGGAAAAATAGAAAGTGGAGGAAACCAGGGGTGTTGTGGGTAAGATGTCAGAAATAAATAACTTAATTAGACATTAGGCATTTTGTTCCTACATACTGAATTTCTCTTTAGATATTGAACTTCCTCCCAAAACAGACCTTAGATAGTTTCTTAGATGCTCCACCATAAGATGTCATAAGCCTACATGTTTCTGGTCTTGCCTGTTGACCATACGCATTCACAATTCTAAAAAAATAGACTTCTTGTAAAGTTTTCCTATAATGGCATCATCATCATCAGCAAGCAACAGTGAAGAAGAGGAAATTGCCAATTGTACAGGTGAGTAGTTTTAGGTTCCTGGTAATCAATATCAAAATAAGTGCACGGTGGTAATTACACATCTCCTTGCAGGTAAAGAAAGCTCACAAAAGAAAATCAGAAATTAACAAAAATAATTAAACTCCTGAGCTATGTCCTTGTAAAAAGTGCACATCTTAATGGGGAGCATCGCAGCTTGAAAAGTTACAAACTGTCATTCAGTACGTACAACTGACACTGGCAAGCTGTGGAGAAGTGATTAAACTGGTCAATAAGATCATGTGTGACTATCGACCAACCAGAAATGATATCAGGAAAAGCAGAGTACAGTGCATAGCCTAAGGAATTCTTAAACATAAGTAAATCAACACTGCGACCACATTGTAACACTTTGCTGCAACCTGGCAACTATCACAAAAGTATTTACTGCAACTCAGCCTGACTTGTGACTTTATTTCTGCAGGCTGTCACACTACTGATTTATTTTACACTGCGACAAAAGTTGTGACCGTTTCTGAATGGATGATTTATATAATCAAGCTAACTTGTTGTGGTAGCATGAAGGGAAATTATCTATAATTTTATTACACAATGATAATTAAAATAAGCTTTAATCCTGAAAATATCCCTGCAAGCCTTCTTTGTGCTGAACAAGCAGCACAATTCATTTACTCAGCATCATTACACTCTACAACATTAATACCTTAGTGACAAATTAGAGATTAATTACTTGCGTTGTTGCCTGCTTTATTCCTAATGTTGCAGCTAAACTGACACGTGTGTTGCGTGTATGGGTGTGTTTGTGTATCCTTGAGGCAGGATGCTGCAGAATCACATTACCTCCCAAAAGCATAGTTTTGCAGTTGTCTTTGTTTGTCATTGCCATTCTTTTTCTCACTATCCCTGCCTTGTTTCGTCTGTCAGTGACCACCATTTAGTCATTTTGTGCTGCCCCCTACTCTGAAGCAGCTGCCTGGGAGCTTCGCCCTCAGGATGACAGGAGAGTGCTTGTTGCTTCCAAGCAAGTAACACAAAGAGCCAGGAAGAACAAGGCAGCTATCTGCTTCACAGCTTGCAGAGAGTCACATTGCCACCAGCAGTGGTCTAAAGGCCCTAGTAATGAGCACCATTCAGTTCTCCTTGCCAAGGGAAGGGAGCATAGAGGCTGGAAGGGTCAGGGTTTTATAGGCTAGGGAGATAAAGTAGTGAGTGGAAAAAGTGGACATAATGAGAATAAAAGGGTATGAAGGAGTTCTGTTGGGCTCAAAGCTCAATTCACTTTTGAAAATGGTGGTTTATTTCCCTGTTCGGCTGCTGAACACATTTCAAAAAAGCCTTTCGGGAACCCAGATCATAGTCCGGACCTCCAATGAGTCCCTCCGCCCAAAGCGAAAACACTCCGGCCAGCTGTGACCGCTATCCCGTGGAGGCTAAAGCTCCTCGAGTCGAAGTCAAATGGAAAGGCAGCAGGGCAAAGAAACAGAACTGTCACATTCCTCGACACAAATACACAAGGAGAAGACATGCGTGACCACACATCCACACACAAATCTGATGCCGAGCTAAACTAAAGCTAGGTCAAGCAGCAGATCTGCAGGAAACTCTCAGCTCTGTAAATGCACTGAGAGTTCAAGAGCTAAAGCCAGGTCAGGCAGTAAGAGGACCGGCTATCCAAGTACGATGAAGATAGTGGTAGCTGGAGCCGAGAGGGTTACAGAGAGAAAGTGAGAAGTTGTGAATGTTGAAAATGACAAGGAGAGAAGAGAGCCACAAGCTGACATGACGACAGGATTCTGGTGGCATTTTTCACAAAAATAAAATATAAACACTGGAAGACACCTGGAGGATTTAACTTGCAGATGTTTAGTAAGCATATGGATGCACTTATAATAAAATCTTAACTAATGGGGGAAATTTTAAAAAGAACATCTAAAATATGAACATAAGAGACTTCTGCCTATCAATTATTAAATGTTTTGGAAGTCATTTGTAGTATATATTGCAGACAGACCACAAAGGACTTAATTAATTACACACATCATGTAGTTCTGTTCTCAAGTGAGGGTAATGTTGCTGCTATAATGTAATCCAAATACAAGTATCTTCATGGCCCGAAGAAATAACAGAAACAGCAGCAGAGCATCTCAGATAGATGTGACAAAACAACATCCACTAATTTAAAAGTTAGGTGACAAACATTTCAAAGCTGATTTCACTTCTAAACTTACTCTGTTTTTATCTTCTGCTTCTCACAAAGTTAAGGCAAGCTAAAGGGAAAAAACAAAACTTTGGTATGGGAACAGGATGTTGGGAACTACAATTTGATTTGACACTTTTATTAACATTTTTATCTGCAGTGCCTCAGATATGACTTCAGAAATAAGACAGGAGGGAGCAAGTAGAAACAGAATTGTGGATGACCTTGGAAAGATGGAGTAAAATCACGCCCAACAGGAGAAATTTCCACAAGAAAATAAGACTTTCTTTAACCTTCAAAGTCTGAACTCTCTGCTCAAAATGCACACAAGTAACCCACATTTACAAGCGTGATAAGTAACTAATTCATCTAAGTGTTGCCCCACTTCGCCCCATAGGGTGCAGCATGTGCAGGTCAAGGGTTTAAACGAGAGCTACTTTCACCATGCCTCTACCATTTTAATAGGGCCAGAGGAGAAGCAGAATCAATTTAGAGAACAATGCGTTGATCAAAAGATGGAGTAAAATATTGATCTGAAAACTGCAATAAATTGGCCTCTATTTCAACATCTAGCTCACATTAACACCAAAGCTGGCCAAAGCCCTTGGAGCTTTTGCCCATTTCTAGATCAGAGGAGCACATGAATTTGAGAAGGGGGTGTTGTATTTATTGAGGCTCAGACAGGAAAGTTTGTACGTGCCGCCAATGGCTCTTGATCTACGTGCACGGTGATACATCTCTACATGCATCATTAACAAAGCAGCGTACAGCGAAAAGTCCTTCACTGCTGTAAAACTGCATGTATCTCTCAATGTGGGCAGGAAAAACACAAAGCAACAAAAGATTAATGGCAGCGTCCCCCATCAGACCCTTAGCTGTGTACAGAGGCTGCCTAATGCAGTCACTGGCAGCCGTTGTGGAACGCTCCTCCACCTCTCCTCTCCATCCCTCCTTCTTGCCATCATTACCACTGCCACCAGATAGCAACGATGCAGGGAAAATTGTGGTGTGGTCCCAACATCCCACATCTGCTACCAGAGAGAGCACAAGACAGGCAGACTGGGAGGAAGCTGTGGAGAAAAAAATAATAATAATAAAAAGGGGATTGTTGATGCTGCATGCTGAGAGTGTGGGAGCAGAACAGACCAGTGAAGTGAAGGAATGGGATGGAGGAGGCAGGAGCATGAACAGGAAGAAAAAAGAAGAGGGTCCTTATGAGACTGATGTATAATAAACTGCATGAACAAGTCTTCAGGGAAAGCATATTTTCGAGCTCAACGTAGACCATCTGAAAGAGGAACTGACAGACAAGTTAGACGCAAGACACACACGTATCAGTATGAACTCTGTGTGACTCTTAACCTTATTCATATTTATGAGAATTCATACATCATCAAACTGCTCTGATAACAGTTTTGTGGAGTCTTTCATCGCATCGGTCAGGTTGATTAATAATTTCTGTGCTGCGTGAAGTTGCTGTAGGGAGCACTAAAATGTGACATACAGCCAAATGTTCTGGGCTCTCTATGCTTTTCTCAACAATAATGCTTTCATCAGAAAATAATAATTGAAGTAACATTTTGCAATACTACACATTCAAAGATATTGCTAATGATTTGTTGATACTCATAAAACCATAAAGTGACATTATCTTGCTTAATAGCTGAAGGATGTGTTTGAAAACCACTGCAATCTGAATTATTGAAGATACTGTGATATGTTTTCAAATTGCCATATTTTTCGGACTATGAGGTGCATTTAAAATCCTTTAATTTTCTCAAAAATCGACAGTGAGCCTTATGTATTAATTCTGGTTGTGCTTACTGACCTCAAACCAATTTTATGTGGTTATTGTGAATGAGTTGAATAAAGTTTGACTTATCTGACTGTTTTGTTTTGCTTAATGTGTTTTATAATCCGGTGCGCCTTATGTATGAAAACAGACCGATTCATTGATATTGCACTTTATAATCCGATGCGCCTTATAGTTTGAAAAATACAGTAAAGTAAAGACCAAACATTCCTTCAAGAAATATACATCACCCACCGTCATTCAAAGTTTAAAGCTAAGATCATTTTATGTTGAGAAATTAGCTGTTGTCAAACATTGCAAAAAAAAAAGTCATGCAATATAGTAAAGATGTGTGATATGACAGCTCTTGGAGTTTGTTTTGTGACTGACTGTCAGCAAAAATAACACCAAAGTTTATATTAATTTCTGTTACTGAGATATGGATTAGATATGCACTGAGATATGGCCACGTTTGTGCAGGCTCAAGTTAATTAGCTGTGGCAGACATCTTGAATTGGGATGACTCCAAAAGGTAATCGGTTATAGATGTACAGCCAATGATTACTTTCTGAGTTTTATTGAGTTACAGCCAGTGATTCATGAACAAAAACAATATTGCAATGCCTGTAATGGAGGGCGATTATGAAATTACACTTTGTGTGATTATAGAAAAAAAATCTAACTTAAACCAACAAACCAACATTTTTTAGTCAGGTCATCTGGACAGTTTCTTTCTTTTTTTTTTTTTTTTTTTTTTTTTTGTGCTGAAACATTTCACCTTCCACCCAGAAGGATTCATCAGTCAAGGAAACACAACACAAAACTGATGCTTCTCCCAACAGCTTACTCACAAAGTAGCACCAACATAACTGGTTTGTTCCACTTTGGAGGAAGCTGTTGGGGGAAGAATCAGTGTTGAGTTGTGTGTTTCCTTGACTGATGAAGCCTTCCGGATGGAAGGTGAAACGTTTCAGCACAAAAAAAAAAAAAAGAAAGAAATTGTCTAGATGACCTGACTGAAAATTGTTGGATTGTATACCTGGATTATTGAGCATGTTGTTGGTTAAACCAACAAATTATAGGGAACATAAAACTACCTTCACCAGGTCTGCTTAATCCAGTTTTTATGCCCTCAAGGATAAAAACCTCTTGATTGATACTTTTTGTGCACCCACACCAGCTGATCGTGTTCATCTCAGTAGATTTTTTTTATCTGACAGACCTATATTAGAGTTGTTTTTTTATTTTGTTGAACCATTCCTCTACCAGTTTTGTTCTACACATTGGAACTGTTAAAGGCGCGAGCTGGCCGCGGGCCACCGGATCCAGAAACCCCCTCCAGCCCACGTCCTTACCCCTGGCTCGAACCTCCCTCAGAAGTGGCAACTCGTGCTAACAAATAAATCAATGAGATGTCAATTAAGTTTTATCAATTATATTAAAAAGGCAGGAGAAGATTACAGTTTTACAGCGCTGGACTCTCCGGACCGTGTCGCGTACACAGACCCGGAAGAGCCTCGAAATCCCGTGTCAATGCTAATTTAAGGGGTCATATGACTCCTCCTTTCGCAGAAAGGGAGCTCAGCCTATCAGTGTATGAGGGGGGGTGACTAAGTGTGGTTTTATGTGGACTGACGTGTTAGGAAAAACATGAGACGGTGCTTCAAAGCCTTCCTACGTGATGTGGCAAGCAGACTATTTCTTGACAGATATTGAATCATCAGGGAGACTCTCTTAAGAGTTTGCTGGCCCAGTTTAACCCAGTCAGAACCGGGTCATAATTTCATCATAATCCCGTCTCTGAGCAGATCAAAAACATAGGACCAGTCTAAATAGGAAATATCGTAACAGAATAAAAAATTCAGAAGAGGTTGGTAAAAACTGTAGAACTCTAAAGAGTGTTTCTATATATATATATATATATATATATATATATATATATATAAACACATTTAGGTGCTTATCTAAATTTTGTTATGTAATATATGTATATTATGTTATATATATATTTCCCTTCTTTCGGTTGCCCCCTTTCTTGGGGGTTGCCACAGTGAACCAACTTAAACGAAGACTTGGCAACTGCTTTTACACTAGATGCCCTTCCTGATGCAACCACAGACCACTGAACTACCACAGACATCTGTGTGGAGCAGAGAGCTGCCATCTAGGGTGCCCAGGGGAGCAGATGGTGGGCCTTGCTCAAGGGCAGAATGAGAAAATGAGGGTGGAGGCAGGTGGAGGTGTTTCACCTTTCCCACCCACATTTTGATGTTGTTGGTCGAGGGAGTTGTAACCTTCTGATCACAGGCCCAACTGCAAAGGCTATAGAAGTTGGGCCTGTAATCAGAAGGTCACCGGTTCAACTCCCTGGACCAACAACATTAAAATGTGAGTGGGAAAGGTGTATGTAATATATGTATACTGTATATATGACGTGACTTCAGCAGAAGTAAGGAGTACCTTCAGGAGGATTAATCCGCACAAAGCAACTGGCCCAGACAACATCCCCGGAAAAGTGTTGAAGGAATGTGCTGATCAGCTCTGCGGGGTGCTGACAGACATCTTTAACACCTCACTTACCCTGGAGACAGTTCCCACCTGCCTGAAGACTGCCACCATCATCCCAGTCCCAAAAAGCTCTACAGTGACTGGTCTGAATGACTATCGGCCAGTGGCCCTCACCCTGATAGTCGCTAAATGCTTCAAAAAACTGGTCATGACTCACATAGAAACAACCATCAACATCAACGAGGACCCTCATCAGTATGCATACCGTGAGAACCGATCAACAGAGGATGCCATCTCCTCTGTGGTCCACACTGCGCTCAACCACCTGGAGCAGAAAAACTCTTACGTCCGTATGCTCTTTGTGGACTTCACATCCGCCTTCAACACCATGATCCCCCAAACCCTGATGGACAAACTTTCCACACTAGGACTAAGCCCCTCCATTTGCAACTGGGTACTAGACTTCTTAACAAACAGACCACAGTTAGTGAGGATCCACAACTTCTCCTCCTCCACCACAACCCTCAGCACTGGCTCTCCTCAGGGATGTGTGTTGAGCCCCCTCCTGTTTACTCTGCTCACGTATGATTGTGCAGCTACCCATCCAGGCTGTCCTATTGTAAAGTTTGCAGATGATACAGCGGTAGTGGGATGCATCACAAACAATGATGAGTCCAGCTACAGGCAAGAGGTGGAACACCTGGAGAGCTGGTGCAAAGAGAATAACCTTCACATCAATGTGAAGAAGACAAAGGAGATGATTGTGGACTTCAGAAGGAACAAAAACATCTACACCCCCCTGAACATAAGAGGATCTGCGGTGCAAGTGGTCTCCAGCTACAAGTACTTGAGTGTACACATGAATGACAACCTCAGCTGGAGCAACAACACCACCAGCCTGATCAAGAAAGCTCATCAGAGACTACTTCCTCAGACGGCTGAGGCGAGCTGGTCTGGAAAGCTCAGTCCTCACCTCCTTCTACAGGTGTGCAGTGGAGAGCATCCTGTGCTCCAGCATCAACGTGTGGCATGGAGGCTGCACAGCTGCAGAAAGAAATCTTTGCAGAGAGTGGGGAAGGCTGCACAGAAATCTGTCGGAATCAGCCTCCCCACCATCACAGACATCTACACCTCCAGATGCAGGAAGAGGGCCACCTGCATCATGAAGGACCTCACTCACCCAGCACACACACTTTTTGCCCCACTCCCCTCAGGAAGGAGGTTGAGGAGCATTAAGTATAGAACCACTAGACTGAGGAACAGCTTCTACCCTGAGGCTGTTAGACTCATGAATCTCTAACTAGAATAATCACTGTGAAAAATCACATCATGTTGCTGCTGATCTGTTTCATGTTGCTGCTGATCTGTTTCAATGTTGATGTGTTCATGCGTGCTCATCTGCTCACACAGACTCATGTTCATGTTTGTGCTGATGTTCAATGTTTTTATGTTATGAGTGCTTAGTGTAAATTTAGTTGATGTTTTTCTTAGTTCATATCTTAGATGTTATTACCGTTTTTCTTATACATTTTATTGTTGGATGTAACTGGGACCCTGTGTACATAATTTCGCTCCACCGCATGTACCACATGAGGTGCGAATGACAATAAAGAAACTCTGACTCTGATAGTATAAGTCCGTTGACAAACTGTTATACAGCAATCTATAGCAATGATCCAGACAAGAAAAGACCTTGTATATTTTCGAGCTTGATGTGTGACCTTGACCTCGAAGTTGGAGTGATGAAAAGTGTATGTCACTCTGTCTGATGATGCATATATGTATCAAGTTTCGCTAAATTATCTTGAGCAGATCAGAAGTTATGGGCCAGATAATCATACCATAATGGTCCCTTTATTTTATTTATTTTTTTGGTCACAGAAAAGTGGACTTTGTTTTTGCCACAATAAAAATCACCTTCCAACGACTCTACTTGTAGATGTGCTCAATCACAATACATTAGTAACCAAATTACAAATGACATTTTTTGCAACATTTCAATTTTGTATAAAACTTCTTTGGCGATTAGACTGTAGTTGTCCAATAGAACGTTTGTCTTTTTCTTCCAAAGCTACTCGGCTACAAAATATAAGTTAGTTCAAAGTTGAGTCAGTAGTTCTCAATCTAACCAGATTCTATCGCTGTAATAGACGTCAGTATTTTGTCATATTGTTGGATTCAACTGGAAGACTGTTTCTGTCTCACTAATACGTTTCTTTCTACCTTTAAATCCTCCCCCAAAAATTGTTTCATCTCAGCTGCTGTGCATCTGCCTCTTTCCCCCTCTGCTTGATCTTTATCTCAGCACCTCTCCCTCCATCATTCCCTCTCCCCATGGATCATCCATTAACTACCAGCATGGTTCCTGAACGGTAAGAAAAATCAATGGCTCAGACATTCCCTTTAAACACCAGTGATTTTCAGATCCAATTTAAGCATGTGAGTTTTAAGAGGATTTTATTGATGACATGGGTACAGTGTGAATTATTTCATGAATAAAAGTCGGAGAGGACAGAGGTTGATTGTGGCTGGACATACAAACTGTTTACTCTACAAAGAAGGAAAGATGGATGGAGAGGACGCAAGAAAAAAAAATAAAAGCTGATACTGTTTATAAGAACATTACACAATATTAATTTGCTTTAAAGATGTTTTCTTGCTTCTTTCAGCTTCCTCATTTGTATCCTTGTCTCCGTGATTTTTTTAATGTTTTATTTTGGTGGGGAGGAGATTAGAGCACAATGAGTCTGCCAGTGGAGACAGCGGCAACACGTTGCAGTGACCCAAATACAGCAACATGCCGTGATGATTGGCTAAGGGAAGGAGCTGGTTGGGGGTGTAGTGTGCAGCACATCACCATGGTACCTTTGAAATTCAAACATGTATATTCAAGCAAAAACTGGACCAGTTCACTTTTTATATTTTATCAACAACCCTGCTCCAATCTTTCCTGCCACTCACCTGTCACTCCATCCAGCTTTGCCCTCATGTTTCCACATTCTGCAATCCCTGATTCTGTTTCCTTCTTTTCTTCCATCACTATGCTACGTTTCCTTAGAAAACATGCAGGTTGAGATTAAGCGTGTCAAAAAGAGAGACAAAAGAGAACGGTAAAAAGGTATTCATCAATTCTTAATCAAAGCAGGGGCATCAAATTGTGTGGTACTACTGTACGCCAAGTCGCACATTTCCTAAAATATTTGCATCTGCAATTTCTTGCTCTCATATCCGTCACCATCTCAGCTTCCATTATCACCTCATTAGAAAGAGAGTTCACTATTGAATTCCATTTAGCCATAATGGTATTTAAGCTGCAGATGTGAGTGAAGCCCTCTGTGGACTGAAGTTTATGAATATGAAGCTTTTCAAGGAAGAAAATGCATCCTTATCATGCTCATGGTTTCTCTGCACGAGAATAGAAAAGAGCTGTTAGCAATCCAGTGACATTAATGCAATATATCTCATTTCATTATATGCCACGCTCACGTCTTTTTGCTGGTTACTCTGGATTTCTGTCAAGCTACTTTTCTTTCATCAAATGAGACTCCATTAAGGTGAGAAACCTGGAGTGGGTACTTAAATGTGGAAATAATGAAAGTCACTCAAACCATCCAAAAAAAGTTATCTCAAACTTCATGACCCAGTATATAAAGCAGGTTATCTGATTAAATATGAACTCAAAATTCAACAAAGATACAGCATGAAGGTTTTGACACCGATATAAAAAAATATACTCCATAATCTGAGAAAAACATTTCTCTTTTTGTTATATTCATTATGCAAAAGACATGCTGTGTAAATATATATATATATATATATATTTTTTTTTTTTTTTTTGCTTTTTGCTTTGTGTACTGTTTAATGGACTGAACAGATGTGTGAGTGAGTTATATCTGTGTACACAAAATAAAATGTTCACCAGTCCCTAATTATGTAAAGGTAAAAGAATAAACACCTGCACAAACACCTTAGTAAGCTGCAGCCTGAGGTAACGCTACAGGTTAAAATCTCTCTGCATAAACTGAAATCTGCAGAGTATGTTGCCACAATGAGGCTGCAGGGAACCAACTATTTATAGAACCTCTGTTACTCCAACCTCCTCCTCTTCTCTGTCCTTCATTCTTTTTAAATATGCCCTCAAATCTTTCATTACATCTTGAAAAAAATGAAATCACTAACACCTTTAAAGTACTGATACTCCAATGTGCTCACAAGGACACCTTGTTGTGAGTTTTTTACCCCCCAATCTTTTCCCGGTCCCTATTTCTGCAGAGTTTCTGTCCCCGGGGGATGCAAATGAGGCCAAATGTTCTGTTATGCAATTTAATCAAAGTGACGATGCTGGTGGAGGCTTACAGAACAGGAGGAAACTCTTCAAGACTAACTTGATACCTAAAGGCTGGATTAGAATATCTACCAATATCATCTTATCAGTCTAGCATATTTAATGGAATAACCATGGAAAAGGCTGTTTTTGTGTATCTCCTCATTTAAGATTCATTAAGTAAATATTCATGAACACTTATTAGTTTATTCGTTCCATTTCCACCTGAACATGCATCCATTCCTCGTGTGTGCAAATATTTGACATGGGTGGTCACACTCGGAGTAACATGAAGGCGCAGCCGCTTGGTTCAAACTGACATCAGTAGCTTATAAAAGTGCCCAAGGCGCACAACACACAGCTACTTCACATTCACTAGCACCAACCAGCTGCTGTGTGCGTTTGTCTGTGCTCGTCTTCCTGTACATTCATACCCAGACATTCAGGTTTCACTGAGGTTTGGGTCAGGAGGACAGCTGCAGTGGATGTGGGGGCATGTAAGGAAATGCTGGGCACTACCTCATGTCTAACATGTAAACTAGACATTTCAAGTAAACCTCTGCTGTAGCACAGAGTAAAAGGCACGATCACACAAAGCACACAGGGATGGTCAGTGTTTCTGCAGGGAACAATGTCCTGAGAGATAAACAACATAAATAAAATTTAACTGACAAAAAGAAGCCAAGAAAGGCAAGAAAAAAAAGGAGATGGACCAAGTGGACAAGCAGACAAAACAGCAGAAATGGGCAGAAAAAATAAAACACAAATATGAATTGCTCTCAAAATACCATCCTAAACATAGCCTTTTCCTCCTTGTTCTTTATTTTGGAGAAGATAAAGTTCACTTACCTGAGCATGGTACAACCAAATCAATAACCCTCCCAGAGGACATCTAATATTTTTCTAAAGGCTCAGACAAAGAAAAGGGGAAAGGGAGGAGGTGCAGGAAGGTTCACAGGAATGTATGCATCGTTGCAGTTCAAAGAAAAACTCACAACAGGCTGAACAAATTTATTTAGCAAGTAAAAATGTATTGCAAACATAAAAAATGTTAAACAAAATACTTAACATGACTATAAATCAAGATTATTAATAAATTAAATTAAAAAGCCGTTGACTTTGAGTTCATAGGTCGGAACAGTTGTAGCAAAGCTGGCAACTCCAATCAAAACTTCTACTTATGGACATCTTCGTCTTGCTTCTCTGCACAGCTCAACTCAGTGTCACAATCAAACACACAGCACATTATCACTTCAGGATGTCACACAGTCACATTTGTTTACAACTTGAAAATGTAGTCACATCCATCCATTATCTTTACCCTCTTCTTCCTTTTTGGGTTGTGGGTGTCACTGGTACCCATACCCAGCAGTGACTGTGCGAGGCGGGTAACACACTGGACAGATCTCCAGTCCGTCACAGAGAGGGACACATAGAGACAAATGAGACAACCATTTACTCTCTCACTCTCACCTAGGAACAATTTAGTTACCAGTCAGCCTAACATGCATGGAGTACCCGGAGAAAACCCAAACGTGCATGGAGGTTATGGTTATGCTGTTTATTTGTCATATGCAGGTTAACACATGGTCAACAGAGCAAAGAAATGTTCAGGATGAGAAGAACCGATTTGACTCGCTGAAAAAACAAAACAAACAAACAAACAAGAAATACTAAGGTGTGCAATAAGGGTACGAAATAAAGTACCAAAAAAGTGAAAAAGAAATATAATGTTTAGAAGAACCAAAGTAAAATAGTAAACAACAACATGGTAGAGTATGACGGTGAAAGCAGAATGAATTTGTATGAATAAGTATTTCACAGATGGTAATATAAGCTTAAATGAACATGATATATATTATCTATTTCTATTATTTTATCTATATGCATCTCTCTCTCTCTCTCTCTCTCTCTCTCTCTCTCTCTCTC
>NC_056507.1:17722829-17736731 GCF_014905685.2 Nematolebias whitei | reverse complement strand
ATATGTATACATATATATGTATATATATATATATATATATGAGAGGCAACAGCTTTTGCACCCTAGATTTGTCACATTAAAAGTTAATTTTGGGGGACTTGCCAACAACAAAAGCAGCCAAACTTGAACCACATATTTTTATTTTTATTTTAGACCATAACAATCTTTGAAAAATGTTTTAACCTCAAGCATGTACATAACTCATGCATAAATGGACTGTACTTATCAATAAACTCAAGTGCTTTACACTACAATCTGTGTCCTCATTTACCCATTCATACAGCACTCTACTAGATCGTTACAAAGAATAATCACAGCTCTATCACATTCATAGACTGATAGGACACACATCGGAGGCAATGAGGCGTTCAGTGTCTTGCCCAGGGACACTTCTGCATGTGACTGCTGGTGGAATCAAACTCCCAACTCTTGCATTGGAGGACGCCTGCTCTAACCACTCAGCCACAGCTGCCCCGCATAACTACTACTGTATAAAGAGACAAAACCTTCGAACATGTTGTGTTGCATATACAAAGTAGGTTCAGAGTGAATCAGATATTTTGTATGTGAGTGTGCAGATAAATGCTACCAGCCATCCTTTCCTTACTCCTTACATGAGCTTTCGGACTCTTAAAAATGGAAAACATTACAATCATAAAAGGTGTACATGCTGAAAATGGATAATGCAATGATTTCAGAGCCAACAAGTTTTAATCATTTTAAAAAGAAAATTGAGCATGCAAAGTTGTGTAACCAATAAAGTTTTTACAAATTCTGCAGCACAACTGAATCCCAGCAGGGTATCTGTTTCAGTTTTTCTGAGCACAAACCAGATTACCTTTTTAGGATGCTGTTTTAACACTTCTTCCTTTTTGGTTCTCTATTTTGTAATTTTCTTAAATGTTTTCTTTGCTATTGCTACAACAGAGGCGCATTAATATTACGTGACTAAATGTGTAATTTTATGAGATAGCACAAAATTTGTGTTATTAATGACTCTCAGCTACTACCACATTAAATATGATCTAAATAGAAGTTAAATTGGCATAGCCCCTTTTTGTGTTGGCTAATGCTGAATAGCTCTGGTGACCATCTTTAATTGGGCGGAGTCAAAAAGTTCCCACATGCTTGATGCAAACATTTATAATGGCAAAAATTTGTAAATGATTGCCAAACAAATTGGCATCCAAATAATCCTAAAACAGCTTCATTCTGCCATCTTAACTTACCTAAAACTGTCCAGAGCTTATGTGCTTTCATCATCAACCAATCAAAATCTTACTTCTAACCTACAAAGCTCTCAACAACCTAGCTCCATCTTAAATTTGAGATCTTATTGTTACATATTTACTTAACAGAGCACTTTGCTCACAGACTGCAGGCTTACTCGTGGTCCCTAGAGTTTCCAAAAGCAGAATGGGAGAAAGATCTTTCAGTTATCAGGCTCCTCTCTTGTGGAACCAACTTCCAGTTTCTGTCTGTAAACCTGACACATTGTCCAGTTTTAAGACTGGGCTTAAGACTTTCCTTTTTGATAAATCCTTTAGTTAGGGTTGCCTTGCTATGCTGCTATAGGCTTAGACTACTGGAGAACAAATTGACCTCATTTCCTTAAATGATTTGCTAAAATTTAATAGTTTTCATTTGATACTATTTCTATCTTAACATGTGATTCTTGACCTGCCATTGTGTATCTGTTCCTACCAAACCCAGCCAGGCGAAGCAGATGACCACTTGTCCTGACTCTGGTTCTGCTAAAGGTTTCTTCCTCATGAGGGAGTTTTTTCCTTTCCACTGTCGCCTTCATGCTTGCTCAAGATGAGAGTTCTGCAATGGAGTTAAACTCAAAGCAGTCTGCTCCTCAGATAAATAATGTTAAATTATAATTTTTATGTATGAATGTTTCTGTTCAGTGCTCTGAGATGACTTCTGTTGTGACTTGGCACTATATAAATAAACTGAATTGAACTGAGAAATTTTGGGTGTAACTGGGACCTTGTGTACACAATTTTGTTCCACCTCATGTACCTCACGTGATGTGAATGACAATAAAGAACCTTGAACTTGATCAGAAGAAAGTAAGACCTTGTGAAGCTGCACAAGTCTAAATATGTAGAGCAACAGATACAACACAGAAAGAAACAAAGTTTATCTTAGCTTTTTTTGAGAATTTCTTTAAGATCCACCTCTCAAAATGTTCTTATCCAATCGTTGAGCAAAAAAGGACACTGAATTTGAAAAAAAGGGGGGTTCTCCAGCCTTCAGTCAATACTCTGCAAATGCTTTTGACAGCTCAGACTCATCTTTGAAAAAAACAAAAAAAAAACAATCTGCTTGAAGCAGGAAATAAATTTGCATGTCGTTTTTCACTCCTATCTGCTGCCCTTTTTCAAGCGGCAAGCTGACAATCTAGTAGACGGAGTGAGGAAATCCAGAGTGGTGAACTCAGGAAAAGTTTTCCGCTTTCCCCCTAACTGGTGTTTATCTGACGATCCTACTAAGTCAGCGCAGAGATGAGAAGGGAGCGGTTATGCAACACCAGCTCGAAGATGAGCTCAACCAATGAACATTCTGATCGGAGACTTCTGCTTAGTAACATAATCACACTTAACACACAGGGGAGAGACAGAGACGCAGGCTTAGACAGAGAAAAAGAGTGAGGAGTGACTAACAGGCAGAGGCAGAGAGTGAAATGAGATGCTGTTAAAAAAAAAACTGGACATGATGAGTAAGACAACGGAAATGCAAAGAGACAATGAAGTGAAGCGGAGTCATATTCTGTTTGACAAATCTGTGTAATATATACGTGGGTAAACCTTTTGTTTGATGTCACATGTAAGCTTTAGCCGTGATGGGAAGCAGGAAGGCATCAACACCCACCTCCACACCCACCTGTAGCTACATGCCACTGGTCTCCTGGGCAACAGGATGGGAATAACAGCAATGAGATGTCAGGGTGATACCCACCACTGCTGATTCTTCCTGCGAGGGTCGGAGCAAATAAACGTAATGTTTACATAGTTTGTGCTCTCAAATGAATAGAGCTTTATATATGCGCACACTGTAAACACACAGTTACATTGAGGAATAGTGATTTTTTTTTAAAGCTTTCTGTTTACCCATCTAAAATAAACTCCACTGTCTGCACTCCACCGTTTTGCCTTTAAAAAATAGCTAAAGCTTTATTTGAACACAGCACCACAGGTGTCTGAACAGAAATTATTACTCCAGAGATGTAATCCTCAAAAAAGCTAGCTATTTTGTGGGAAACATAGGTATTTAATTTCTTGCTGAGAGTTATTTAAATAATAGGAATATTTCTATTTTCATGTCAGTTAAGCAACTTAGCTCAGCACGAAGTCTGATTCTGCAGAAAGCTAACCACAAAACATAAAAACAAACATTTTAAATCAGAAATGACCGTCTGCTATTAAAGCAGGCTTTAATTTTGCAATGAGACAGGCATTTTTCGCAGAGACTTCTTAGAAAGTCGTGTAATCTGCATGGATTTCCATCACACCAGTGGCTACTTCAAGAATCCTCTATCACTAAAATTTACCTATTCTGTAAATAATCTCTTTAATGTATTTTTACAATAGTAAGAGCATGCCAGTGCATGTACTTGTTTGTAAAACTTGATGTATGAGCTTTCTGCATGCATGTGTGCTGAACGAGTTGTTTAAAATCAGACATTAATCGTCATGATTAAACAAATCAATGTAAAGCTGTGCAATGGAAATGCTGACAGACTAAGTACCTATGAGCATGGAAGAGAGCAGAGTAGATGGATGAACTAAACTCATCTTGTAATGCATTAGACAATAAGACATACAGCACATGTACACAGAATAAGCTACAGTGGTAGTAAATGGTTGTTGCATTTAGAGGTGGGTGTTTTCTTCATGCACTTACATTTGCATTGATTTGAAACAGCTATAGTTATAAAAAAAATAAATAAATAAAAGCACCTGGGAGTTGCACAATGCAGAAAAAGAACAACCAAAGTGAGTGTGTTTGAACTTTCTTGTTCTCTGTTATGTAGTGACTGCAGTGACTCTGACATTTCTTTTCTGCTCTGATCCTTTCAACCTCTGCTCCATTTGAGTACAAGTAGTAAAATGCCTCGTGCTGCCCTTTCTTCACCCTTCCATTTTCATGCCCTCCTTGCTCCGGCCTTTTCCTATTTTTCCTTATCACCTTGCCTCTCATCTATGACAGGACTTGGGAGTACTGCTTCCAGGTCCTGATTTGTATCTCTCTAACTCCCTCTTCTCCTCTCGTCTCATGATTCCCCTTCTTTCCCCTCTCTATCTGTGCTCTGGTCTGTGCTCTGCGGCTTTTTTCGTCCATGTCAGAACAGAAATGCACCCTGATTCCTATCTCTCTGCTCTTTGAAGAATACACAATGAGAGATGCTCAGCAAACAATATTTACCACACCTTTTCTCCTCTAGCAGTCTCCTTTTTTCCCCACAAGGGATGTAGGGATGTATGTATTTCATATGATTTCAGTCTCCTCTCCCAGTGGAAAAAAAGTATGCCTCCGTTTATCAGTACAAAAGAGGTGTTTTGGGAAATAGGGACTGTATAAACATCACACAAATGTGAATGCATCTACTGCGCACAAACAGCACAGGTCCATTTATAATTTGCAAAATGTCACAGACAATTCAAAATGAGATGATATGCACAAAAAATGTATGACCCAAGGCAAGTTTAGATTACTTCCTTTTAAAATACCTCTTATCACTATTTTGCCACTTACCTCCATCTCAGAGCGTAAAAGAATTTTAATGGATATGAAACTCTGTAAGATGGAAATGTTGTTTGTGCTTGAGGCAGTGTGCACAGGTGAGCTTGTTCACTCTCTCACATTTTTGCCGTCTTTGTCTTCATATTTGTTCACATGTAAACACAGGTATCAACACACACACTCAAGCACGTGGAGGACGAGGTTGTTGCATCGCCAGCCAGTTGTCAGGGTGATATTCATCTGTGAGGTGAACACCCTTTAAAATCAACATTACCAAATTTTTGGCCTATAATTAGCATTTTTTTATTATTATTTTTGGATCATTTGCATGCCCTGTGACTTATACACCAAAGCAGCGTATTTTCCCATATTTATAAACCAATTTTTGGCTGAATCGGCTTTTGAAAATGCAGCTGATTTGACCATCAAAGTGCATTTATTAAGGAAAAGTTAGACTGAGAGACACCTTTACTATAATTTCGAGCAAACAAACAATTGTTTTTAGGTGGTTATCTTGTTAAACTTTGAAGAAATGCACAGCGGGTCGCCCTCTGCGCATTCTTGTTTCCGCGTATCGGCTTTTGAAATGCAGCTGATCTGACCGTCAAGGTGCATTTATTAAGAAAAAAATAAACTGGGACACACATTTAATATAATTTCGAGCAAACAAATAATTGTTTTTAAGTGTTAATCTTGTTAAATTCTTGTTCAAGTCCTCCCGTGCACGCTCCCATGGCTGCCATTTGTCAGCCAATCGATTTTTGGCACAACACCGTCCCACATTTCCGGGTTCGGCCCACATTTCCAGGTTGTCAGCGGTGACGCATAATAGATGCGACGTATACAACGAAGCAACGTATTTATGGATTTTTCCACTTTATTAGACATACAGTATTTGGACTGATGCGACTTATAGGGCGGTGCGACGTGTACGGTGGAAAATACGGTAATCACTTCATTCATAGTGTTTCCATGTTGCTCAATGCTCTAACTGTATTTCCTTTTTTTTTTTAGGTTTTCTCACTTGCCATTTGTCGGACACACATTTCTGACAGTTGAATGGAAAGGAAAGAAGAAAAATTTAAAAACGGGAGTGCTTTGAACAATGTTATCAGACCAGGTCACAATACTGTGGAGCTGCTGCTGTTTGTGCACCCCCACCAAGGGTTGAATAAAAGCTGAAGCTTTGGCTAAAAGCTCTAAGTTCACAGTTCACCAAAACTCCAAAGTGTGTGTTTGGCAGGTTGAAGTGAAACTAAAGGACAAACTCACTTCACGAGTGTCTCTGCAATTTACGGTTGCTTTTAGAATTGGTTACTCTCAAAACGATTCCTTGAAAACTAATATCAATCAATAACAGCTTACATTTCAATATAATCAATCATGCTTCTCGAACTTTACTGATCAAATTCAGCGTTTTTATTTATTTATTCATTTATTTATTTTTGTCATGTTTCACTGGTTCAGCTTTTTGTCAGCTTTCAAAACCACAACCTGACATAAGAGTTGTACATTTTGGCTGACCTCACGATTCAAACACAATTCTTCAATCACCAGTTTAATATGTCTCATTGTGTTGCATACATTAGTTATAACTACATTTAGCCATTTTTCCAGTAATTATTTTTTTCCAAACTAAATGTATTACTTAGTATTTTTAAAATAAAACCGACAACTAAAAGTAATGTAAAAAATCCGAGTAACATACCTCAGTGGTCAAAGGTCTCTGAGCTCCACAAAGCATATTTAATAGTGACTTAACAAGCAGAAAGGTAGAGCAGGAGTCGTTTTCAGCCATTATAGAGTATAAACACGTCCTAATCGACTCTGATGTGCATCAGTAGTGAGCTCCAGGTGAACTATAATCTTCTCTGACCAATAGTGTTCTCCCCTAACCATAACCTGGTGAGATTAAAGCACAAATGTATAATTATACTTACAGTCTGATGTGAAAGCACAGAATACATGTGACACAATTACTGTTTATTGCTGGCAGGATAGGTTGTTAAACAGATTACATAAAGGTCAAATAAAAATACACAGTATGAAATTGACCACTTCCCTATGTACTGCTGCACCACTACTGACCTGGTTTTCTCATCAACACGATGGCTCAGTGGTTAGTACTGTTGCCTCACAGCAAGAAGGTCCTGGGTTCAATTCCCAGTTGGACCTGGGGTGTTTCTGTGTGGAGTTTACATGTTCTTCTTAAGCTTGTGTGGATTTTCTCCAGGTACTCCGGTTTCCTCCCACAGACCAAAAACATGCATGTTAGTCTGCCTTCAGGCCCAGGCCTCCCTTGCAAAAGGGATCTGTGATCTCAGTGGGATTTGCCTGGTTAAATAAAGGTTAATAAATAAATCAAGATCTTTTCACTGGTTTTACTTTGACTGTAAAGTGGAGGTAGAGTTAAGAATTTGACGAGTTTTCTCCGGCAGCAACAAAAGAATCCTACATGTTCAGCTCCTACATTGATAATTGTTTTGATGACTTTCTGAGGTGTATTTTAAACTAAATGTGTTTTAATGTGGTTAATGTGCATTTGTTGTTTGGTTATAAATGAGTTAAACAAGTTAAAACACTTTAATCACTATCTGCTGAGCTCTCTGACTCTCTAGCTTCAGCATAAAATTGAATTTAAGTGTTTTATTTCCTTCTTTGGTATTTCCAACTTAACATAGCAACTTCTTTCTTCATTGGCAGTCAGATGAAGCTTTCCTTGCCAACTCTGCAGGTTTATTTTATTGCTGCAGACAGAAATCCAATTACAGAGAATAGTTTAGTAAAATTTTGTGCAGGCTGCAGTTTCTGATTGTATCCTGTCACAGCACTGATGCACAATCGTTACCGTCCACAACAAGATCTGACATTCATCCTAACGGTGATGAATTTGTAACTAATTTATCACTGTAGCAGGACTAATATGCTTCAGTACTTTTGTAGTTTTACTGCAGTAAAAAAAAGTGCCCTATGAATTCCCCAGTTCAGCATCAGAAAACACCATATTCTATTAAAAGACAAACATGAGTTCTGCTACTTCTGTGTTTAAAAACTTTCAATTATGAATGTCACGTTTCTCTGATGTCTCCAGACATGGCTGCTTATGCTTCAGTGCATTTCATTGGACAGAAGTGTGAATATCCCGATGCATGAACAGTATAACACCACATGACCTGCCCTGTCCAGAGATGATCTGTTCTGTCATGATAAGCTGCACCCCTCTGCTCACAAAATGAACAACGTTTTTAGCTAATGTGCTACTGTCAGTGACTGACTGAAACACTGTTTCTTGACTTTCTTAAATAAACCAACTAAATTGGCTGATTAAGATTAATTTTCCTAAATATTACACTTAAAAACTGCATTTACTCTGAGAATAATGTATCATCTTGCAGAGCATCATAAAGAAACGCATAAAGAAAGTATAATACAGTAGTCCCTCGCTACTTTGCGGTTCGTTTTTCACGAACTCGCTCTATCCCAGTTTTTCAAAGTAAGATTGGACATGACGCACAATTGTCTGACTGATGGATGAGCCACACGATCAGAAAGGAATTTTTATTGAAAATTAAATAATTTAAAATTATTTAGCAACTGCTGCACAGGTCTGTGTGTAGCCCAGAGCTGTGGGAGAAGCTTCCTCCTGCAGCTGATCAGCTGATCTTCATGCATAGCAGAGAAGTGGGCATGGCCGAGAGTGCAGCCGGAGGCAGGGAGCTGAAATCATGACATTCTGTGCTCTTTTAGAGCATTTACAGTTTAGAAACATTGTTTAAAATATTGCAAGAATGTGGGAAGGGTTTAAAACGCCTTCCTAAACTACTACTTACTACTTGTACTACTATTCCTACTTTGTAGTTTTTCACTTATTGCGGGGCTTCAGGGTACGGATCCCCTGTGAGAAACGAGGGAGTACTGTATTGAATTTATTATAACAAAAATGGACAATTAAGTAAAACCTAAACACATGGGATATGGTGAGCACTTGTTCATGTCAGTGCATGTAAATGGTAAATGGACTGTACTTATATAGCATCTTTCTATCTTATTAAGATACTCAAAGTGCTTTACACTACAATCTGTGCCCTCATTTACCCATTCATACAGCACTCTACTGGATCTATATAAATAATAATCAGGCTTTGCCACATTCATACACCAATGGGACACACATCGGAGGCAATGAGGGATTCAGTGTCTTGCCCAGGGGACACTTCAGCATACCGCTGGTGGAATCAAACCCTCAACTCTCCTATTGGAGGACGACTGCTCTAACCACTGAGCCACAGCTGTCCCCATGTGTTTCAGCCCATGTGAGACTGGGATCCAAAGAAACTTCAAGGCACTCCTGCTGCAGCTAGCTCACACTTGCAGAAGGCTTAATCTCCCGGCCTAATGAGGATCAATGTAAATGCAGAGTGATACTGTGTTTTCCGATGACAGGAGCTGCCATGGAGCTGAGGGGATCACCCGACTCTCCTCCCACTAAAACCAACAGGCACGCATCTCCGAGCTGCACACTCCAACAGCTGCCTGAGTGTGTGTCTGAAGCCAGTCAGTACAGATGAAGTAGAAGATTACTTGCGCATCCCAGCATCTCTCATTTCAGATTCTCTTTATCAGTGTCATGTTTTTGTATGCACCGACACATGAAGAGGGGAGAAAGCCACCTCTGCATGCTGATGTAGCCCAGAAAACAATACTAATAATATCAGATAGGATTTCAGCTTTGAAAAAGGAAGCAGATAGTTGCAGGAGTATTAGAAGCACTCACAATAAACATGCAAAACTTTAAATGTGACACACTTATTAAAGCTTGTGAACAAAATTAGTTTTATCAGACAAAATGGACAGTTGAGGAGTACTTCATGGAGCTTAAAGAAAATAAATATTCATACTCAAAGGCAAGATGGTCATATCGGGGTTTCTATCTCAGTTAAGTGTTCAACAGACTAGTCTTATTTAATCAAATCAAATTTTGTGCATCTGTTTTTGTTTGTTTGTTTTGTTCTTGTTTGCAACTAATCAAGCTTTATTTGTGTCAAAATTAAAAATGGACATATTTGACTTATCAAGTAAATGTTCTTGTGAAGAACTTCCAATTAAAAGTTTGAGTAATTCAAGATCCATCAAACATAAATCATTATGGAGCAGAGCTAATTTTTATTTTGTTTTTAACCTTTGAGTGTTTCTTTCTTTTGCTAAATCTGGAAAAATGGTATTAGGTTTAGTCAATATTTTCTCAGATTGTTTGACTGCTGGTAAGAAATTTATACCCACAAACTGAACCTATTTAAAACAACAAATGAAAATGTTTTAATTTTGTACTCTCATTTGATTAAAACTAAATTTACTGGATTTCATTTTCTGATCTACTACAAACTGTTGTGGGGAAGAAAAATAAATAATAATCAATTAAAAAAACAAAACATTTATGCTTTATATCTGTTCAATTATTATTTGAAAAATCTTACTTTTTACATTTCTGTGCTAAGAATTTAAGTATTTTTATCCAATTAAAGTTTTATTTTCAGTCTAATAGCTGCAATTTCATTTTACTGTTAATATTTCACTATAAAATTTGACTGATGTATTTACAGACCCTTTCCAAAAAATTAGAATATCCTGGAAAAGTTGTTTAACTTCCATAATTCCATTCACAAAGTTAATCTTTAATAGATGATAGATTCAGAGCCCACAATTAAAACAATTTCAAGTATTTATTCGTTTATTTTTACATAATTTGGGTTTACAGCTCATGAAATCCACGAAAACAGGATTTCAAAAAATTAGAATACTATGAAGACATCAGCCCACACTACTTCTCAGTTTTTGCAGAAAAAAGAAAGAAATTAGGATCACAACAAATCAATCATTTCGTTTCAAAACGATATATCAATCTTCAATACTTGGTTTGATGAATCCCTGTCTTAATCAGTGCTTCGATGCGACGTGGCATTGAGGCAATCAGCTTGCAGCATTGCCTGAGAGTTATGGAAGCCCAGATTTCCTTGATGTTTGCTGTCAGCTCTTCTTTGTTGTTGGGTCTGGTGCACCTCATTTTCCTCTTGAGAAGACCCCATAGATTCTCAATGGGGTTTAGGTCCGGCGAGTTGGCTGCCCAGTCAAACACTGTGGCATGGACATCAAACCAAGTTTTGGTGCTTCTGGTAGCATGGGCAGGGGCCAGGTCCTGCTGGAAGATTAAATCTGCATCTCCATACAGATCCTCAGCGGAAGTGAGGTGACCTTGGATTTAAGAAAGCAGAGTTTACCAACACCTGCACCGGACATTGCACCCCAAATCATGACTGACTGTGGATATTTCACACTGGACCTCAAGCAGTATGGGTTCTGTTCTTCACCCTTCATCCTCCAAATCCTGATTTCCGAATGAAAGGCACACTTTACTTTCATTGGAAAAGAGCTGGCTCAGGTTCAGAAGTGGCTTGACCCGAAGAACCTGACAGTTGCAGCCCATCTCCTGGATGCGTCTGAATGTGGTGGTTTTTGAAGCTGTGACTCCCGCCTCATTCCACTCTTTCTGGATCTCTGCCAGATTCTAGAATCTTCTCTGTTTGATAATCCGCTGAAGCCCACAGTCATCTCTTTTGCTGGTGCATCTTCTCCTGCCACATTTTGCCCTCCCACTAGACTTTCCATTGATATGCTTGGACACAGCACTCTGTGAACAGCCAGCCTCCTTAGCTATGAACTTTTGTGACTTACCCATCCTATGGAGGGTATCAATGATGGTCTTCTGGCCAGTTGTTATGTCTGCTGTCTTCCCCATATTGAACCAAACTGAGACAATTGAACCAAACTGAAGCAATTTATTGACACCTGGGAAAACATGTGCAGGTGCTTTGAGTTTAGTAGATGATTTGTTTGTCACACTCAGTTTAAAACATTCATGCCCTGCAAAATTTGGGCTGATTTCTCCACAGTATTCTAATTTTTTTGGAAATGGTCTGTATAGCCAGACAACACAAACAGAAACGTAAAGCTAAGCACTCATAAGTGCAATCATGCAGACTAGTGCTGTATGACTTTGTCCAGCTACTCTTACCACAGGATTCACAGGTAAGAATTAATTTAAAGCTTTAGATTAACTTTCATTGCTGCGAATCTACAAACAGGTGTTATCTTTACATCAGGCACTTAATAACTACGCTCTCAGCTTGACTGTGTCCCAATCAATTCAGCCAAGCACCACTTCAGCTTAACTGCCCTCAGAGATACACATATCAATAATATATGCAGCCACATAAGCCTCTATTACTCTAAATTAATAATACATGGATAGCCTTCCTGGCTATCCCACCGCGCTATACTTTTCTCCTCTATGCCATCTTTGTTAACAGTGATGAGCAGTACCATCTGGTCTTGAAGTGAAGCTGGAACTACAGCAGAAAGAGAGAAAATGGTGAAGTTCATCAAAAGTGTTTCCTTGGGCTCAAAGAAATGTGCAAAACTTTACTTGAATAGAAGTGAAAACTATTTTAAGAGAAGATGCTGCTGTGACCTTTGTGAGACGTCAGTGGAGAAGAATGTTAATATTCCTGTAAGAAATTAGGATTTGAGAAAAATCCCACTTGTGCATGTAGCTATTCAGAGACAGTGTGGGCGTATTAGCTGCATGTGGATAAATATGTATCGAAACTGCACCGAGAAGGTCAGACATCACATTTCGTCAGCTTTGACCATGCTGCTGTCTATTAGTATGAGAGACTTGCTTCGATGTTATGATCTGATGTAACATATTCTGCTGCTTACCGTTTCTGAAGCTCCTTCTGTGACATTTCCCTCCTCTATATGATCTCATTACAAAAAGTTTATTATGTTCCTACAAACTTGTCAAATTGTTAATCAGTAGTCCTTTTGGAAAGGGGCAACGTAGTTAATGTATATTTAGTTACATTTGTTTTAGTTCAAATGTAAATTAGCAGATTTCCTTTCAGTTTTGTCTCACAAATACCAAAATAAAATTCCTGGAGAGCATTGATGATTTACGCCTTGGTCCATAGACGCAAAATTTCACCTTAAAATAAAGATTTACTCACTAACCCTTATAAAAAAATCTGCATTTATCTTAAATTAGCATGAATAAATAAGGACTCCTCTATTGTACTAATTTTTTTACAAACTTAAATGAAAAATAAATAAATTTAGCTTTGGCTTTTATATCCCTGAGGCATCCTGCTTTAAGAGAACACTGTGTAGTTTCATTTGGACACTAAATGCAATTATGTCTTACTTTGTGTTTTAATATCATATTAAAACAAATTTTCACATTGATGTCTTATTTTTCAACACTGAACTCTAAATTTTGTGTTTTTGACATGTTGTCATACAAAGTGACTGAAAAGTGGGTTAAAATGTGTTTAGATGTTCAAATCTTACATCAGCAGTTTCAGTCTGTGCTGAAATCACAGGTTTTGCTCTCTGGCATTCTTGCATGATTTACAAATTGAGGGATGACATATTCTCATTTATCTATGTGAAATATAAAACATCAGAACTTTGCTTTGGCTAAATGCACTCAAAGCGTTTTCAGACCTAAATGAGGACCACCATTAGACTCAGTAAATTCCCATATTGCTCACCGGAGTTTTCAATGCATGTTATATGGTAAATTAAAAAAAAACTAAATATTTGTTGCCCTCCACTAAAGTCAGTGTCTCCATCTACTACTGATTAACAACCTTTTTCAAGATGGAAACCATTGATATACAACCTTAGGAAACATAAAAATGGAGATATTTCAGTCAGTTGTACAGATACTAAGCTAATGATTGATGTGGTAGTAATTGAGACTGATCCCCAGCTTGTACTCTGAGAATGATATCTTGTGCACAACGTTATTTACAAGGTTTGACCAAAAAAACTACTTTTCAACTCAACTAGATAGTCTTACTTTGAAGTCTTAGCATAAAGGTTGACGGATGAGCTGCATTCCTTAAAGGAATGCTGGGCATTTAATAATTAAAAGTAACTTTTCCGAATACAATAGTCCCTCGTTTATCACGGGAGATCCGTACCCTGAAGACCCGCAATAAGTGAAAAACCGCGAAGTAATAATACTAATACAAGTAGTAAGTAGTAGTTTATTTTATATATATATATATATATATATATATATATATATAT
>NC_056507.1:17716521-17722729 GCF_014905685.2 Nematolebias whitei | reverse complement strand
ATATATATATATATATATATATATATATAAAGGCATTTTAAACTCTTTCCACACTCTTGCAATATTCTAAACAATGTTTCTAAACTCTAAACGTTTTTAAAAAAGCACAGAATGATTTCAGCTCTTTTCCTCCTCTGCTCTTTGCCACCTGCAAGCGCTCTTAGCCCCACCCACTTCTCCACTCTGCATGCTGAACATCTGATCAGCTGTTTAACTCAGAAGGAAATTTATCCTGCAGCAGTACAGGCTGCACAAAGCTGCAGGAGGAAGCTTTTTTCTGCAGCTCTGGGCTACACAAATATGCAGCAGGTGCTAAATTATTTAAAATAATTTATTTTAAATAAAAATTCCATGCCAATTGTGCAGCTCATCCATCAATGAGCCAATTGTGTGTCATGTCCACTCTTATTTTGAAAAAACACGATAAAGCGAATCCCCAATAAATGAACCGTGAAGTAGCGAGGGACTACTGTACTACAGAATATTTTTGTTTGCAATTGATTCAAATAAGATCAAAGAGATTTGGTTTCAAAAAGTAAACATTGAAAAATAAAGATCAGAGGGATGGTAATCAAGTCATAAAACAGAAATGCCTGAAGTGATGCACGAAGGCCTCTGTCAGACGCAGAGTAATTAACAGCAGGTGAAAAGCAGCTGTGCACTAACATCACTCACTCACTCTGGTTTAAAACACACACAGAGACACACAACCACAGAACAAATACTCTGGGAAATGAAGCAACCAGTTCTTGGCACAGGGTGACCCTATCCAGCCATGCATTGCTCTCTGTGGGGTGAGTATCCACTGCATAGCTGCTTTAAGGACAACAATGTCACTGATGTTGATGGGTTTGTTGTTGTCATTTTGACTTTCTAAAAGAAAATGTAAATGAGCTCCGGCTCAGTATTTGATATGACCTTTCTTTAGTCCACAGAATGCTGCATATCAGTGTGAAACATTTGAAAAGAAGATAGAAATCAAACACAGCTCCCAGTGAGGGAAAACTACTTATCTGTGTTAAAACAGATACACTTTCAGCAACTCAGTCCCTACTGTGTAGGGGTGGGTGGGGGGTGGGGGGGGGTGGGGGTGTCTAATTTTGAGAAGCAGTAACCTGAAGGAATAATAATAAAACAAAAATAAAAATAAAAAAGGCTGTATAGTTGATGCTAACAATAACAGGAAAGTCCAAAATGTCAGCACCCTCTATAGTACGACTCTGGCATGTGTAAAGAAGATACAAGTGGACTTCTAATAATGCAAATGTCAAGAGTCCACTGACCTTTAGAGCCTCAGGACATGCTGTCTGTTACCAGTCACATTTTACAAACAAGGAGAAAAACAAAACAAAGTGCTCCACACCAAAAAACACTATTGACATTGTGTTTTTAATGCCACTTTTTTTATTATCCAGCAGTCTGTTCAACAAATTGAAATCACCAGATCTTTTCTACTCTTATTTGCCATTTCCTGTTTCTCCCATTTGCCCCATTCACCTGCAATAATGGACAAACAAGACAAATTACAGTCCTGAAGCTAGAGTGTGTGTGTGTGTTTGTGCAGTGTAAGAGTTGTGCTCATGCTTTCTAAAACATTAAGAGAATATATGATTTGAAACTGCTGTCAAGGGTGTTAGTGAGCAAGTGGCTTCACTAGTTACACGTGTAAGTCGAGGTGAGGACCGGGCAGAATTTCTTCAGGGCGCTCTCGTCCTGTGTGTGTATACATGTGTGTGAGTGTGTGTGCAGATGTGCACAGCATGAAGGAGCACACAGCTATGTTACGTGTGAGACAAGTGGTGAAGGAAGCGGTTATTCCCCTATAGATTCCTGCAGACCCCTGCTTCTTATTATCCTCACCTCTATATTTTATTCTCTGCTACAGTTTTTATTCCTTTTTTAATTTATTTTGGTAGATGAAGTATTCCAACAACATTCCAAGCAACAGTTTGAGGTAGATTATTTCATTAATTTGCAAAAATTACTCTTGTGTTTTGGCTGTTGAAATTAAAGTTTTGCATGCATTTATCAAAAAAAAAAAAAAGAAGAAAAGAGGATCAATCTAACTAAATGACATAAATATATGTACCTATTTGAATAGAAACTCACTAATGAAGGAAAGTACTTCAGTTTAAACAAATGTTGATCAAATTATAGAAATGTCCCTGACAATTAAACATTAAAGAGATGGGATGGTGTACATTTTAAAATGCACAAAGGCACATTCATACGCTCAGCACACAGGCTCAGAGAGAAAATGAGAAAACAAAGACAAAGAGAAAAAAGCTGTGTGTGTATATGTGTATGTGTGTGTGCTTCATGTGTTCAATGGGGGAAAGGCGGGGGGGTGTCCTGCAGAGAACTCCAGACACAACAGGCTTTTCCCCTGCAGGACTCTGTCTACGTGTGACAGCCTGATTAACATCACACTCACACCAACTCTCACAAACACACGTAGACAAATCCACAATTGCCATACATCACAAGTCACGTCTCGGTGGAATATCCTCACAGGTGTGCACACGCTTCTGCCCACGGGAAATCATTCAAGCTTATCGCCCACCTGTTTAACAT
This sequence comes from Nematolebias whitei, assembly GCF_014905685.2. Classification (NCBI taxonomy): domain Eukaryota; kingdom Metazoa; phylum Chordata; class Actinopteri; order Cyprinodontiformes; family Rivulidae; genus Nematolebias; species Nematolebias whitei. The sequence continues at coordinate 17,720,155 of NC_056507.1, read as the reverse complement.
TTTTAGATGTGTGCATCCTGTCAGAATCAAACAAAACAAAAGCAGGAGCGTTTACTGACAAATATTTGTGCAGAGAGACAGTGAGGTGCGAACCCAGAGATACTCATCTGCATCTTTGCTTTACCATAATGATTCCGAAAGGGCAAAACTGTAAATAACATTACCTTTGCCTCAGTTCTATCAATGCCACAATCAAAGCCATGGTGGCATTTAGGCAAATCTCTCATGTTAAGCCCCAGAGAAAGGGGTCATGTAACTCTCCCTCCCCCCTCACTTGGACAGTCCCTTTACTTCTCAACAAAGCTCCCAGACTTGCAGCAGAGATAGAGTTTGACATTTTCAAGCCATATAAAAGAAAGGAGGGAAAGCGGGAGAAATAAAAAGCACGGTTAGTTTTAAGCAGCATCGAGCAGACAGTGTTAGTCATCACAGGAAAGACAATGGTGGATCAATGCAGGAGGTCTAATAATGGGAGGATTTATTGGCACCTTGCAATAAACTTAAGCCGTGTAAATGTGGCTCAGGAATTGTCTCTGGGAGTAGAGAGTTGGAGAACCAGAGCAAGAGGGTTTCCTTCAGCACCATGGATAGCTCCAACTACAGCTTCCTGTTAACAGCATTTGGACAGCTCCTCAATAAATCTGATTTTTCAGCCACTTTAAACTCCTTTTTTTTTTACTTTACATGCTTGCCTCAAGTTTTTTTCAACCATCACTTGTCACACACATCAAATTGTTGAGATGTTCCACCACTAGAACCAGACTACTATTTTTTTAAGATGAAAAACTGAAAATTCACAGGAAGAAATCCGTAGCCCATCTCCAGATGAGTAGAAACCCCATATCTGGGGATTTTATAAAAGAATTTATGAAGAGAAGGAGCAAGCACACACAAACAAGGACAGGAAGTGTGCCTAGAAGAGAAGCTGCTGTCCTAAATATTCCTAAATCTATTGTCAAGAGGAGAGGAAGCCTCATTTTACTCTTTCTATAAACACAAATACAATCAGGCTACCAACAAACATTTAAATGAAAATATAACTTACTGGGGATTGTGTAAATTTCTTACCTTATCATATAGCTGTACCTGTATTTTGTGAACACACATGCACTCACAGTATGTGTTGAGAATGACTATATGCTACTACCACATCACATTTTAGCTCAATATCTGTAAAACTGGCTATGCTGGAGCCTTTATTGTTTTTCTTAATGTGTGTTGGCTGTGACAAATGTAACTCCATAAGTTATTTAATCATAAATATATATCCACAGATTAATTTGTGCAAGTTTCATAAAAGACAAAGTTAACTTCAAACACTTACTGTAGTTAACAGCCAAAAATGGCATGACTTGTTCTAGCCCTAAACATTTTTTGCTAATTTCTTTATACACACTGATACTACACAACTTTCTGTTGCCTGTTTGCAACTTTTAATGAGTTTTACTGAGGTCAAATTCTAATTATTCTCACCTATGTCACAGTTCAAGTTCTAGTTCAAGTAGGTTTTATTATCATTTGCATCACACGTGGTACGAGGTGGAATGAAATTGTGTACGCAGCGTCCCAACAATCAACAATAGCAAAAATATAAAAAGAAATAGTAATAAGGATCTAAGCTATAAACTAAGAAATATGTTAAACACTAATAGTGCAAAACAATAGCAGCCCAAACATGAGTCTGTGTGAGTAATAGACGAGTATGAATGAATACAACAGCATGAAATTATCAGCAGCATGAGATCAGCAGCACGAATAATCTGCAGCACATATCACCAAATCAATGTGACATTACAGTGATTTTTTTAATGTTATTTTTATGTTTAAGTTTTAACATTTCATATGTTGTTTTTATGTTGAGAACTGATGTTCAAAATATTGTTGTATTGTTATGATTTTGTTTAAATAGTAACAGCATGCTAAACTTTTTTTTAATATAAACTAGATTTATAGATAATAACGAGTTGTTTTAATATCGAAGATGATGAAGATGATGGCCTGTCCAAACAACTGGAGTCTAAAGGCAGATTTTATATCCCAACAACAAAAATAAACCACGCAGACCCCACTTACAGGACACTGAAGACAACTCTATCCCTCTCAGCAGGATACCCCACTCCCTTCTTTCCACAATCATTTGCCCTCTTCCTCCTTTCATGCCTTTCCTTTCCTCCACTTCTTCACTCCCCTGCTCCTCTTTGCCCCAGCTCTCGTAGCTCTTCTGCTCCCTCCATCGTTCTCTGTCAGCTCATTAAGCTTGACTTATCTCGCAGAGCAAAGCGGAAATTAAATCCTGAGCTGTGAACCCCCTCTGTTGCCCCTGCCCCTCATGTTCTTGCTCTTCACCCCACCCCCCTTGCCCCGCTTTCCTCATCCATTTAACTGAAGACTGAATGGAGGGAAATTATGATTTTTTTTTTCTGTGTGTAATTTTTGTTGCTGCATTTGCTCTTAAATGAGAATACTTAGTAGCCTGCTGATGGCTTTGCATGCTGAGATATTTGTAGTTTTGAAATACACAGCTGATCAGAGGTGCAGTTGTTTTGTTTTTTTTTAGCACCGAGGAGAAAAGGTCACAAAAAGTCAGTTCATGTTCACTTTTTCATTTTTTGTAAAACATTGTCTTTTCATTCTCCGTGAGTCATTTCATCTTTGTAAAAGCCCAGTCTTGTTTTATCGTAGAAGCAAGAGGAAGGTAATGTATGCAATGTAAAAATAATCAGGGAAGTCTTATGCAGTGAGGCCGTGCTGCTCGGGGAAATCACAGCAGATTAGGGGACTGTATTTGGAAGCATTAACATGAAATCATTTTATAAGCTTTACTGGAAGAGAGGGGAGGTTCACCCGTCAAACAACACCTGTACGGTTTCCAACTTGTTCCAGATGTGTAAACTATGACATGCAGAGAGCCACATAAACTCCTGCACACCAACAAAATGTCACTAATCAAGGCCATGTTCAATTCTGCGTCCTCCAGCTCATTCATATCTGACAAGCATAAAATGTGGTTAAGCATTTAGAGTCGCCTTGTTCTGGCTCTCTGCTCGACAGTGACGCATACGGCACAATGGTGGTGATTCGTCAGGAGTCAATAGGATTAACAGAGAGTTGCATTATGGGTATTATTATGCCTGGGAGGTATGAGTTTAGGTTTGATTCAGCAATCGTGAACAAAATAACAGGAGCAAACAGAAAAGGACAGGAATGGAAAGTGTGGACTGAATCTCTAATGTAACATTGGTAAATGACAGAAAACATTTGAAATAAACAACAATAACAGACCACATGACTAACTGCTCTGATTTTAAAAACGTCCAAAATATGTGTGAACTTTACCCCATTAACAACATAGAAAGGGTTAAAGTTATATTACATTAAACGTAGTTTAGAAAAGTTTTACTTTTTTAGAAATGTTGTAGTGTCTACAATAATTTCCATTCCTGTTAACGTCACTCTGTTGTGAATATCTCAAATTATAGACACTTGTTTTCTAAAAAGATTTTAAAGATTCTAAATACAAAGTAGACCCTCGTTTATCATGGGGGATCCGTACCTTGATGACCCATGATAAGTGAAAAACCGCAAATTAGGAATAGTAGTACAAGCAGTAAGTAGTAGTTTATTTTAGTATATA
>NC_056507.1:17709144-17716421 GCF_014905685.2 Nematolebias whitei | reverse complement strand
TATATATATATATATATATATATATATATATATAAAGGCATTTTAAAGCCTTCCCACACTCTTGCAATATTCTAAACAATGTTTCTAAACTCTAAACGCTCTAAAAGAGCAAAGAATGTCATGATTTCAGCTCCCTACCTCCTCTGTTCTTTGCTACCTGCAAGCGTTCTTGGCCACGCCCACTTCTCCGCACTGCATGGTGAACAGCTGATCAGCTGCATCAGGAAGTTTCTTCTGCAACATGGACTGCACAAAAGTGCAGCAGGTGCTAAATAATTTAAAATAATTTATTTTAAATAAAAATTCCATGCCAAACAAGTCCGCGATAAACGAACCGCGATGTATCGAGGGACTACTATATACCTAAAAATTATTTAAAGGATTTGTAAGTGTGTTTTGTCAAACAAAAAACACAACTCTCCATTTAAGAAATAATGCAAGAATCTTATTGACACAGCTACCATTAATGTGAGTTTGAGTCTGTATCAACTTCCTGCCAGACTTCCAGAATGTTCCCCTGTACAAATTATTTCTATTCGGGATTGTTGCACAGAATTGATTAAAAAAATTAATTATCGCATGCTACCAAAACAATAAAAATGGCAATACCTCGTCTTATTTCACCAATATTGAGGCCAAGACTTGGTGTATTCGTTAAAGAGAGTCATTCCCAGCACATATTCTGAGCGCTAACACATCTTATCAAACTTGATAGAGTTCAATTTGTACTCAGTGCAACAGATTGTGGTTTGAATTAGGAAAAAGTCATGAAGCACGGTGTGAAAACGTCCTAATTCAACAGAATAAACCTGACTTTTCATTTTTTTTTAACTATAACTGGCTGACAAAAAATAAATAAATAAATAACAAATCAGAACAAACACACTTTCAGCTTGTCCAGAGATAAAAATGCCTTAAGAGTTTGAGGAGACAAAGAATTAAAGAAGAGACGAAACTGGCTTACAAAAGACTAAATACAAAAACAGAGTCCAAATGAATATGTTTTTTGTTTTGTTTTTTGCATTTGAATATATTGCATCTGAAAACAATACAACACTAATGAACCGTTCTACAAGTGTAACATGATGTGGCCTTATTCTGCCAAACTAAGCAGAGGAACAAGCAAACAAATAAACAAACAGAAGAGCCACATAATGGCTGCCACAAAAACACCAGATCGTACATTGAAGTACAGCAACTCCCTCTCACTCCATTTCACTCTCTGGGGAAGGAAGAAAATGACAGAAAGAGGGGATTTAAAGAGATGGAGTGAAAGAGTGTGTGGGTGAGTGCTACCACTCAACAGAAAGAAAAACAAAAAAAACACAACTAAATAATAATTTAAAAAAAAAACCTTCAGAACATATCTGAATGGATTAAAAGTGCATCACGTGACAGGAGAATGAAGGAGGGAACAGAGAGTGAAAAATGGGGAGAGACGGAAGGTGGGAAGAAACAGATGGATGAAGAGTGGCTGAGACTTTGCTGTCACACCTCTGGAGCATTTATCACTTTGAATAGATACCTGCACATGCAAACGTGCATCATACACAAACACACAGACACACACACACATGTTTGTCTTGCTATCTTTATGGGGACTTTGCATTGAGTTCCATTCATTTTTCATTCATTTCTATATCCTAACCCGGACCCTTACTCTAAACCTAACCATTACCAGTACATACCTAACCCTAAACCTAACCATTACCAGTACATATCTAACCGTAAACCTAACCATTACCAGTACATACCTAACCCTAAACATAACAATTACCAGTACATACCTAACCCTAAACCTAACCATTACCAGTACATACCTAAGCCTAAACATAACCATTACCAGTACATACCTAACCCTAAACCTAACCATTACCAGTACATACCTAACCCTAAACCTAACCATTACCAGTACATACCTAACCCTAAACCTAACCATTACCAGTACATACCTAACCCTAAACATAACCATTACCAGTACATACCTAACCCTAAACTTAACCCTCAGAAATGGTCCTCACAAAGTAACATAAACAAGCACACACACGTGCATGAGCCCAGCAGCAACAGCAATACTAATCTTTGTCTCTACCTCTCGACTCTCCACCCAAGCTCACTGCCCCAATTCACTATGTGGCCCCCATTTTAAAAGCCAGCCACTATGGGGGTGGGGGTGGGGGGGGGGGGGGGGGGAATGGTTTCAAAGGCCAGTAATCTGTCTGGGTCAGCACCAGTGAGTGAGGATAGCTCTGGATTAAACTCCCTCTCTTTCCTCCCAAAAAAACCCAATGTTCTCTTTTTTGCCTCAGCTTTACAGTCTTATCATCAATATTATTGTGTATTTCTTATTTATCATTTGAAAATGTAAAATAAAAGAAGCTAAAACGTCTAAAAGAGATGCTTTAGAAGATTGTTTTAAGTTTCTGTGGATATCATCAAGCTCTCTGAATAGCTTCAGTTAAAAATAAAAAAAATGCAAAAATGACTTCTGGTTAGAGTAATGCGCTAACTTTTAGTTGGAGTGACCAAATTGAATTGTTGCCATCTTAAAACAGTCTAAATGTTATAAAGGTTCTTCTGAACATCATTTTATAAAACATTTACACAGCCGTTGTTTTTTTTTATTACATTACATTTTATTACATTTTTATTATATTCTGCCAAAAGTATTACAATATTCTTGAGAAAAGGAACCCAGACCGCACCAGAAGTGCTACTATTACTGCAGACATATTACAATAGATTTCTACGTAAAAAATAGTATACAGTTAAAATGAACAATGATGTTTGTAAAAAAAAAAAATTAGATATAAGTTGCTTGAAAACATCAATTACAGTATTCTTGTTGATCTTGGACAACTTTGAATGAGCAATCCTGTCATAATTAAACTGTATTCTTTGATCTGAGACTGTTCAAAGAATTATCTACAAGAGGTAAAAACAATAATTAGGGATGCACGATATTATCGGCATGGTATCGGTATCGGCTAATATTAGCGTTAAACTTAAATATCGGACATCGGCCATTCTATCAAAATAACTCACCGATATAAAAGACGTTGTTTTTGACAACTCAGTGACAAGGATGCCTGCAGCACCAGCACAACATGATGACGTCACGCGCGCCTTCCTGATCTGATCACGGCAGAAAGGAAGAAGTCAAAATGTCAGTGGTGTGGAAGGTGTTTTCGTTGAGGATATTGGATTCTGAAGATTTTTGGACTACATTGAGCCTCTCTGCATCATCCTCAGTCAGAGATATTTTTCCAACATAACATGAGTTACAAGCTGTCATTTCGACGTTATTGAGAAGCTAATAGCCGACAGAGCTTGGCTGGGTGAGTTTTATCACAGACATTTGGACGTCAAGTGTTAGCCCCGTTAGCATGATTACCAGTAGTCTTATGGCACAATGGATAGACAAAAATTTTGAACTTAAAAAGTCTGTCCTTCATACACAAGAGTGAGGAGGATCCACACTGCAGCTAGGAACCTGGAACAAGCCTCCACAAGTGAGACAGCATCGCAGGTGACTAATGCTAATAAATAACATTTAATACTTTTCATTTAATATAAGTTAAAGTGCTATGCATATCATATGTCTGTTACTGAATATACTGTATGTCACCAGCTTTTACAGCTGTTACAAAAAATGTTGGAGCAAATAAGCCTAAATAAGAGGGTTATGTTCTTATGTAAAAAGTAACATACAGATGACAAAGGAAAGAATATTAAAAATATCTGTATCGGTTATCAGCCAAATAAGTTTTAACATATCGGCATATCGGATATCAGCCAAAAATCCAATATCGTGCATCCTTAACAATAATAGTTCATAATCTTCCCAGAGAACCCAACTTGAAAAAATCTGAACTATCACTTTCAGTTTTGATGTGTCGACCCAAGTCAAAATGTATGACTCAAAGGTAAATGTCTCTGAAATTCATAAACGTTATATTTTTCAGAATCAGAATCCGCCTTTATTGTCACTGGACAGAAGCACAACGAAATTTAATTTCAGTACAGCCCGTCCAAAACACAAACAACATAGACATTGGTAGACGGGGTGTCTGAGGCTGCAGCCTCATAAGAGGTGCTGCCTTTTTTGTTAGATAAGGAAAGGGGAACACGAGGAAACATGAGGTAAAAAATTATATCTAAAAATATAAAATTATATGCAAAAAAACTCAGCACAAAAAAGCAACATACAGATGACATAATAAGACATATGCATAAGGTTCACTGGACAAAGAGCAGACGCAGGGGAAGGAGCGGAAGAAAAAAGCGTCCGCCTTCACCGAGAGCAAGAAGATGTTACACTGTAACATTATGTTCTACAACAAATTGTATTAAAGTAGCCACCTTTATTTTTATAAATTTGCATTTATTCACCATTATCTAATTATGTGTTTTACTCTCATCGCCCAGAGCTGCTTGCTAGTAATTTGCCGCACAAACAGTCAGCGTTGTTTATTCAAGAAAAACTGTAGAGCCACTTTCCCAAACTCCAGTCAATCGAAAGAAGCCTATAAAGCATGCAGGACAAAGGATGATAAAGTGATTATGAAACGTCTTAAGTCCCAGGAACAAACGTCTTATTCAGCCTGTCTGTGGCAGTCACAGGAGACGTATTATGTGGTGGAGGTGTAGCTTAAAAGATTACAAAGGGAAGCCCTTTAAATTAGTTTCATTATTGTGATCATGGGGCTAAAGGCAGTGCACAAGTACAGAATTAAAGCTCAAAAAAAGTACAGACCCTGGGGGAAATTTCAAAAGTACTGCAAATATCCTGCCAACTTACTGCCAACTTGGAAGCTATGATTTAAAACAGAGAGGAAGGGTTAGCAAAAATAAGATTAAAGCCCGATGTGTGGTCAGTAGAGATATCTTTCTTGGAAAGTCAACAGGCAGAAAAGAGGATCGGACGAATTCGGGGAGCGGGCTGGAGGAAGGAGCAGCAGGAGGAGAAATCAGGATTAAGCCTCACTTTAAATGCCTTCAGTGGAGAGCTTGGAGACAGATATATCAAAAGCTAAGCGAAGATGTTTGATGTGACATGGCACAAAAATGCAAACGGAGTTTTGCAAAATCAACTTATTAAATGAGTTCAATCATGCAGACAAGTGCGGCTGGAAAAAGTGCATGTGTTCTAATAAAGAGATGTTCAAGTTTATTTGTTTTTTAGTGTGTGTGTGTGTGTGTTTTTTACACAATAATGGCTATTTTTTTTTACCTATTTCTGCATTAAACCTTTTGTGTTTTTATGAAAACAGTGTCCTATAGAGCAGCATTACTGCTATAGCTCAGGCAGCATATTTAAAGGGTCACTGATGACAATGTTTTCTTGCTGCATGTAATCCCCAGTTCTGTAGTCATTCTTTTTAAACCTATCCTTTTCCTCACCTTTTCTTCTTCCTCATGCAGGTTGCCTTTTTGCATGCACATTTATTCTTGCCCTTTTTGTCCCCGATCTCTTTGTTCTTTCACTCCACCTCCTCTGAATAACCATGCTGTATTATGCAATGTGCAAGGCAGATTTGACTCGAATAAATCCTTCTGCGACCGAGGAACCATTATGGGAAAGCTGAGCAGAGACTAAATCTTTAAGGGACCCCCAAACTCATTTAGTCAACATGTGTGGGAGTAGCCTCACCTGTAAATCCACAAGCAGTTTCACAGAAAGAGAAAAACAGACATGAGTTGAGCAAAGGCAGGGGGAGGTTGGTCGGAATTGTTAGCAATCATTAGAGCGGTGATAGATACAAATATTTCATGATTTGTTTGCATTTAAAGTATGTGTTGTGAATCGCTGTACTTAAACGCATAGTGTGGTTCATGCAATATTTTGCTAACAGACAAAAAGGGTCAAGTCCAATGGTTATTGCAGATATTTTTTAACAAAGATGCTGTGCAATGAGGAACACTTGGAGTATGTGATGTGAAAGACTCTCAGCTACTATCACAATTGATTTAGCTCATCATCACTAAAACTGATGAAGCTACAGCCATTTTTGTGTTTTCAGATTTCAGTTGGCTGTGGTAGCCATCTTGAATGGGATTGGTTCAAAAGGTTAAATCATTAAAGACATGCATCCAATAAATACAGCCTAAACGTTTCAAAAGAATTATGCCAGTGATTTGTGAGATATCTTGCTGGGGTACAGACACAAGCACACTGCACACACCAAAGGCAGGTCCATTATCGCTCCACCTCCACCTTCGGCAGAACACAATGCAAATAGAAGAAAGTATATAACTTCTACAAGCCTGTGTTGGGTGTTCTCCTACAACTTGGTTGTTCAAATTAGTGGCGTGCATAAGTGTTGAGAAGAGAAAAAAACAATAGAACGTCTACTGTACCTACTAATTACGTTTCGATCTTATAGGAGCAGCTTTGGTGCAGCTCTGAAGAGAAGCCCCTCGCTGTGTGCTTTGCATAAAAAAATGGGTGGTCTTCTGCCTGCTTCAGTATACTCTGTCTAATTGAACTGAACAGAATAAGAATCTCTGCTGTGCGTCATCTATCTTATACTGTATCTCATCCAGTCTCCTTTGTTTACCTACTTTTGATGCACATACAAACACGTATCAACAAACCCACACATATCTGAAGACTTCCAGCACACACACTTGCAAACACACAACCTGCCCTCTGGACCTGCCATTCTAAGGTAATCTGGCTTTATTAAGTGACCAGATTACCACACCTGTAGACCTGAGACCCCGGGAGTTGTTAACCCTACATTTGCTCCACACACAAACACAAAGCGAGAAGACGGTTTCAGGTCAGAAAAGACACAGTGGACATCATTTACCATGATCAACCTATACTCTTTTTAAAATAAAGTATCTCTGCGACTAACTTGAAAGAAAGGAAGTGATTCAGGACTGTTATCTTTTGCATCAAACAAGATTGGCCTGCATGTCTCTTGGTTACGTGTTTAAATGTATCTATACAGTTTTTTTACGTTCAGTTTCATTTGTGCCAGCTGAACTACAGTAACGCACAAACAAAAAGCCCCAAACCAAAACCTGCATGTATATAACTGAGTTTACATATTCATAAAACATATACGGTCAGGAACTGGGGTGGGGGGTGGGGGGGTAAAATGCATGTTCTGCACCAGTCAGCACGTTCTATTAAGCATGGGACAAATGGGGACAAACTAAGAGGAGGATGGGAGGGGGGCCGTGACCTTGTAAAGACAGTGTGTGTGTGTGTGTGTGTGTGTGCGTGCGTGCGTGCGTGCGTGCGTGCGTGCGTGCGTGCGTGCGTG
>NC_056507.1:17708277-17709134 GCF_014905685.2 Nematolebias whitei | reverse complement strand
GTGCGTGCGTGCGTGCGTGCGTGCGTGCGTGCGTGCGTGCGTGCGTGCGTGCGTGCGTGCGTGCGTACGTGTGTGTGTAGCACAAAGTGATAACTACATGTACAACACAGGATCAAAGTGACCTTCTACCTGCAGGTGAATTAAGGGGAAAATGATATCATCCAACTGACACAACATGGACAATACTAGACCACGATTTATGAAGAAATTTACATTTTCAGCACAAATTAAGTGCTTGAATAGGGTCCATGTAATAACAACAACTACTGTCACGTCACATGTGACTCAACGATGGTCTCAGTACATACAGTACGACGTCAGGTCAATTTTTTTTACTGTAACTGTTTAAGTTGATTTGCATGTGCACAACTTCAGTAACTCAAACCATACATCTGTCTTCAGTCTTCAGTAGTTTTGACAAAATTGTTTTACCTGCACACATTTAAAAGAAACAAGTTATAGTAACGACAAAAGCAAACCGTTTATGATTTAGACACCAAAAGTACCCTTTTTTATTTCATGTGTCTTTTTTGACAGATTTTCTCCTCCTCTCGTGGCAGTGAAACAATGTTGGTTAGTGACTAACATCTGCAAATCAGAGACACTAATGTACAGAAATGAGGACAGAGGAAGAGATGTTCCAAGTTCATTTGTAATTTTGCAGCAACGTTTCTTGTTTAAGGTTTGTGAGCCAGAGACATTTGGTCATGGATGGAGTGAGAAACACATCAGGGCTAATGAACATTAGAAACCAGTTTTATTTTCATAATGCGCACACACACACACACACAAAATGAAGAAGCGAGTAAAGAAAAAGGATGGATGGATGGATGGATGGATGGATGGATGGATGGATG
>NC_056507.1:17667961-17708177 GCF_014905685.2 Nematolebias whitei | reverse complement strand
GATGGATGGATGGATGGATGGATGGATGGATGGATGGATGTTTTTTTCAGCAATCATCCTTGGTGCAGACATATTTGAGTTTTCCCAACAGATTTTATTTGATGGTTGTGTTGAGCATGACAGTAAAACTTCATACTGCATCTTGAGAAGAAATTGTTCAGTGTTAAAACCCATTAATCATTTTGTGATTAAAACAAAATAAAATCCCCTATTATTCGCAAAACTATTCCCCAAGGCCAGTCAAAAGCCCTAATCTAACTTCATAAAGTTGTTTAGTTTAGTTTTTTCAAATGCACCTCATATTTGGGTACAATGTACGGTGTATTAGTGCTTTTACACTGTTTCTGTGAACGCACAACTATTACGCTGGTGAAGATACCATTTCAGGACATGGTGAATCCAAACAAGATTAAAAGCAAAATCAACTGGACTTCTGATCTGTAGCTGAAGACGTTTCGCTTCTCATCCGAGAAGCTTTCTCAATTCAAAGAAACGAGGAGCGTGGGATTCAAGTTATAAAGTTGAGGTGTTCTGTAAGCTTGCATATTGCAGATTGACACATGCAGATTGACCTCTCACTCCTCACAATAGAGAATCATTAGAGGGGCCACTCTGGTCACATGGTTGACATTTTTGATTGGTGTGAACATGGCTGGGTATCAAGCCAAAAGCTGCATTATAGTTTTTTGAAAGCTGAAATCTGAGACCTCCTCCTCTGTTTAAATATTGTTTCTCTTTTTTGTTTTTTTGTTTTTTTTTTACATTAACAGCTTCCTTCACCTCCATTCATAAGTATAATGATTCCAGGCCACTATAGCCTTCTTTCTCATTTATGCATAAACACGCAAAATATTGAGCAGAATTGCAGAAAAATTAGATCATCATATTCTAAGGTATAAAAAGGAAAGCATTCCAAATGTTTAAAAATACCCAAGTTTTAACTAAGAGTGCAAAATGTGAATCTTCAGAAATTGGGAGTAAAGGAGATGTATTTGTTCTTGCACGAAAGCATAAAAACAATGATTTTTTTTTTAATTAAAATACATTTTATCAAATACAATATTTTAGGTTAAGCCCATTTTGTTTTCATTTCTATTGAAAATGAGAAACTATAGAGTGAACGCAAAGGTCAGCTCCTTTGAAATGACAACCTATGTTAAAGTGGAAATAAGCCTTGCTTTGCAACCTGGGGCATTATAATTGTATCACCTGACCTTTTTGCCACCTGTGCACCACAATCTTAAAGCTACCACCAACTTATGCATCCATCCTACATCCAATCTATTTCCACAACAGAAATGCCACTGTGGAAATGAACAAACCCAAAGCTGTTATTTGACTTTAAAGAATATTCTGTTTCATTGGAACGGCGAGGGTTTGCCTGCTTTTATGCTCTCTATGTATTCTCAGTCCGCAGTTGGGAATGACTCATGTTGACCTGGATGTCGTCTCCAGTGCTTTCTGTTCTCAGTGCTTGCAAAAGAGACGGAGCTTGAAACAGTCAAGGACAGGGATTTTTTAAAGCATTAAAAGAACTGAAACACAAATTTTCAAGGTCAAGCTTAACTGGATGTCTCATGTTTGGACTGAATTGATTTTGACAGCTTCAAACTAAACTTTATATGTTTTATTCTAAATATTGTATTAAGAGTGGACGGGTAAAATCAACAGTATGATTTAATGCCTTTAGCATCTCTATTTCCTTTCACCTTTTCTTTTGACCAAATTTTGAGGGTTCAGCGTTTTTCTTTCTTCTCTACCTCACTGTATGATCTCCAGCTTCCAGGCCCAGCTAAAACTGGAAGAAAGTGAAACAGAGTGAAGGTCATTTGTCTCTCTTGTAAGTAATAATCAAAGAAGTTCTCCATCCTCACAAAAACTGGCAAAGCTTTGTGTAAACCAGAGACGTTTCCCTACTTGAAAACCTACTTAGCAAAACACTGGAGGAAAAAAAAAAAACTTTTCTTTTTCTTTTTTTTTCATAATTGTACCTGTGATTTATATGCTGCAAGGTGTTTAAGTGTGGATTTTTTCCTCTGTCAGTTTTCTTGGAGAGATCCATTTGAAACCCACTTTGCAGGCACAAACATAAAGCTATTTCATTTGGGAGGTAGATGGAAGTGAAGGGGGAAAAATCGAGAGCGGAGAGGAAAAAAAAAAGAAAAAAGAATGAGACCTTCTTCTACAACAGCCACTAGGCTCCAGTAAAAATCCAGTATTTTTCTGTGACAAATTGTCCTTCTCCATCCATGCTTCTGAACTGTCAACGAATGCACGGCTCTAACCTGATGCATCCTGCTCCAGAAGCCGTATATGGGGGTGGGGGGGGGTGTATATGTGTGTGTGGGGTGGGTGAGAAAGAGACTTTGACAGCTGCCCCACAAGTAGCTGGGCTAGATTATCACACCCTCAAAATCTGAAGCCCACTGACGTGTTTATGACCACACATACAGAGTAGACACACACGTATATAAAAAAGGATGTTCCACAAAAGCTGAAATATTTGCACCTACACATTCACTGTTTGAACACACACACACACTCAGAGTGCATGCCCAAAAGCCTTAAAGCACACTCGCAGACCCATCTGGGAGAGGCAGATAAGAATAGTTTGGGGTGTAGAGGGTTAGGGAGCTACTTGGGAATGCACCGTAGATGTTTTTTTAGGGATATTTTTATTGATTTTTCAGAGAAGCCAAGACAGAAATAACCATATCTTACTTTAAAAATGCTTCAGTTGCTAAACGGCACTAGTGTTTCAGTCTCCAAAACTCGAAAAATCTCTACCATCCCATCAAGGATAAAGCGAAACCAGAGATCTGATGAGATATGATGGCTTTCATCGTTCTGAATTTGCTCCCCCCCAACTGAGCTGCAGCCAATCTAGACTGAGAACACAATCTCTAAACAACTGTAAGGAGATAAACAATTATTAACCATTGAATTACTTTCACCAGATGAGGCCGTGAACACTTTACCTTTCCTTTTATCACTTGGGATTACGTCTTCTCTGAGGTGCAAATAAAAAGGGATGTTCCTCACGACGTGTAAAGCTAATGAAGCGAGGGAGTTGTTAAGGTACACAGAGCTGAGACGGTAATAGCAAAAGTATAGGAAAGGTGTCAAGAGACAGCGAGCAAGGCGGGAGAATAAGACTGAAACAGATCAGACAATAATTCACAAATTGATGTAAAGAAAGACTTTTCAATATCACTGCTCAAGCAAGAAACCCCAACTTGTAGCGACACCCGTGACATGATTTGCTTGCAAAACGGAATCATAGGAACATCTTATGCTTACAGGAAAGAAAGGGGACAAAAAAATGTGCCACAGCGTGCACAAAATGTTAGAACACTGTGAAATTAAATGATTGGACATGCTGTTCTGCAGTGCCAGGTGCTCTGTGGAGCATCTCATGTTGAAAATATGTTTCGGAGCCCCATCACTTTCCTAATAACCTTCATGTCAGCTGGACATTAAACAACAAATGTGAAGGCAGAACAGACAGTCACACTGGCATGACTGTGATAATCAAATAAAAAAATGTTACTCAACTCAATTTTCTAAAACGTCCCTCGGTTCCTGGGTCGCACTCTTCTGAATTATAAATCTATGCACTGGTGGAGGAGTTTAGATATTATTTCACTGCATTTCATAAGGATTGACCTGAAGCTAAAAAGCAAAGGGGACCTGGAGGAAGGGAGAGTGTTCGTCCCTGTGCTTGAACGCATGTGTCTGCGTGGCTGATTGGGTAAGGAAGAATAAAAAAACAGAGATTAGGAACAATGTTCCACAAGCCCCAGGTTCCTGTGAACTTTACCAGGCAAGAACCACAAGAAGAACAAAATAGAAAGGAAAAGCAAACAGAGGCCAAAAGTATAGATTGTATAATCAACTATTATTCAGGTCTCCCTTGTAAATGAGACCTGGAGGCTCAATGGGATTAACCTGTATAAATAAAGGTTGAATGAATTAAAGACGCATTTCCAAAATTCAACAAAGTTCAGTCAGGTCATCTGGATGGTTTCTTTTTTTGTTGTTGTTGTTGAGACATGTCGCCCTTCATTCAAAGGACTTCATCAGTCCGAGGAGCCACAAACAAACTCAGTCCCACAAGCTGCACACTCCCATAGTGGACCAACCAGTTTGATGGTGATAAGATGGTTTCTGGGGGCTGTCCTCTAACCCGTTGACTCCTCTGAGGCAGCCATAGCCAAAATTATTCAAAACATCAAAGTTCATGCTCAATAATCCAGGTAGAAAATCCAACAAAGTTCAGTCAGGTCATCTGGACGGTTTCTTTTTCTTTCTTTTTTTGAGACATTTCGTCCTTCAGCCAAAGGATGAATGACCTTGGATAGTCCTTGGATAGTCCAATCCTGTGGATGAAGGATGAAACATCTCCAAAAAAAAAAAAAAAAAGAAACCGTCCAAATGACCTGACTGAATTTTGTTGGATTTTCTACCTGGATTATTGAACATGAACTTTGATGTTATGAACCACTTTGTCTACGGCTGCTTCAGAGGAGTCAATGGGGGGAGACGGTGGGCCCCAGAAACCATCAAATCACCAGCAAACTGGTTGGTCCACTATGGGAGTGTGCTGCTTGTGAGATTGAGTTTGTATGTGGCTCCTTCGACTGATGAAATCCTTTGGCTGAAACGTCTCAAAAAAAAAAAAAAAAAACATCCAGATGACCTGACTAAATTTTGTTGGGTTTTCTACCTGGATTTTAGAGCATGAACTTTAATTTCCCAAATAGTTTGCAGGGGCATCATGTAAAGAGTAAAGACCTGGCATGTCTTGAATGAATAAATATCACCTCTTAAATGTGATGTCAAAGTTTTGAACTAATATCATTTTAGGTTTAAAAATGATGTAGCTGTTGTGGATTTGGTCAAAGTTCGAAAATAATGTTATGCATAGTCCCGTGCAATATTACAAGATGTCACACTCAGAGTATGTGCTATGAATGCCTCAATTGTAGTTCAATATCTGTAAATCTGATGGAGCTACAGCCATGATGGTTTGCAACAACTGATCAGCAGTGGCAGCCAACTTGAATTTAATCGATTCCAAAAGTTAATCAGTTGTTGATGTCCATCCAATGATTACTTTCTAAAAGTTTTATTAAAAACTGTTCAATGATTCAGGAGACGTTGAACTAACAGATACACAAACACCAAAACACATGTACAAATATGCGTAATGTACTGTTCATTTACAGGTAGTACATTTGGGTTATTAAGAGAAATCAGAGTAAAATGTATAAAAAGAAAACACATCCTCATATTCAAACTGCTGATATTTTCTGGTTTATGTAATGATTTAAAGCAACATGTTTAAGAGAATACACTTTTATCAGTGATTTATATGTATGGCCATATCTGCCACTGTCTTCCTTCATATATAACGTAGAAAAGCAGTGACCATAAACGTATACGCGTGCTACTAGATTAGATATTCTGTTTAAATTACGAGACACTCCAGAAGCCATCTTTTACAAAGCTGGAAAAATGTAGGATAAGGAAATAAAACTAGGAGCGACTGTCAAGGGGCGGGGATGAGGAATATTTATTTGCATGCGTGTGTGTGAGAGAGAGCGAAGCGAAGCAATAAGCTAGTTCAAGGACAAGGTGTCTACTCGCATCCGCAGTCTTGGATTTCCCTCTAAGAAAACTTAATCACTGTTGCAAATAATACAAGGTAAGTACATCTTTAAATGTTCCTGGAAATACAGAATAAAATAAGAGAAAAGAGAGAATTTGCGATTGAGTGATTGATCAAAGAAGAAAACAATGATCTTTCAACCTCTACCAAGGTTCTTCACACAAGGCATTTATAACACAATCCACAAAACATGTGAGGAAACTGATGCTCATTCCCATTGAAGGTGACCACATTAATACAGAAGACGTAAACAGAAACAGCTTGAAGACATTGAATATTTCAGTGTGATAACACTCAGATGTATGCACTGAGCAACACATGGGTTGCAGGTCACCAAGACACACGTCCAGAGTGATAAATCCCATAAATTCAGTGTGTGAATTTATCACAGCAATGCAGTTAACAGCAAACTGGAGCAATGGCCTTGGTTATTGTCTGGGACGGCTCGCGTTAAAGGATCTGTGATTACATCCAGCTTCGTCACAAGCAACATCAGGCTATTGTTGAGTGCGAGCGCTACGGCAACACAAAGGAGGCTTTTGTGAGTCTGCACATAAATGTGTGTGCACACTGTGAGTGGTATACAGCTTAAACAACAGCTGGTTTAACCTGGATTAATGCGTCTGATGGGGTGCAGGCCAGATTAACCAGAACAATAGAAGAGGGTGACAAAAACATGAAAGACAAAAAGGGGACGGACAAAAAGAGGGAACTGGAGGAAAAGGTGATCCTTCATCCTGAAATGAAGGTTGGAGCGTTTATTTAAAAGGAAAGGAGAGAAGGTGAAAGAAAAGGAAGCATAAAAGGAAAAGATGAATAGTATGACAGTCAAATTGCCAGAGGGGAAAAAAAAGTTGACTTTGACCTTTAGGACTTTGTTACTAAATATATACACTTAAACTGTAACAACAGAAATACACACAATCAAAAGCAGTTTTTCCAAATGCCTGCTAATACGTTTGGATCGAGGTTTTATTAATGTTAGTGTGGCTGTTGGCTGCCAGCTGGTTGATTCAGTGTTTTGTCTGCTCCAATAAAAGCCGAGTGAGTGTGTGAGAGTGTCTTTTGTGTTTTTTAATCTTCGCACAATCGAAAAAGGAAAACACAGTTCAACAAAAATTTTTTTTTTTTAAAAAACAGGCGTCTGTGGGCTGATAGAAAAAAAAAAAAAAACTCAAACACACAAACCACCACCATCAAAACTACCACCTTCTCATTCAGTCTATCTCAACTGTTAGAGGGGACAAAGCAGGTCGGCACAGAAACGCTCACACACACACGCACACATGCATTCACAAGCTGCCGCCCACAATAGTGCAGTCACAACCACACACTCCCAAATGCAGCATTTCTCAGGGTCAGTGGGTCTATTATCATTTAAATTTGCCAGCAGCGCTCTAATGTTAAAAATAAGTACAATATTCACAAATAGAAGCTCTGAAATAAATAAAAAAATCTGTGTTTTGACTAAAAATGTTGTCGCTTACAACGCCAAGTGCTCTCTTGTCGAAGCAAATAACTAACATTCTAAAAGGATTGAGCTTCCTCAAGGCCAACTCAAACAGGCAGCCCCCAGCGATTCCCATTCACCCCTGCACCGCAACACAGCTGCCCCTCTGAAGTGGCAAGTCAGACCACCCCCATC
Source organism: Nematolebias whitei (assembly GCF_014905685.2). Classification (NCBI taxonomy): domain Eukaryota; kingdom Metazoa; phylum Chordata; class Actinopteri; order Cyprinodontiformes; family Rivulidae; genus Nematolebias; species Nematolebias whitei. Next base: position 17,700,861 of record NC_056507.1, on the reverse strand, counting down.
CCCTCTCTTGTGTTTCACTGGGACTTCAATGGCACAGACACAAAGACGCTTAAAGTCTCTGACAGACTGACCAGCTATGAGCTCCACCTAACCTCCAATCACACACACCCATTCCTGCACACTGCTTGTGCTGCTACAGCTTTCCTGGTCTGTCCATCACCCCTAGCAACACCGCATCTCCCAGGCTGACCACCGCCTCACCACCTCACAATCCCAGTCATCTTTATTGCATCAGCTCTTCAGACTTTCATTACTACCTCTCGCTTTTGATCTCGGGTCAGCTTCAAGGTGGACATACTGTATGAGCTGCCTGATTTAAAATGCATGTTGTGCCCAGCTCGTTGTACGGTCTGCAGCCGAAATAAACAAGTAAATGCAGAAAAATGCAAATTTGTTTTACTTATCAACAAATTGGTAAATGCTGTTAAGGTGAACCACTTAAGTTTATTAAAAAATATAAGCAGGACAGTGATGGGAATTTAGATTTGCTCTGGTTGCTTTTAAGGATTGAAGGCTGAAAGGTGGTGTTCAGCTCAAACTGAAACTACAGCACTGATGACTAATTTAAGAATTATTAGGTTTAAGCTGTGTGATAGCCTATAAAAATACTCTTGAATCTATAAATAAATGTTTTTATCTTCAAGTATAAAAAAAACACTTTTCTTTCAGTATGCAATGTGATTTGAGAACATCAAGACTTGTGACACTCCACCCGGCTAAAATTGACCTGCGTATTTTAATCAAACCCCATATTTTTTTCTTTCTTCTTTCATCAGCTAACCTTTCAAATGCTTTTGACCTCTAAAGTGCCAGCACTTCTCCATTCTGCCACTGACTCACTCCCACACACACACACACACACACACACAAACACATACATCTCTCCGAGTGACACCTCCACTCAGCCCATACCAGCGGGAAATCCTGCAGCAGCGTTTAAACGCTTGGTCAAACCCTGTCTGAGTATGGTGCTACGGGCCTGACAGGAATCAACTCCACTGGTGCTCTACAGTTCAGCAGCACACACAGAACGCCACCACCGGCACCCATCCCCTCCCCCTCTGCAGAGTGGGCCCTGATGTGGGGAAAAGGAAAGAGCTTGTATGCAAACAGCTTTTATCTCCGTCAGGCTGCAGTCATCAGTAAAAACATGGTTTGGGCAGCGTGCTAATTTTTCACACTGACAAAAAAAGTCACTTTTGTTGGAAAAATTGTATACAGTAGATCTAAACTGCTGAATAACGGAACGTCTGAGATATCCATGGTGATTCTTGAGCTCCGATGTGAACCAGTAATCCACTGTGATGAGTTCAGAGTATTTTGAGCCATGACCTGAACTGATACTCTGTAGTACTAAAGTTGTATTCACCCAGTCTTCACCCTTATCTCAGCCTTCCTAAGCACCTCCATGATCCCTACTGCCTGGGGCCATACTGGGCATGGCTGTGTGTGTGTGTGTGGGGGGGGGGGGGGTGCATGTGCATTTTTTTTCCACATTACAGTTGTAGGCATAAAGATGCATGTAATGCATGTGCATGAATGTGTCAGTTTCCAGGTGTGTCTGTCAAACTGCTTCAGTGTGTGCCTGTGCATGATTCTAATGTCAGTTTGAGCAGCACTGAGGGACCACTCAAGATGAAGCGCCCAAGGCACACACACACACACACACACACACACAGGCATGCACACACACACCGGCCAGCCTAAAGAGGTGCAAAGCTAAATTTGCACGACAGCATAGTCTCTGTGTGGAGCTGCATCCATTCTTGGTTCACACACACACACACATGCACGTGGTGCAATCAGCAAGCTGATCAAAGCATTTAACTGGAGCTGAACCTGACTCTGTCGGTGATGTTTTAAACATAAATCTCAGGGGGAAGGGCGGGGGTGCTGATGCTGGAAGATCTCTATGTGTCTGTCTCTTTGTTTCGTCCCATCTTTAATTCTTAAATCTGTTTTAATGAAAACAAAAAAATAATACTTTGTAAAATAATTCATATTAATCCGTTAAGAATAAATTGTACAAACTCAACATGTTTGGTATTTTAGGTTGGAAGATTACAAAATGAGTAAACAAAAAAAGAAGAGGAAAAAGCACCAGCTCTTGTTGCCATTTTCAGCTTTTATTTAATTAATAGCCACAGTACCATATGTCCTGCTCAGTGTATCATTTTGAGACTAATCATTTGTCATTTTAAAATAAGACATGTTCATGTACATCATATTTAAATTATTTTTTTTCTACTAAGTTTCATCAAATTCAGGTAAGGCAGTTCTTTCATTAGACTACAATACAAACACTATTTCACAAAGACTGAACTTTATCAGAACAACAAAATACTACAGCATGTCTGAGCAAGTTCAATCTATTTTTGACCTTTCCTTGTGAATTGCTGTGACTGCCACAGTGAATTCCATAATAAAAATGACTATGGTTAGTCTTTACTGTAGTCCACTCATGTGTTTAAACTCGGGCTTCCTGTAAGACACTCAGGAACAGACACACGGGTCCGTGACATCTTAATGAGTTATCGCAGTTGATGAAATGTGAGGAGGAAGATGGAGGAAAAGAAATGAAGCTCTGTAAAGGCAAATGTCCTCAGTCTCCAGGCTGACAGGGCATCATGGGGGAGCCAGACCAGGGAATATGTCATGTCAAAGATTCACCAGAGGAATCAGGGGAGGTGGAGGAAAAATAGAAATTTAGAAGCACAGGTTGTGAATATAGAAAACTTAAAAAATGAGGGTGTGCATGCGTATGTGAGCGTGTGACAGTAAGTGATTCAGGGAGAAACAGTGATGACAGTAATGACTGCTCTCACAGAAAACTAACGGATGATACACTATTATTATCGCCATGTCTGCAAGGGGGCTCGACTGTGCTAGTGTCTGTATGCAAGTATATGTGCAAAGACGGTGTTTGTGTGACTGTTTTACCCACATTTCAGTCTGGCTGCACTCACATTTCTCACTGAGGTTGTGGGCTACACTCTCTTCTCTCCATCTCTCCACAGTAAGCAGCATGACTGCTGATTAAAGTTTGAATATGTATGTATGTATGGATATGTACATATGAATAAGAAATGAAGTAAAACTGGAAACGAATAGTCATGATAAGTCAGATTTAGAGAGAGAAACAACTACAGATTCCCAAAACACTTGGACAAGGCTAACCTTAAAGCATCCTCCACTCCTTCAGTGATAAGAGTGACATCAGCTTCACTTGTTTGATATAAAAATAATGTACTGTATATGAACACACAAAATATTTTCTGTCCAAAATCTAAACTAAAACAAGCAGAACACCAATGTCCTCCATCGCTGAGGGATTTGAAAAGTGAACAGTTGTAGTTTTTGAGATGAGTGCATTTTCTGGACAGGAATAGAACAGGAAATGAAAGTGAACCTTAATGTTTTTAGTCCAAGATATTCATGTGTGTAGTTACATTGTGTAAAAGAATAGAGACAGTTTTTGTTTGTTTGTCTGTTGGTTGTTTTTTTGCTTGTCCGAGGCAGCGCAGAGTGATGGACCCTAGCGACTGAAAGGAGCAATTTTATCCACGACCAGGGGCAATGGCAAAGCCAGAGGGAGGCTAATGATGGTTGTTTACACAGACACACACACATATCTGGTGTGTGTGTGTGGGGGGGGTATATTTTTGATGGTGATGACCTTTCTTGAACCTAGATGCAGCTACAAACCAAAGTGGAAATCGGCACATTGCTTATTTTTCAAGTTGTTCAGCTCGCAAGGTTAACATATATACAATATATGGTGGTAGCCATCTTGGATTTTGACTCAACAGCCCAGTTTTGAAAAAGAACCTTTCTTAAGCTTGGATGCAGACACACACAATAATGGAAGTTGGTACCTCGCTTATTTTTCATGTTATCGTGCTCACAACATGCACAGATGGATGGAAAGATAGACGGACAGATTTTTCCAATTCCTCTTTTTTTGGCTTTGTGACGGGACAATTAAAGGCCTATTGGTTCAAATGAGTTTTGAATGACTCTCAGCAACTACCACACCAGATTTTAGCTCAATATCTGTAATATTCACTGAGTGGATGCCGTTTAAGCTACACTCAGTTCAGTTAGCTACAGTGGCCATCTTTAATTGTGCTCACTTCAAAAGTTATTCAGTTATAGATGTTCATCCACTGATTGTTTCTGAAAATTTTCTAAAATACATCCATCACTTCATGAGATATGTCGCTAACAGACAAAGATGATTCCATTTGTTATTGGATTTGAGCCCACTAGCTTTAAAACTCTTAGTTTACAGATATTTTTGCATTTGCCAAGTCTGCTCTGCTGTGACGGCCATTGTGAATCAGGGTAATTTTAAAAGTTAATCAAATGTGTACATATATCCATCCATCCAGTCCTTAGATAGATAACTTTACTAATTGGCATTTATAATGTATATGAATGTTTTTGTTCAGTGCCCTGAGACAACTTCTGTTGTGACTTGGTGCTATAGAAATAAACTGAATTTAATTTAATCTATCCATTATCTTTTACCTGATTCTTCCTTTCCAGGTCATGGGGGTCACTGGTGCCCATGTCCAGCAGTCACTGTGCGAGATGCAGGTACACCCTGGACAGGTCTCCAGTCCATCACAGGGACACATAGAGACAAACTAGACAAACAACCATTCACTCTCTCTCACATCTAGGGACAATTTAGAGTTACCAATCAGCCTAACATGCATGTTTTTTGGTCTGTGGAAACCGGAGTACCCAAAGAAAATCCACGCATGCACGGAGAGAACATGCAAACTCCACCCAGAAAGGCCCCCGGACTGGGATTTGAACCAAGGTACCCTGCTCGCTGAGAGGCAGCAGCTCTACCAACTGCACCACCATGCTCCCCCCCCCCCCCCCCCCACACACACACACACACACACACACTCACATCCCTTTTATGCTTATCAGCATAACAAATAACACCGATGTATCAGCAGGTTTTATCCCAATATTTTTACCATTTATTATTCAATTTAAGGTCATAAGGAAATACATGCAGATGTTTAAACATGGTGTGTTCAAAGTACTCCAGGTTTTGAGGAATAATAAGCAACTGACTTATGTAAACTGACCAGGAGCAGGTTTTAGCTCCTTTGTGTAATGTTTGTTTCTGTATAAATCAGTATGGTGTCATCCAAACCCACTGGGCCTGGTTAGATAACCCCACCAACTGTCAGCTTCTATAACACGTAAATGAAAACCAGTGAATCATTGTGGCTAATTAGATTCCTGTGTTGTCTGAAGTCTCATCATTCGGGGAGAAGAGTCCAGGGACGACCCTGCCTGCTGTTAATAATGAGGCATTCACCAAAAAAGCAAAGTGACAGCAAGAAAGAATATCTCCAAACCTGACAGAAAGCTTTGTGAATAACGTAACATGACACATCAGATACCTTAGAGTGGGACAATATTTTGCTCTAGAAGTTATCAAATAGTGCAGTTTTAATAATGCACAAGCAGATAAGTGTACATATAAATGTTAAAGAGAATGACACTTGAGGAATCCAACTGAGAGCAAATTGGGAAGACCCAAGGATGCTTTACTGCATTTAAGGAAAAGAGTACATCTAAGTATTTAAAAGCAATAATAATAAAAACTAAGTTTGTGGGTGTCATCCTATTTGTGATGTCATTAATACATTAACAGTGTATTGCCATCAAATTAGAACATAAAAAGTTATTTTACTTCTTAACTTAAAAGATTTCACTTCAGTGGAGCAAAACCTCTCTGCTCTCTGACAATATTTTCTGTATATATGATTAAACAGAAAGAAGCTCCAGAAAAAGCTCAATCAAACCTTTTCTTAAATGTTTTTCTTGAATGACTCCGTCATTGACTGAGAAAAAAAACAAATTACAAGGAGTTGCAGCTAACTGCAGTATTTTAATCCAGCTTTACAGGAAAGAATGTTAGGAGAGTGCCCGTTTTATTTAGTTAATATTATGAGCTCCCTCTGAACAGCTGACCATATATAATCTCTGCAAATGTGCGTTTCAGTACATTACGACGGCAGCACATCACTTGTTTAAAGTGTTTTAGTTCCTGTGTGCTTAACTCCAGCCTTGTTAGTCTGACGTTCGAAAATGTTACCGAAAACCTGTAGGAGGTTATGAATAAATTGCAGATGTTGCGTTGTTTGGACCTAGAAAGAAGCAACTATTTGGAACTAAGAGTCTTTTTCTGTTATCTAGTTTGCAAATTTAAATATGTTTCTGTCTGTCAGCTGGAAAAATGTGAGGGACATTCAAGATAGTTGCTAGTTTACAACAAGGCCAACAATGTTGCTCCATTCATATGTAAGAAAAACATACAAACTCCACACAGAAATATCTGTACTTCCAAAAATTGCACTTCTCATGATGTGGTATAAAAGCACTAATCAATACATCACTGCGCAGCCCCAACTACTATAACCTACATCCATCCAACCATCCATCCATCCATTCCCCATCCATCCTTCCACATTTTAGCCTGCTTTTCTGTTCTTTTCTGGGTCGTGGAGAGCTGACGTACATCTCCAGCAGTAAGTAGGTGAGACGAGGTACATGCTGGACACATTCATTTACATTTTACATCATACAAAGATTTACATTTCTTAATTCGCTTCAGTTGATAACTTTGTAGGTTTGTGTTTTGTAAATTTGGGTTAAAAATGTATTATTTGCAGTCCTTTGTTAGTAGATTTACTCTGGCGGTCAAACAGATTTCTTTGAGGAATTTCAAACTACCTCAAAGTTATTATACTAGTAAAATATTTGATTCAGTTGTTCAACCAAAATGATTTTTAATGACGTTTACAATATGTACTTTATTAGATGCCTTATTCCTTATACTGTAAATAGCTTGAAACAGATGCTGTTTGCAAGTTTAGTTTAAATATATATATATATTTTTTTTTTTTCCCTTTCGGCTGCTCCCGTCATCCACAGTGAACTAAGTCGCACGAAGACATGGCAATCATTTTTACACCAAAAGCCCTTCCTGACGCAACCACAGACCACCGAGCTACCACAGCCCTCTGTGTGGCGCAGAGAGCTGCTATCTAGGGTGCCCAGGGGTGAAGACGGGGGTTAGGGGCCTTGCTCAAGGGCCCAGAGCGGGGCAAATGAGGGTGGAGACAGGTGTGGATGCGTCACCAATCTCACCCACATTTTGTTGTTTTGGTACTGGAAGTTGAACCAGCAATCTTCCAATCACAGGCCCACTTTCTCAAACCTCTGCACCACCACTCCCCTTATAATAATAATAATAATAATAATAATAATAATAATTAATAAATAAATAAATGAATAACACGTGGCAAAAATGTCTTTTTACTTTTTTAATCTGCACATACAGATAAATCATTTTTAACTATGATGATTTTAGACTCAAACTGTTGTTTTGTTACATTTCTGCTATATTTGTGTAACACCAGTCCAATGCTCTTGTGTGTCTGTTCCAGAGCAGCCACAGTTAATGGGTTTCTTGCCCTACAACCACCCCATATTGTACCATACTGACTTTCTCAATGTCAGCTTGTCAGTGAATACTCTAAGGCCCAGATTCCACCTCACATCCCAACACACACTCAGATCCTACCACAACAAGCAGCAGAAGCCTTCCCACCAGCCCCCTGGCCCCTCACCTCTTCCCCTCTCTTTCAACGACCTCTGACACTGATTGCCAACGTGACATCAACCAGCCCCAGTGGCACTGTGACCCCCTCTTCACCTTGGCAGCTTACCTTGGCATACCTGAGCATCTTGTTGCATGCTGTGTGTGTGTGTGTGTGTGTGTTAGTGATCATAGTTTCTGGCACCTCTCCAAACCTCCTGGCACTGTAACGCCACCTTCCCTCAACTGGATTCCTCATCTGTCTTTTCCTTCTATTTCTTCACTTTGTCCACTTGTCTTTATCTGTTCTTCTCCCCAGCTAGTGTGTATTTTATACATTTTGTCCTATCAACGTCTCAAATTAAATGCAAATACACTGAAAAACTTATCAGTATAACAAGAAACTGTCAGCCCTTGTGTCTGTTAGCATAACGCTCTGTTAGCATGTGCCGTGCTTCTTATTTAGGTTACATAACACTACAAAGGCTGGCCATCTGCTGCACCTTGGTGCATGGGTTAGCAGTGAGGCCTAAGCCACTGCATAGTCTGTGTGTGGGAGGATGCACAAATGGGTGTGTGCGCCTAATCTGCCTGTGTTTTCATAGCAATCATGTAGGCTTGGGCAAAGTCAGATTTAATCCTCTATCTTTTTCTCCAATAGCCAAACTAACCACATATCTTTTTCTCCACTCAACATGTTCTTTTATACCAGATCTTAAATATTTACTGTTACGCTTGTCAAAATTGGCTACCGGTTGAAATGTTGACAAAATTGTTGTATTCTTCATATTTTAGACTTGTTTGCCTTTGTTACAGTGGTTTCTGACAATGTTGAAGCAACAAATCCATCAGCAAAATAAATCAACTTTTAACAGTTTTGACTTTCCAATGTTGGTAGTTCTTGTTGTTTATCGGGAAAGACGTGTCAAACTGTTGTTTTCAACTTTTAAGACAAAAGGACTGCAGTATTGTTGTTTTATGTTTGTTTGTTTGTTTTTTCATGCTATATTCACTGAACAGATTCCTATAAAACTTTCAGGAAGTAATGATTGGATGTACATCTACAACTAATTAACTTTTGGAGCCAATTTCAATCAAGGTGAAGAACACAACAGCTAAGCAACATTAGCAAACACAAAAGTGGCTCTAAGTCAGTTTTACAAACACTGAGTTACATTTTGGAGTGGTAGTAGCTGAGAAACACTCTCTAAAAACTAACGGATCATCACAGTAAAGCATGAGACTGTGCATAAGGTCATTTACAAGGTTTGATCAAAATGGCCAACTCTATAAGTTCTCAGCGTAAGATGATCTCAATTTTAAACTCTGGCATGAAAGGCAACACGTGATATTTTTAAGGAATGCTAGTCTTAATATGATCAGTTACAGGTAGTGGTCCAGAGTAATACTGTATGTTCTAGAGATTCAAAGACTTCATAAAATTCACAGCTGAATGAATTAAGTGTGTCTTTGAAACAAGTAACAGCCAGGCCCCATCTCAATTGTAGAAAACTTGCATTCTGTTGTTTTTTCTGTCATTCACATCACAGCTATTGGAGAATCAATGATAAAGCATTAAAATAAAATCATCATTTTACAGTTGTTCTTCCTTATGCTTCCAGTGCGCATACAGATATTCATAATTTTAGTATAAAACGAAGACGCTGTCCAATGAGGGCCTACTAAAAAAAATGTGCATGTATATACACATACAGACAAATATTCACATTAATAAATAGCAGCCACTTCCATTTCCCCTGCAGCATGCAGAGATGGGGGGGGGGGGACTCCGTACGAGCAGCATGGGGTTTAACTTCAGCGCCACTGACTTGATTGAAACCATTCGCTTTGGGTTGTTGACATGCTGTCTGAACTCACCAGGTGTGCTGTTGCTGCGACTGCGCTTCTTCTCAGGTAGGCAGGGGGGATAGGGATTTGGGGGGGGGGGGTGCTAAAAAAAATGTCTTAGTGGCATCATGTTTAATGCACAAATGATTTTTACTTTATGACACAGAGGCAATGCTACAAGTAAAATTAGCATATTATAATGAGAAACCAGCCTCATGGTAAAGAGTTACACTTAATTACTCACACACACACACACACACAGGCACAGGGTGTCAGCGTCTGACGTATGCAACACACCAACAAAATCATCTGTGAAGGTAACACATCTATGGTATTTCTGACAGGTAGGCAGGTCTGAGCTGAGAGCTGTGGCACATACACACACCAACTCACCTCCTTCCACTCTATATTTTTATAAACTACATATAAGGGACTTGAGGTCAATGATAAAAGCCTAAAATTACCTGTGAGGTGAATTAAGTAAATAAAGCATTAAATATGGGCAGACGAGCAGGCAGGCAGCTGGTAGTTGTGCTTACCGAGCATGCATGATGTGCATCTAAGCCTTCGGATTTCAACAATATAGGTGAGGCCTTGGAAAACAGACAGTTAAAAGGTGTTTTAGGAGATTGCACTACTGACGAAAGGGAAGAAATGCATGTACAGCCTTACTGACTGTGTGTAAAGAATATAAACAGGAGAGCATCAATATGAAAATTGTTTTGTGGTATGTGCATTTAGAGCTAAAAATTTCAAAGCCCAAAGAGAAAGGATGTATTTAAAATTAGACAAGGCAAATATTTTGCAGGTAAAAGTCTGATAAAATGGGGACCAAAACAGTGGTAGTAGAGACCCAAGCTAGAAATGGAAGCATGCTCACCGGTGATCCCATTAGGCTAAAAGGAGGTAATACAGAGAGATGGAGAAGGAGGGAAATAGCAGGGTGACGATGAAAGCCACAGGGAAAATTGTGAGCGAGTTTGAGGACAGGAAGGAAAAAATCTGAAAGGCAGAAAAGATTAAGAGGGAGAAATTGAAGGAGGGGGAAGGGCAAGAGGAAGAAGTTGATGGGAAAAGTAAAACGAGGGAAGCAAGAATAAAAAAAAAGCACCTTTGAAAATGGTTGATAAGTTCCATCAGTTCAGGACTGAGAATACAGATTTAAATGTTAACATAAAAAGATGGATCGGAAAAGCTTAAATTAAGGTACAGCTCCTGGTGACTTTATCATGACGGGGATCATTTTGCAGTGTTTGATTACAAATTTGTAAGCAGTCAGGCATCTTTAAAGCTATTACATGTCCAAATAACACAATCACGAGCTGATGTGGCTTGACTTAATTAACTTATTTTATTAACTGGTTGAGCTAATATAAATGTGAAACCTTATTTGTGTTTTTATAATTGAGTTAATCGCTCATACAAACGACTAACACTGAAAAAGCTTTACAAGTTAAATATTGCTTTTGTCAAATAAAGACGAGCTTTGCATTTCTTATTGCAGACAAGGTGGGTACTGAGCCTGTAGAGGCTTTTGTTAGGGTTTTAGACTTATAACATTTAGCATGCTATACTCATTATAAAATGAGAAAACCTTTCATATCATTGAAAAATTATTTTTAAAAGGGTTTTACGGTAAATTTAAATGATCCCTGCGAGCACGGCACAGCTAAATAAGATCATCTATCACTTAAAACTTTTTGCTAATAAAGAAAGATTTGAGTCTTTGAATAATTGATGTCTACGTTTGAAAACATTGAAGGCTATCCTCGGCAATGTGTCACAGGATCTTATTTTAGATCGCTTGCAAACCTTTAAAATCTAAAGCAAATACAACCGCATTGTCTATTTTTTAACAACAAAGGCGTGTGAGAGGATACTACGCAACAATCTGACAGATAAAGTAACAAACACCTAATTACTCATCAGTGCCGTTCTGATCTCTTACAGTCACAGCTAACAGGTTTTGTTACAATTGAAAACTCCAAATTGGTTCTTCTTGGCAGTGTTCTGCTCATATCACCAGAGATGAGGTTACTGGTCTTTTATAGGGGACAGTAAGAATCCAGTGAAGGTTAGAACCCACCAACCCCGATCCTAATCACTGTCATGAATTTCACAGGCACCTCCACTCTCACCTCGTCACCTCGGGCCCTCAGAGATAATTACGCTCACCGGCCATCACTGCTGCACATGTGTGAATGTGGCCACTCTAAAATATAGATATTGTAAAAGATTTTTCTAATTTTATACATTTATCATTTTATAAGATGCGGTATTAAAATATAGGCCAGTTTCCAGAATGCATTTTTTCATTATTCCTTAAGTTCAGAGGCTCAACTATTCTTTTACTGTACAAATAATGAATTATCTGGGACACAAATGCAGTATGCATATTTAATTTGCTTTAAACAGCAAACAAAACTATGCACTTTTTTTTATAGTTCTTACTGAAACGTTGTTTTTCAACGTTTCAGTCTACCAGTCAAATCCATTTGAAACCATATTTCTAAACATTTACTAAAGCAAAAGCGGGAAGAGATTGAGAATAAAATGTGACCTCTGGGTTTGAGTGGCAACGGCGCACAAAGATTACTGTAAAAACAGCATTCGAAGCTCCTCTTCAAAAGGATAAAATGCATTTAAAACACATTTAAGAACCATTAAAAATGCAGCATGCCAGAAGCTGTTTTTAAAATGAGGAATAGTCATTTGCTCTTCCCATTAAACATTAAGAACACCCCACAGAGGAAACGATAATCACATTGCATAGAGCTGCTTATATTTGGACAAATAGATGGAAAGACTCTTCTGCGTCTTTTTACCATTTCTTCCAATCACTCTTGGTGTCTCCATAAGACTTTAGAGTCTGCCATGTGTGTAAAGGTCACATCAGGCGGAGTGCTTGTGTGTTATCAGGAACAGGCTCGATGTGAGTCCTGGGACCTGCTTAATGAAGCTCTTCGTAGTCTGGACACACATTTCCAGGCCCCAGGAGAGGGCCTCTGTGAGCTCTTTATACTCATCTCTCACCTCTATGGCCTTATGGATGGAACGTCTCATACATAACATACAAACTGCAAAAGTATAATTCAACAAGAGCACCTCATTAAAGTGATCTTCAAGGAGGACGAGGGCAGTAGCAAGGGCTTTATCAGAAGTCAAACAAGACAGGGGGTATATTACTCTACCTCTTATGGACAAGTAGGAGGGTTAAGAACATGAGGAGCATTTTTTCCCCAAAGCAAACCCCTGGTTTTGCTGCATAGAATTGATATAAGATCTGTGTGTGTTTAAGAGGTGAAGTAGTGAGATGTTTTGTTTGCACCTGTGCCCATGTGTAGGTCACCCCTTAAAGCAGAAAAAAACATCTGCCTTTTAATTAAATGGTCCGGTAGATTTAGTGCTGTACGCAGAGAGACAGTTAAAGACAGAGAGAGGCAGAGCAGGAATGAAATAAGAAACAAGGCCCAGTGCAAGGCTAGCACACACTCAGCCAACAATCACATATCTCAAAGATTTAATGAGGCTGATCCAGCCTGGACCCCCCTTCATCAACTTCTACAATAAATTCAGGAATAGCAAATCATTGCTCGGACCTAAATAGCACTTTTCCACAAGTGCTTGTAAATGTACTGCTGCGTTTGTCTTTTGTCTTGCTGAATTTGTCAATGCTAAGAGAGTGATCAAAAAAAGTGCTAATACAAGCTCAGGGACACGCAGCGAACACGAAGCAGAGCACGTGCAGAAAAGGCAAATTCACTTATACACTGACTGAGCTCCTCCAGGTAAAGATCTGAATATTTCATAAAGTCTCATTAAGGTGTGAATACAAGAAGTTGACGTTTAATGACACTGCCGAAGCCACAGTAATGAATTCAGGTCCCACGCAAATCATACAGACACAGTTGTAAGCTTAAGGGCATTACACACTTGTGTGAACAACAAGTCTGTTCCCATTTACAACTCTGATGGATTTCCTAAGACTCAGTAAACTTTGAAAGATGTCTAAATATTTGCTGATTAATACTGAAAGAGATCCTAAATCCCTTTAAATAGGGATGGAATGATGAAATTCTGAATGAACGTTGTAATATAATATGTCATGGTACCACCACGCACCACTGAGTTAGCTATGAAGAAGGTTATCTGTGAATAGCTAAAATTAAAAATAAAAGTGTAAATTAGAAAAGATGACTGGGGAACAGAAAAAACAAGATAGTGTTGATAAGCCTGTTGCATTAAACAATAAATCAATTAATCGTATGATAACTGAAAATTATCGACCTCATTTTCATTTATCAACTTTATTGTTTTTTCGTGTCTCTCTCGTTCTACTGAAGACACTGGATGACAAAAGGCTCAACTCGGGTGCTCTTCACTGACCCCTCCCTTTGTCTTTTCTCTTTAAAATCTGTTTTAACGATCCAAAATCGCGTTTTTGGATCGTTAAAAGGAGCTAAGCTGAGAAGCTAAGTACGAGCTAAGCTAGAAGGCTGTCCTCAGGAACAAAAAAACCTCTGTCTTGTCGAAGCTCCAAAATTCACAGTTGAAACCCGTGCCCTCATCTAAAAAGTTGTTTTTCTCTGAAAAAAAAGCTGAGAACCTGATTTTTTTAATTAAAAGCTTTGTTTGACAAATGCTATGCTAAAGAGCTCAAACCGCACCGAGCGTCCGCCATTTTAAGAACAGGAAAAGAGGAAAGAGAGACAGCCCATGTCACGTCAAGGGGCCTCCATCCTATTTTTCTGAAAGAGACACCCTGCTCACTCTCTCACTATCCATCCTTCGGTTCAAACAGTCTTATACTGCCGTACAGTGGTCAAAAAAGATACGACACACAAAAAGTAACCAATATTTCTTCTTAAATTTGACAATAATTACCAATTATTGTCAAATTTCAATCAATATTATCGTTTATCAAAATAATTTGTGAGACAATTAATCACCCAGCAAAATTTATTATTGTGACAGGCCTAAGTGTTGATAAAATAATCCAGAGGCAGAACAACTGATCAGACAGTCAGGAATGACAGATGTTTTACATGATTTGTGGGTACAGTACTCTGGTTTTATTACACTTGAACATTTGACAGAAGTGCTTTGTCAGCACACAAATGATATCTAATCTATCTTGAATAAACCCCAGGATGGATTTGATCAAAACTCTCAGAAAGTAATCCTCGGATGTACATCTAAACAAGAACAACATTTGGAGGTAATGTGATCAGTAATGGCTGCCACAGCTAAATGACTTTAGCGAACACAAAATGGGCTCTATCTAGTATGTCATTCACAACATGCTCTGTGGATAAAATATTTTAATTTCACGTAAAATAATTTTAAGATTTGAGCAAAACTGCTAAAATGTTGTCATTTCTCAACATAAGATGGTCTTAGTTTAAGGGCCTGTTTACACAAAAATGACTTCTGGTGAAAATGGAAGAGTTTCGTTGCGTTTGTACTGTTCATTTAAATGAAAATATAGCAAATGTTTTCTTTGACAACGGCACAATTTGAGAATGGGTTCTAACGTGCAATGCTTCAAAAATGTCCCGTGTCCGTTGTCGTGTAAACAGAAAAAAGTAGAACTTTTCTGTCAGGGAATCCCTGGCTCGTGTATGACGCAAAACATAACTGCTTCCTACAATCCACAGAAGAAGAAACTGTCGACAATGGCAGATACCAGAGTATTGTTTGTGCTTCTGATTCATAAATCTAATTTCCCCAGACTGCTTTCAATTTGGACATCACCTGGGCTTATGTTATGGCGGTTTTCTCGTGAGAGAAACATTAGAAGGTTTAGAACAGTTTTTTACGCATGCACACTTGAGTTTCAAAGAACATAGCACCAACTAGTGGCGTGGCAAGTGAATTACACCTTTTCTACTGTTGCTATGTAAACAAGAGACGGCAATTAGAACGTCTGTCCATCCAGCCATCCATCCATCCATTATCTTTTACCCACTTCTTCCATTTTGGGTCATGGGGGTCGCCGGTGCCCATGTCCAGCAATCATTGTGCGAGGGGTGGGGTACACCCTGGACAGGTCGCAAGTCCATCACAGGGCCACACAGAGACAAACGAGACAAACAACCATTCACTCTCTCACTCATACCTAGGGACAATTTAGAGTTACCAATCAGCCTAACATGCATGTTTTTGGTCTGTGGGAGGAAACCGGAGTACCCGGAGAAAACCCACGCATGCACGGAGAGAACAGGCAAACTCCACCCAGAAAGGCCCCCGGACCGGGATTTGAACCAGGGACCTTCTCGCTGAGAGGCAGCAGCTCTACCAGTTGTGCCACCGTGCTGCCTGCAATTAGAACATTTTCAAGTAAATGTGTCAATAGAAATGGGTAAAAAATATTCCGTTTTCATTGGATCGTTGTCGTAAATGGCCTAAACCTCTGGTGGAATGACTGGAGGCAATATGCGTTTCTGAAAACTGTTAGGCTTTTAATAAATAGTAGCATGCTTTATTATGCATAAATATCAGGCTACCAAACAAACAAATTTACTTCATCAATTGGACATCTTGTGCATAATTTCTAATGGTCTGTACTTGCCATTACAAAAAACAACGATTGGTAGCTTTTTAAGCACAGCTCTAGAAACTATTCCACTTCAGTTAAGTCTCACTAACTAAACAGTTGTGAGTGGAGAAGAAATAATGTTGATTTTTTTATCAGACACTCAGAAGCCAAGAGGACCATGTAACCATACATCCCCACAAATGGACACCTAAAAAGATGGGACTGTTGTTTGCTAGGCACCAGAACCCATAAATAGCCCCACCTCCCTACAATTACCATAAAGCCCATTGGTACCCATGGTACCACTTATCAATGTGTTAATTAGTGTTTGTGTTCAATTTGTTGAGTCTTTATGCACTTCAACAATACAAACGAAACATCTTTACCCATTAAAGTTGTTTACACTGACAAACATGCTGAATCCCTGTGGCACTGTAAACGTTGCTACGTTGAAATAAACGTAATGATTGATGATAAAATGTTAAAGGAACATTAAAATTTCGCACACACTTAAATCCTTGTTCAATTACGATTACGGCCTTCCCTTGTGGTTTATTACTTGAAGTATGATGACGCATTCTGTTTAAATCAGTCTTTCCATGCAATTACCACTGTTGGTCCACAAAGCCAACGCAGGGTGTGCTTCTTTCATTAGATGTGCAATGATGGTGTGCATTTACATGAAATTAGCTCATTTAAAGTCATAGTAACAAATGGTTATGAATGTGGTTTGCCACTTTTAATGCAGCAAATGTTATGTTGCTTTTTTTTTTTCTTGCTGTTTTGTATTTAGTGACAAATGTGCAATCTGGGAGAACAATAACAGGAAGGGGCAACTGAAAAATACTTTATAAATATATTGTGGAAAAGCAAGGTCAAAAAAGCATGTGCAATCCTTCATCTAAATTTGCATTTGGTCCACATTCATATATTTCAGCATTTAGTATACAGTATTTTTGACTGTGGCAGTGTTTATGAGCATTGTGTGTGTATCTGTAGATTAGAAAGGAATACACTGCATTGGGAGTACATGTAAAGATTTAATTGAATTCTTTCTGCCAGGATGGTGGCCCACAGCACTCCGGCTTATCCGGCCCTGAATTGCTTCCAGTGAGATCTAATCATGCTGCATGAAATGAGCCCTACCTGAGCAGAATAGCAGTATGAGGTTTGGAGACTGCAGGGGAATACCTCCATTAGGCATAAAGCGAGGAAGCAAGGAAGCAGGGAAAGAAGGGGTCAAGAAAGAAGGCAGTGGCAAGACATGAAGGAGAAAAGTGTAATAAAGATAGAAAGCAACAGATCAGCTCCAATATACATTCATTTGTTACTCGATGTATTTTAACAAAAAATCATTTTCATTAATTAACCTAAAAATTATTTTGATATAATTTACTTGATATTGAATTATGCTCCATTTTAAATGCTTTGCAGCGTGCCACCATGAGGATATTTTCTAATAAGGAAGCAGATGGTGCCCAAAAATCTTGATCACAGTCCTGTTTACAAGTTAAACTGAACAGAAAACTGACGCTGTATAGGTCAAGCAGACAGAAAATGACTTACATGAAGACAAAAGTCATAATGACAACTTTCCCATTTGAGTCATGCAGTGCCACACACAGACCTGAGTGTATGCACAGAGCCAAATGAACATGGACACATCTATTCTTTCGTCATCCACACCATAATTCATCAAAACAACAGTGACAAAGGGCAGCTGACAAACCAAAATAACTTACTCAGGCAAGGCCACAATAATGTCCTCATTGTGTGAACCTACACATGGCAAAGCCTCTGAGTTGCTATGGCTACTGACTAGTCACATGTTGAGAGCATGAATAAGTTTACGTATATATGTTAATCATGGGTTATTAATACTGACGCTTGAAAAAAAACTGTTCTTAAAGCACCTTTTACTGACAGGTAATGAAATACTTTTTGCATAGCTTCCAAAATGTCCTGCAGACATGGGAAAGTGTGTAAGTGGGAATGTGTGTCCTTAGGCTTCCAGATCAGCCAAGAGCCATTCTTTCTGCCGCGGCTGCACATCCACCAATGGTGATATAGGAGCTATGCAGCACTGGCAACCACAGACAGAACTGCTGCACAGTACATTACTGTCTGTGTGTGTCTGTGAGTGTGCACATGCTGGACTTTTGTGCATTGATGTGGTTGTGTGTGCTCGCTTTGGATCGTAATAGAGGCAATGACCCTGGGAGACTCTTTTTCTCCTGTGGAAACTGGCTTCTTTGAAGTGGTTGTCCCCCATCTTATATGTCTCTCTAATGTTCACCTGCATCCCATGAGGTACAACCTTCAAATGCTGCTGTGTATCTGCAGTGACCCAGTAAAACAAGAACATGCAAGGCTCACTGAAACACAAGCGTTTGCACACACACACACACACATATCATACACCCACTGATCAGTGCAACAGCAGGTACTTTTAAAAAGTCTGCTTAGAAATTAATAAAACTGAGTCAATGCTTTGGGACGACGGGATGAGCCGATCCCTAACAGAACTTCATCAATTGTTCTTTCATTAAAAAAAAGAAACACATTGGCAAAAGAAAAGAAAGAAAAAAGTTTGTTAAAAAAAAACTATAGATTTATGGGGGAAAAATCACCAAAAAAACAGAGGCACAAAGGAACATTTCTTCTAATTTAAGAGTTTAGTGCTTCTGACCTCCCAACAGCATTATAATGGTCCACTGTTATAGCAACTGCCTTTTTTTAGGTTGTAAAGTGAAAATGAAAGTACTTATTTACCAATGGAAAAGTTCTAGTGTTGTTCCTCGGTGTCACATTAGGAGATGTTACACCAAGTGTTCAGAGAGGAAGTTAAATGCTGTTTGGTGGATTGTAAGCCAATAAAAAAAAAGATCTTAAAACTCAAAAAGGCGATAAAAACTCAATACTGAAGCTTTTTTGCAAACTGCATCACAAGACGATAAGGGGTTTGGAGGAAAGTAGCACAGGCCAAACCTACAATTTAGCTCAAATGGGAAAAATCCAAACAAGCATCATGGTTTCACTGCATCCTTTTTCATATTTGGTTATTATTCTAATGCATAGTCATGACAGCGGACTTAACCTGGCAGCAGGTTCCATCTGATCAAGTGACACCACATGAGGACAGAGTTTGGGCCACAAGCTGCTGTAACATCTGTGATCTTTGTGGTCCTTATGGTAAATTGGTCACTCAACTTCCTGGTATCAGTAGCAAAAATTTGATTTGTTCTAAAAAAAATCTCCTTGATTATATGGCATGGTTTTTCTTTGTTTGTTTGTTTGTTTAGTATATGACCAAGTTTATTAACTCGGTCCCCGTCACAAAGATGAGCAGTGATTTCTGTTTGCTGGTCTGGTCGTGTTTATCTTACCTAAACTTATTCTTGCCCTCAGCTTCTCTTCCCATTCACATGTCGGATGTTTCACGCATGAGCAGCTTTGTGCTTTAAAATCAAAAGAACTAACAATGCAGCGCATGGCGTTGAAAACTCTGAATGCATCACAATTAGCATGTCTCCGCCATCTGGTATGTGCTGCACTCACTTAATGAGTGCACAATTTATTTCATGCATGCTTACTTAAAAAAAAAAACTGTCTAAAGGGAGTAAGTTACAAGCAGGTCTGCTGCAGCAAAAGTAGCATTTTGTGCAATTTCAGTCATTCATAACGTGTCATTCATATTGAAGAAATCGCATTGTGAACTGCAATAATGCAATGCAGCACTTGGAAAACTGAACTAAAGTCAAGGTCATGGGCTCACTTCTATATTTGGTAAAATATAGGGTACAGCAGAGAAAGATAGGTAAGTGTTGGCCTGCGGTGGGGGTTTATACAGAGTGCACCCCCACGCTGCACACCCCCAGTTCAGAGAAAAGCCTGCCAAGGCATGCTGAGCTGATGGCAACTAAACTGAGGCTCTCCACATGTGCTAATCTCATGGATTTAAATGGGAACACAGCACAGAGCAGGAGCAAGCCGGTCTGATCCATGGCCGTATGTCTGAGTGCATGCACACGGCCTGCACATGCGTGTTGTACACATGTAAAAACAAATTCTCACATATTTTTCATCATGCTCAATTCTTCGTACATGTACAGACAGAAAACAAAAATATTAAGTCAGCCAAAAGCAAATCTTCACAGGAAAATAAAGGAAGACATTTTATTGGTCTAACTGTTATGAGGCTATACCTTTTGATGGCAGCCACTTTAAAAACTGAGGAGCAACAAAAATGTCAGCAACAGATTCAGAGTCAGCACAGTTTGACAGTAGATGGGAGCAGGAGAAAGTACCTCCTTTCTTCCTTCACGAGGGAAGACTGGGAACCAGCAAGAAGCAGGGAAACCATGACAACTAGGCAACCAACCTTGGCAACCATCCCAGCATTCTCACAGACAGAGTCAGACAGTTGGCTCAGCAAGGGTTAATCTCAACTGGGTGAAAGAGGAGAGAGACGGGCTGATTAAGCCCACTGCTCTGTGCACAGACGTTTATTACACCATACAGTACGTCTTAAATGCCAAAGTTGACTAAAAAGAAAAACACGGCACCAAACTTGACCAGGCAAATGACAAACTGGCAGCTACAAATATATGCAATACAAAAATATGGGAAAGAAAAACAACTTTTAGATTTTACCACAACACTGAAAGTTTGAACCTTCTATAAATGTAACAATTTGCAGCACCATGACGGTGGAATTTGTGTTTTTCTTGCTCACGTTCACTTTTCTGTGCTGGAAAACTGGAAGTGTGAAATTTTAAGTAGCATGAGACAAAAATCACATTACAGAAAATACAAAAGCTGAGCAGAAGTCAGAACTGTAATAGAAGGCAAGGCAGACAAAGTGGAGTGTGATGGTGTGTGGTGGGTCTCGCTTCGACTTGGGAGAAATAGACCGTATCACTATGACGTCTTTACTTCATTCGCCATGCTATATAAGGAGGGAAAGGAAAAGTGACAGCAGATGCACCGAGTTAGGTTGGGAACCAAATAGGAAGCGATGGAGCCTGTCCAACAAAAGTACACACAAAAGTAAATACACTCATTCATGATCTTCCACTGTGCCTTGGCTTATTCACTGACCTCCCATCTAAAGATTGAGCCCGTTCTCTGCAGAAGGTCAGCAATAAAGAGATGAAAATCAAGGAGGAGGGGAAAGTAATGAAGAGGATGATCAATACTTTGCCTTAATTAATAACCTCCACTGCAGTCGGAAAATTCAGAACCACTTCATCCCCTCACGTTTCAAGGGTTTTCTCTTTCCTTTTTTTCATATACTCCTACTCTATCTTCTTGCCTTTGCGCCGCCTTGCTCCTCCCCCCATTTCTCCACCTCTTTCCTCGTCATTAATCTCTGAAAATCGTTGGCTACATACATTCCTCCCAATCGATGCAATTCCACCGAGGTCTTGTCTGATTTACCACATGGCTGAATCCCAGTATGAATCTTGACTGGCCAGGGGGAAAGGAGGGAAAAAGAGCAAGAAGGATGAGAAGAGATGCCCAATAAATGGCAGAGACAATCATCATTATATAATGACAGCCCAAGTCACAGACGGTAAAATGACTATACCGGTAGTTAAAATACAGGTTTGGTTTGCTTAAGGTATAGCTTCTCAATTTGCATATTTAAACCATTAGAAATGACCAAAACAGTAATGTAACAGATAGAAATGTGTTCATAAAGCTCACAAATAGACAACACATGCAGCTGAGACACAGGCACACCAGCCTCACACCATTTAGGATGCATTTCTGGGCAGAGGGAGCAAGGCTTTGGCTTTAACCAGACAGTGGAACAGCTGAGACCATGCAGGCTTGGCTTCCTGCAGCTGTAACACAGAGAAACCCATCTGGGAAGCAACACGGCGCAGCCTTTGGGTCAGGGCTTCTCCGACCTGAACCTTTGAACAGACCTACTAAAACACGGAATGATCAGTGCAGCGTTTTACTTCTTTGCCTCCCTGTTCAAACCAAAACTGGCAACCTTTTCTGGGTAATCCCTGTGAATATGGGGGAGATATACACCTGTTTGAGCTCAACATTGACCTTAAAAGTTACTTTAAAGAAACAGAGGCAACAGGTCAACAAGTACGTGAGCAGCTGCAACACTCAGGAAATGCACGTTTCTGCAATTATACAGTTTATACAAATTTGCAATGGGGTTTTCTATTGACAGCATTGACTAAACATAGTTCTATTAATCAGAAATATCATGACTTGTGAAAGAGTAAAGATCTCTTCACCTGACAGGAAGTCTTTGGGAGAAACCATTGATCTGAATCAACCATACCCTCTCTCAGCAATCAATCATCATCAAATAAGTACTTTTTGCAATATTGTGCACTGTACCAAACATCTAGACTACTCAATTTAAATTATACACCTGTCTACATGACTAAAATGAATAAGTGCCATTTTATTTCCTTAAACTCTATACAAGCATGTGCAAGCACAGCAAAAATCTGTAAACTATGACATCCGCAATAAGAGTTATAACCAGACTGGTTGTTTGACATGAAGATAGCAGGAACAGCGGGATACTGGTTTAAATGCCTTGTAGCAGTGAACCCAACTCTTCAGAAGACAGAATGCATTAGAGAGCGTTTAAGAGAGAAAAGAAAGCAAGTTAAAAGATCACAGTCAGCTTTTTGTCAGATCAACAGTCAGTATAAAGTTCCTGAAGCACAAATAAATTCACTCTTTAAACATTGACCATAGAATCAAAAGCTCTCCACAGCAAACTCAAACATTTTGTCTGTCAATATACAAGCCCTGAATGGGTTAACACTGAATTACCACATGCAACGTGATCCCGACTATTACTCTTGTGAACAACCCACATGGACAAACTACAGGCAAACCAAGGCTGTGTTTTCAACACATTAGGAAACAGAGCAGTGATTCAGCCCGTCTTAAGTAGCTTTACTGGCAAAAATGCAAATCCACCATATTCAGATTTGTCAAACAAAGCTTCAAGATTCTGTAAAACAAGAAAGGAGTTACTGCAAATCCTGCTCTGAAGGAGACGTTGAATTGTAGATTTTATAAGCTGTTTCAGTAGGTGCTATACTTCAGCTGCTGTACCACTGTAACGCAGAAACAAGCGCTGTGAAGCAGAAAAAGAGCCTTTTTAGACTGTAAAGAAGGCATTTTTTAGCAACAGACATAGACGAGAAATGAGTTTATGACCCTTGCCTAAAATGAGGTGGGTCCGTTATTTTCTATGAACAGTCAAAGAACAGCTGAAAGTGTCCTGGACAGTCTGTTCTGGGACATTAATAGGCCACCGTAAACTGTACATTGAACTTGATGCCACGAGACCCCATTAAACTGTTCTCCGGGGTGTTTGCCTTTAAAACTCTCTAGAGATCTCAGCTTTTCTGGAGAGTTTATCCCAGTAACATCTATATAATTTCAGGGTGAAAAGTTAAGCAGAAGGACCAAGTTTACATGTCAGTGATTAAAATGTTATGACTGATGGGTGTCCAACTTTCAGAAGACATGTGATACATTGTTCAGATTCTGCCACTGAAGCACAGCAACACCATCTTTCACTTAGAAATTGCCTTGTGCTGCTTCAGCACCAATCAGTAACCAGCCATGCAGACAGTTCATATCTATAGATCTTTTCAGGCCCCAATGCGCACCTGACAATGGAGGAGTCGTACAATCACTCTGAGGAAACTGAAGAGAAACTGTGGTCTGCACTGTTCATAGACACATTCAGTCCCTTTTGACAAGAAACATTTGTGAAACGAGTGCATCCTATGGTGACGTAGCAATGAATGCCACTAGTTTTATGCAAGTGCAAATGTATAGAGGTGTAGAAAGTGAGAGCAGTGTGGATTTCAGCTGCATGAATACAATCAAGAGGCCAAATCAAAGAAATGTCTAACCACTTAATGAACATGAAACAACACAACTACTCTGAGCTGGACAGCAAGAGGAAGTTTTCCACCTTGCCTCTAGTAATCCAAGCCAATCCCAGTCTGAGAAACCTCACAAGGGAGTTGGCTCACTGGACAATCCTTGCTGCCAGTCATGATCGAGCCCAGCCTACTGGGCACTCACAGTTGCCAGGCCAACACTTTTCATGGGGCCTGGGGAAAGAAAAACTGACAGATTAATAAATGGTTAACAAACAAATGGGATATTACACACTGTCAGTAGTTGGAATAGGTTTGGCATGGTCAAACACAACAGATTTTAGTGACTAAATGATTTATTTTTTTCTGACTCAAGATATATACACAAGAATTGCTGTATTTTTGAATTTTCAAAGCATTTGAACTTGAAAATCCGTAACTGAGAAACCAGGATTTGTGTTTTCATTGTTTCAGAAATTGTTCACATTTGTCCAGCAGGTGAAAGAAAGAAAAAAGTTTGGTAGACGTTATTGTCCAAACTGGCCATAAATGTATACGCTGTGGGTCTAAAGCAAGTGAAAGAAATGCATCAAAATTGACCCCAAAAACACTCCCGCAAATAGAAACTGAGTCCACGATGATCTCAGTGACACCACATAATTAAATGTCTGTACCAAGCCGACCATACCAACTCCATAAACACCCATTAGAGACTGCAGTGAGCCGTCTGAAAAAGAGCTGAGTCTGATATTTAGCGAGAATTCCTCCTGTCAACACAAATGCCCAAATAAATATAGCTTTAGAATAGAAAAGGTGCTGCAGAAAACATGGCCATAGGAGCACATCACAACATCAGCACAGCAAGAAGAAACGAGCTGTGGATTCAGCAGGTACAGTATGTATATTTTAAGAGGAAACTGATGGGAAATGTTAAAATGCATCACAAGGTGCAACGGGAGGCATCAGTTATCAAGGCAAACACCATGCTAACCTCAAAGCAGACATGCAGACAACACCCACTAATAAACAGTTAGCACAGCTCAGGTGAATGAAGTGACCAGGGGGGTATATTTTGAGAAAGCATACTGTTTAGGAGGGCACAAGCACATTTACACACATGGCTGCTCAGCATGACCAGCTGGACTGAGTAGGGGAAGAAGTAACGCTTTTTGTAGCCATTTTAGACAGCAGATGGGAGGAACATATCCACAGACGGGAGCAGAGGAAAAGTTCATCTGTATCCCCCTTTTTTAGGGGTTGCTGGGAATCAAAAGGCCTGTTTTTCTGCCTCTCTAGAGGATCATCACTGTCCAGGTTGCACTGAAACATGCTAATTTACTGACAGCAGCAAACCTCTTATTCCCAGAGCATCCTCTCTTAACCCTGCAGCACGTGCGCCATGCAACTTTAGAAAATGCACCGTCACTGCTGCTGTCAGGCTGACATAATGCAGGCGACCCTTTATTCAGGGAGCCTGGCTCCATCCCCTGGGATGCATTAACATAGATTAAATCTGATTTCCCAGCTCTGCAAGCAGCTCACTGGGTGTCAAGGTGGGACGTTCTCCTCCACATCGGAGGAGAGACGCCTGTCTCTCCCATCCGTGCGCGCCTGAGGACTAAGAATAGATCAATGCATCAGGCAAATCGGGATTAACGGGGTTCTGCTCCAATCAGAGAACGCGCACACGCAAACATGCAGGGAAAGCCTAGTGCTGGAACACTAAAAGTTCATGTTCACTGCCCGTGTCATCACTGGGCTCGGACGGTGCACGCTCATGGGCGCACACATTCGGGTCCAACGCCAGCGCGCGCAGCAGAGAAAAGCCACGCAGAAATCCAACCCATAAATCTCCCCCCCACCACCACCACCACCACCACCCCCCAGCGCTCGCTCGTCCCACTGTGTGAACAATGATTATGTCAGATATCCGAAGCCCCTCGAACGCATCACGAGGCAGGGCAGGTGTTGGGAACTGTTTATCACCTGCGGGCGCGCGACCCGCCACAGAATCAACTTGCAGCGGAGCGCTTCGAGAATAAAACGGAGCGAATGAAGATTGGATTCGATGAAGCTGTCCCAACTAACCTGTCTGTCCTTTCCCCAGCGTCTTCTCCAAGCGGTAAGGTCCCACGTAATTGGCGTGTTGGGCAGCGCTGTTGTCTTTACCGGACGATGACATGTCGAATTTGGATCAAATTAGACACTTTGTTTTAGAAGAAAGCAATCAGGCACTCCTCCCTGGAGCTTCAAGCCTCGCCGTTGTTCCTCTCCGTGTTAACTCCACAGCCTCTTCTCTTCCTCTCGCCTTCTTCTTCCCTCTGGAGCTCCTTTATTTTTTTTAATTTTTTTTTTCTTATCCCGACCTCACTCGTTGTTGGAGGAGGTGAGGCTCTCGGTTCCTCGGCTCTTTCCTCCTGCCGTCGCAGACGAGTCGCAAGTGTCTTGAAAAATCATTGTGGATGAAAAGGGGGAGAAAGAAGCTGCGCTGCCGTTGTGAGTCTGTGGGCGGTGCTGCCGAGCAGGCTTGGGGTGATTGACAGCACGCTCAGCCAATCAAGGGGAGGGGCTTCTTGGAGTTGGTGATCCTGCGGACTTTATCTGAGCATCAAACGAAAACGACTGAACTAAATCTTAAACTATATATGTATTTAAATCAGCAGTTTATTACTGACATCATCTGCGATTGAACCTTTTTCAAATAAATTCCTTGAAATAATCCATAGGACCCTTTTGTGCCAGAGTTTTTGGACTTATATTTTCTCAACTCAACTTTATTTTGGTGAATTAATAACATTACAAAAAGGAAAACAATACAAAATACTTTAAAAATCAATAATTTACAAAAAAAAAAAAAAAAATAGGCTGACGCCGAGGCTTATACTTGCCTACTCAGCAGTCTACACTAAAGATATCTACTGTTCACATACATAAGTCATACACACATTTGTATTTAAGTATGCATGTATATACATACATACACATACTCACATGCATGGTTACACAATACATATGTACATACATAACAGTATCGCTTTTATAATTTTACATTTTAAGGCTCTTTTAACGCTCACCAAAAAAGCACATAATGATGATGATTCACTTCATTTCACAGTTTTATGTCTAACTGAAATACATCTAGATTTTACTTTGCTTTTCTCTATAGCTTGTTCAAATATTAACAAACCTTGTAAATTATATTTGCTCAATCTTAACTTATATAATTTCTGAATTCCAGAAGGAAGACTTTTATTCATTGCGTTATACATTATTTACAGTATTTTTATATATACAATGTCATTAAATTTTAAAGTTTTACTTTGAATAAAAAGATTAGTAGTTGGTTCACAATATCCCACATTATTAATAAGCCTAATTGCTTTTTTTTTTTACTTTACTGTTAATAGTTAAAAAAAAATCTTGTGAAAGAATGACAAAAATGCAGTAATTTTGTTTAAACCTTAAAAAATAATGTTATTTTCTCTTGCAGTATTGTGATGCGTCCCATTCATGGTTGTGAATGACGCTCAGCTACAATTAGCTCAACATATCCATTTGTGTTGGCTGTGGCAAACATCTTAAATTAGATTGGCTCCAAAAGGTAAACGGTTTTATATGTATATCAATGGATTACTTTCTGAAAGTTTCAATAAAATCTATCCAGTGGTTCATGAGACATTTTGCTAACAGACAAACAGGTTGACTCCAACATGTAATGCAAAAGTTGTAGGCAAAAACCTCAATGCAGAAAAAAACACTTGGATGTAAGTGTTATGAATGACTCACTTACAGCCACACCACCATCCATCCATCCATTATCTTTACCCGTTTATTCCATTTTGGGTCACGGGGGTCGCCGGTGCCCATGTCCAGCAATCACTGTGCGAGGGGCGGGGTACACCCTGGACGGGTCGCAAGTCCATCACAGGGCCCAGCCACACCACATTTCAGCAAAATATCTCCAAAACTCGCTGCCTTATCGCCATTTTTTGTGTTTTCTAATTTTAGTTGGCTGTGGCAACCATCTTGAATGGATTTGTTCTAAAAGTTAATCAATTGTAGAGTTATATCCAGTGATAAACTCCTGAAAGTTTAATTAAAATCTGCCCAGCAGTTCATGTGATGTTTTGCTAACAGACACGCATTTAACTCAAATACTGACAAAACTGAAACAAAAACAACAACAAAATGGTCTGTGCAGTCTTTTTGGGCTCAGAATGTGTTTTGGGGATCTGTCTCAACTACTACCATGTCAAATATTAAGACAATATATCTAAAATTGACTGAGTTTATAAACAGCTATTTTTGTGTCATCTTGAATATAAATTAAACCCAATATTAATCAGTTGTAGATGTACTTTGAATGTTTTCTGCAATTTTAATTTAAACTTATACACAACAAATAGCTACCATAAACTAGACCAAAATATTTTTTCAAAAAAGGAATTAACTACTGTGAGTTTCTGTTTAAACTCTTTAGGCAAGTTTTCTAACAAATTAATGATACTTGGTGTAGCTAATGATTCTTCTTTCAGTATGTTGAAATAAATTACTTTAAAAAGTAAATGTCAATACTGTATTTTAATAATTTACTAAATTCTACACAAGACACACTTTAAAATTATTCACTTACCAACACTGATATTTTGAGTGATTAGAGGAAAAATAGATACAAATTACAAAACAAACAGAACTAGAGAAATTGCATTTCCTGTGAAAATGCAGTGTGGATGCTTATTGCTGAAGAACTTGCTAAAAATCTGCTGAAATTATCTAAAGAATATATATGCTGAAGTCAAAGTTATCAGAAGAAAATAACACATAGTTGCATAATTAGGTTTAAATAAGCAAAAATGAGAACAGAAATTAGGAAATTAGTGTAAAAAAGCTGAAATGAGCAAAAATCAGCTGAAAAATTGCTGAAAAGGCAAAAAGAAGCTTAAGCTACCAGAAGGAAATGCAACGAGCTGAAATGAGCTAAAATAAATGTGGAGAAGCTGAAAAAACTTAATTTAGCACAAAGCAACTAAATAATAGTTAAAAGAGTAGAAAAAGATGAAACTAGCATAAATAAGCTGAAAGAGGCGCAACAAGCTGAAATTATCAGAAAGAAGTTACCGGCTGAAGAAGTTACCACGCAAAACTAAAATTTATCTAAAAACATTTGAAAGTAGCTTAAAAAGGTTAAAAAGTTAGATGAAAAGGTAGAACAAGCTTAAATTAGCAGAAGAAAGCAGAAAGAGCATGTTTGGCAAATTAGGCTGAAAGAAGCAGAAATGAGCACAAAGAAGTGGAAATTATCTGAAAAAGCTGAAATAACCAAAACTAAAACAGTTGAAAAGCATCTAAAAAGCAGAAAGTTGTTTAAATTACCAGAAGGAAGTGGAGAGAGCACGTTTTTGCTGAATTAGATAGAAAAAAGTTTAAATGAGTGCAAAAAATGTGGAATTTGCTGAAAAGGCTAAAATTAGCATAAAACAGCTAAATGGTAGCAGAAATAGCAGAAAAAGCTGAAACTTGCAGAATAAGCTGAAAAGAGTATAACAACTGAAATTAGCAGAAGGAAATTACAAAAAGCACATGTTTTAGTTAGCAGAAAGGATCCCAAAACAGCTGAAAGTAGCTGAAAACAAGTTAAAATTTGCAGAAGGAAGCTGAAAGAAGCTGAACCAGAAGAAAATGTGAAAGGAGCAGTAAAAGGTTTTAAACAGATCTAAAGATTTGAAAGCTGTAAAATGAGCTCAATTCATTTTCTATGAGAAAAAAATGGCGGAAAAGGCTAAATATTTCAAAAAGCTAAAGTTGCACCAATACCAAAATTCATAGCAGGATTGTCCTGAAAGAGCTGAACGTTTTGATAAACGATTTATAGAAGAAAAATGGATCACAATAGAGTGAATGCTTCATAAACATTCACACTATTAAACATGAATTTTAGTCTTTGTTTTAATGTTTTTTTTTATGTAAATGAGTCACCTTTATCATATGCTTACATCATATGGGTACTTTTTTATAATTCATCAAATTTATTTGTAAGCGTCTACCATTTTTTTCTTTATCTCACAACATAAGATACAGGAAGATGCAAAGAATCTGAACTTTACTGTGTGACATTGTTTCTACATTACAGTAAACTTGAACTTTAAAAATACCTGGTTTTGTGACAGCCACGTTTCATTGTAAAGTTTATTTTTGTACCTTTCCCCTCTCATTGGTGTGAAATAGATGAAGTAGATTACTCTGTTTTCACATCACTTGCAACGGCATCAGGGCACAAATTAATGCTTGTGCATGCACATCTTAAAGGCAGATTTAGGGCTAGTGTGAGTTCATCGTTTTCCTTGTCTTTGTTTATTTTGATTTTAATCAGCCTAGTGCAATGTGGATTTCTGACAAAGGCTAATACATATTTAGATTTAGACATTTAATGTGCATCTTCAATAGTGAATATATTTTTAATTTAAAGGGGCGCACAGAATAACTAAAACTTATAAGGCTCTGCAGAGTTTGGACCGCTTGGCCCAGCTGTCCAGCACTGATGACTGTGATGACTTGTTGAATTAAAAAAAAACATGACTCCAAATGCCAAAACATTCATGAATATTTTCTAAGATTAATGCAGGACTAAAACAAACATGTCAGCGTTTTATTGTTCGTTTGCTCTTCTTTGTTTTTCACAGCTCTTTGCTTCTATTGTCCTCACTCTCGCAGGTCCACAAACTCAGCCTCGCAGCGGCTTCAAGTTTGTGCAGCAGGAGGAGAGTATGTTGGCTCTCCGACTCATTTCACACCCCACTGGTCTGAGACCTGTGACTGTGGCTCTGGCCTCTGTCTCTTCCTCACACCCTGAGCGAGTACAGCTGTCAGGGGACACCGTGCAGGAAAGACACACAAAAGCACACCGTGTGACCTCTAAATATTCCATCGCCAAGCAAGACGGGGTGGGGACTGCTGAAATATTAAACAGAAACAACAGCACTGCAGGTTGCATAAAGAAGACTTTCCAGAAAGATTTACAAAGTTTTGCTCTCGATTTACTGGTCTGTCTATGTTCCAACTCTCACATATGGTCATTGGGTATAGACCAGGACTGGGGAAAAAACAAGATCCTGGATACAAGAGTTTGAAGAAGGGTACTCAAGCTCAGCCTAACAAAAAAGGCTGGGGGAGCTCAGAGTAGAGCTGCTGCTGCTTCTCTGCCTTGAGAGGAGTCAGTTGAGGTTGTTGGGCATGATGCCTCCTGGGTGAGAGGTTTTCGTCATATGTCCCACTGGGAAGAGGCCCCAGGGCAGACCCAGGACTTGCTGGAGGGATTATATATCCTCTATGGACTGGGAGTGCATTGGAATCCCCCAAGAGGAGCTGGAGAGTGTCACTGGGAGAGGGGGAGGTTCAAGTTGTGTTTATTTGTCATATGCAGGTTAACACAAGGTCAACAGTACAACGAAGTACTCAGAATGAGAAGAACCCATTTGACTGGCTAAAAAACAAAGAACAAACAAGAATATACAAAAGCAGGAAATAAGGATACAAAAATAAACTACCAAAAAGTTAAAAGATTAAATATAATATTTACAAGGTCCTAAAGAGAGATAGTAAACAACGGTGCAATCAGGATGAATTTGTATGAATAAGTATTTCAAGATAGTAATATAACCTTAAATGTACATGATATATATTGCACATAATTAACATAAACTACACAGGTTGTGTGACAGGTTTTTGCACAGGAAGTGAGTATCACTGCGATTGAATTATGATGGTAAGGTAGTGACATACATGATACAGCCACATAGTGCAGCAGCAATAAACAATAAACCTATTAGCAGTCACAGCTAATATTAGTCATATTAGTTGTCACAGATGTGGCTTGGTGCAAAGTTATTGTCAGTTGTTCAATATTATTTATCGAGAGTTCAGTAATCTGACAGCTTGTGGATAATAGCTGTCCTTTAGTCTTTTTGTGGCAGACTCCTGTATCGGCTGTCTGAGTGTAGTAGACAGAGGAGTCCTTGTGCTGGGTGGGTGTGGTCCTTAATGATGCTTCATGCTTTACGTAGACATCGGCTGTGGTAGATGTCCTGGATGGTGTGGAGACTGTTAGCGGTGATGGTACCAGGTCTGGGTTTCTCGTATATGTGTTGCCTCAGCAACCCAACAACAGATAAGCAGTAAAGGATGGATGGAGATATACAGGTATTGCCAAAATTACACAATTCATTTTAAATTACATATTTCTCATCAGAAGACAACAAAAGGTGGTCAGTGATGTTCTTGCCAATGTCTGTATGTAACCAAAACATCTCAAGAACTGCTAACAAATTTCAATACATTTTACAGAAAGAAATCTTTAAATGTACTTCTACGTATGATGACTTGTAGAGTTGGACCATTTTGGTCCATGGGCGGCTATGACCGAGTGGAAGAGCAGTTGTTTTCCAATGCAAGAGTTGGGGCTTCGAATCAACCGGCAGTCACATGCCGAAGTGTCCCAGGACAAGACACTGAACCCCTCATTGCTTCCGATGTGTGTCCCATCAGTGTATGAATGTGACAAAGCACTGATTATTCTTTGTAGAGATCTAGTAGAGTGCTGTATGAATGGGTCAATGAGGGCACAGATTGTAGTGTAAAGTGCTTTGAGTGTCTTGATAAGATAAAAAGGCACTATATAATTACAGTCCATTTACCGTTTTAAGATGGCTACGACAGCCAGCTGATTTTAACAAACACAAAAACAGGTCTAATTCTGTCTTTTTTTTTAATGTTGACCTCACATTTAGTGTGGTAGTATCCAAGACTGAACCACAACACACATTTTAAGCAGATCTTACTTTTTTAAATTTTCCATGAACAATTTGGAGTACACTTTGCCTATCAGTTAGCAAAATATCTCATGACCCACTGAATACGTTTTAATTAAACTTTAATTAAACTTGACCTTGACCTAGATAGATAGATAGATAGATAGATAGATAGATAGATAGATAGATAG
>NC_056507.1:17646060-17667951 GCF_014905685.2 Nematolebias whitei | reverse complement strand
AGATAGATAGATAGATAGATAGATAGATAGATAGATAGATAGATAGAAAGAAAGAAAAGGGGTGGGCAATATGCAACGTTTCAAGAAATGCTAGACCTTTAATATGTTATCAGTTTCCATTCATCTTATATTATTAATTCCTAAAACAAATTCCATCTCAACATATAATTTTGCTATACATTTAATTTAAACAGGCAGTTAAGATACATATAAAAATAAAATCCTCTGTGTTATAGAGTAGAGAAGCAAGAAATGTTCCCATCTAGCAAAGCATTTTTCCAGACTCTTCAATTTTCTCCATGAAGCTGAGTTTACAAAGTGCACATGCCCCAGTTTAGCGCCTTTGAGGTCTGTGTTGAGAATCTGTGCTGTATCCCATGATGCCCTTCATCGCACTGAGAGCCAGGTTTGTGTAAGTGTGACCTGAAGTGTCATGCCCCACCCCCCTCCCCCTCGTGACCGCACAGAGCCAGGTGGACAGGGTGTGTGATGTCAGAGCCAGGTGCCAGGTGGGCACTGTCTCAATAATGCATCATGCTCAGCGCTCTGGCTGGCAGGTGCAACACTTTGATGTGTTCCAGAAACATCTGTAGCCTGAGTTTTTAATCACCTCGCCTGTAGCCCCCCCACATCCTATCAATCTGTCTCCTCCCCCTCATGGCTGGCATCCCTCTCTCCAAAACAAATTAATGAGACTGCACAATTTTGAGTTTCTGTATTAATGTTTACTATTTTATATTTGTTTATGTTTACTTGCTCACAGGTTGCCTTTGAGGAATATTCCGGTTATTTCTTAAGTGATGTTCTGTTGAATACTTATCAGCACTTCATCAGTCACAGAACACAGAGTGTGAAGAAGAGTAGGAGTCTTCCTCTAAGCCAGGATAATGCCAGGCCAAATAAGGGCTAACAATTAGTCAATGAGTTGGTTTACAAGAACGTGAAACATCGCTTGGTTGAGGAAACGGTGACAAACTAGCTAAAGGCCACACATCATGACAAATTTGAGAAAAAATTATTTTGCAAGCCTGAAAAAAAAAAAAAATATATATATATATATATATATATATATATATATAATTTTATTTATTTATTTATTTTAATTATATATCCGCTAAGGATTATTGTGCTGCACTTTACATAGACCTGTCTAAAGCTTTTGACACTGTGGGCCATGACATCTTGTGTCATAAGCTCTCAGAAATTGGATTCTCAATTCACACCATTGGTTGGTTCGTTAACTATCTCTCAGACCGGAGGAATGTGTTCAACATAATGGTACTTTCTCCAGTTATTTATCAGTCAACAATGGTGTATCACAAGGCTCAGTCTTCGGAGACACCCTCTTTACAATCTACATAGGTACTGTAATGTAGGTCAGCATCTATTATGCATCCTTACATTTCTATGCAAATGATACAGTTGTTTATTGTCGAGCTAAAACAGTTGTTAGGGTTTTCCAGCTTTTGCAATCCACTTTTGACATCATCCAGTCTGATTTGTTCAGTCTCAAACTTGTCCTAAACACTGACAAAACCAAAGGGATGCTTTTTGCAAACAGGAAGTCGGTCCCAGCAGTTCTTCCTTTGATTTTATCCTCGAATGGTGCTCCTATTGAGTTTGTCGATTCCTACAAATACTTGGGTATCTTGGTCGATTCACATCTCTCTTTTAATCTCCACGTGGAAAACTTGGTAAGGAAACTGAAAGTTAAATTGGGTTTCTGTTTCAGAAATAAATCCTGTCTAACTCTGAATGATAGGAAACATCTTGTAACTGCAACTTTCCTTCCCTCCATTGAATACAGTGACATTATTTACATGAACGCTCCTACAAGCACCCTGCAAATGTTGGACGCTGCCTATCATGGTGCACTAAGATTCATAACTGGCTGTATCCTGATGCATGCTCAATAATCTAGGTAGAAAAATCTAAAAAAGTTAAGTCTGGTCCTCTGGACATTCAAAAAACAAAACAAAACAAAACAAACAAACAAACAAAAATTATCCAGTAATGTCTAGAGGACCAGACTTAACTTTTTTAGATAACTGGCTGTAATTACTGTACCCACCATTGCACCCTGTATTCACTGGTTAACTGGACATCATTAACTTCATGTAGACTCTCTCACTGGTACATTTTCATATTTAAATCACTTCTTGGTATGTTGCCTTCTTACATCTTCTCCTACATGTTACTGCGTGAGTGCAGCTACAGCGTGCACTCTCAGGACATTATTACCTGCAGTGTTCCCTCAGCGAGAACTGAACTAGGCAAAAGGGCCTTCTTCTACTCTGCTCGTTTCCTGGAATATCTTGCAAAAAGATCTTAAGCTCTCGACCTTGACGTCTCTAAGTGGCTTCAAACATCTGCTAAGTTCCTGGGAAAAACCAATGCAGACATGTTCTTGTTTTACATCACCTTACAATCTAGCTGTTTTGGGGTGGGTTTTGGTTACTTTTTTTAATTGCCATTTTATTTTCACTTGTTATTCTCAATTTGTATTCATCTTTTAATGATTGTCTATTATTGTCTTTGTTGTCCACTGTTGTCATCACTCTTTGTTAAAACCAGGTCTCTTTTGTAAATGAGTCCACGAGGCTCAATGGGATTAACCTATATAAATAAAGGTTGAATTAATATAATAAAAGTCACTCAATCAGTATGGATGCCAATTTCCGCCAATGAGAAGAAATAAAACATCTAATGGTACTGTATGTCATAATTTTGACTTTGACTTTGAAAGGCGAAATTATGACATACCATTGGACGTCTTATTTCTTTTCATTGGCGAAATCAGGCTTCCATACGATTGGCTAATTATTAGCCTAGCATGAACAAAAACTTGTCTTTTTCTTTCATGTTTTGTGACTGATGTTATCACTGATAAGGTACTAACTGATAATAATTTGAATGAAAATGGGCAGACTGTTTAAATTGGGAAAACTCAAGTAACAGGACGACTTTTTGTCATCTGGATAATCTCAGAATACTCAGTAAGGCATGAAGGAGTCCTGTTGGATAACATAAACTTAGCCAAAATGATGTCAGCTACAGTAGCAGACCTCCAGCATTCCACAATGTGTGCACGCTCAGTGCTGTCTCAAAACTAAAGCATTCAAATGTTTCAACAATGGATTTTACTGAGCATACTCATAATAAATATTGTTCTGGTTTTTTTATTATCACATCTCTTTGTTTGCTATAAACAGGGCAAATAAACATCATTTGTGCTATAGAGGCAGAAAAACAATAATCATAGACACAGTTATAATAACACTTATACAGAAAATAAAGTTTACTGAATATTATTTGATGAGTCCAGCAAACTCTGGACGTCAGACGGAGACCAGGATTCATAATTTGTTTTACCTCCTTCTAATGAATAGTTTATTACAGTCAGACCAGTTTGACAAAGAGCCATAAACCCATTTTTACACTGGATGTACACACACCATCTTGTAGTGTTGCAGAGCTTCTAAGCTGGAACAATGCTTACACACACAAATGCATACGCTGCATGTGAACCTGCAGCCCTTCAGGGTTGTACAAACTGGTTATTTCCAGCAAGCTGCTGGCTGGAAGCTGCTGGTCGGACTGGGCAGCCTCAGCATTTTTTGATGAATTGGCTTGTCATCGATATACAGAGGAGACTATTAGTGTTCATCTGCAAACATTTACAAAACTGGAGGCGAAAAGAATGAAAGAGCAATGAAGGTGGATTTCAGGGTGACCAGACTAGCAACGACAAGTTATTTTACACTTGCGCTAACAAACCTATTTCACTAAAATATAAATGTGGAAAAACTAAACAAAACAGAAAAAACAACATTAGAAGTCAAATTTGTACAGAGAAATACTCAAAAATGCAATACAAATACATAATCTGCTTCTCTATTTGTCACACGAGACTGCTGTTTGGAAATGAATACGTTCCCATGGTGGAGTCAAACAAATGGAGAAGACCACACTGTACTGTAAGCACGCTGGTTATTCAGTGTCTCAAAAAGATCCCTGCCCTGGGCCCTGACACAAATTCAGGCACTCATTTCTGTTTTTTCTATGTGCAAATTTAAATGCATATCCTGTAAGAGAACACAGGTTGTTTTTGTTTTTTTCTGCTGAGATTCAAGTAGAATAAAGGTTGAACATGAAGGGTAACTAAATCTCTGCATTCCACAAAGATGGGTTGGTTTGAGGGTGAAACACGAAGGAATAATTATAGCATGTTGGGCGGTCACATGTGGGAAGACAGATCATCTTCTTCAGACACTAGAGGACACTTGTGCTCACCTCAGCGCTGTTTAAGGACTTTGAAAAAACGGACACTTGGGCCCTCATCACTTCTGCATGCAAATATGCTATGAGTGCTGAATCTCACACACACACATACACATTGGTGTATAAAACACACACTGGATGTTCCTCTACTCCAGGAGTCACTGACAAGATGTGTTCAGGGGCCAGAGACCTTCTTAGTGCACTGCCGGGGCCTTTGATGTGGATAATGAGCACAACAACAATAATAATAATTAAAGGTCTAGCATTTTTTTTTGAAGGAATAGCTATTGTTCCTGCCTTTCATGCCAGTGTTTTAGACTAAAATCATCTTATTTTGAGGAATGAGGCTGAAGCTGTTTAACACAATACACAATCATACATTACTGCAAGATCTTACTCTCAAGGTAAATATTGAAAATGATGTTTGGCTACTTTTGTTTGTTTTCTGAGATCAGTTGGCGACCATACTAATTTATTCATCCATGTCCAGTTGTCACCTTACAATGCTGTTATTGCTAGCATCACTCAGCCCTCTGTGAATAGCAAGCATCCATCAGGGTACTAATAATCAGTCATTAGGCTGATGGTCCTCCTTTATCATGTGAACAGCTAATTTTGGATGTCAACAACAAACTGGTTGATCCACTATAATAAGGGGCTAGGGGTGCAATCACACCAGCCCTGGGTCTCAGCTGAGTTGAAAGTGAACTCTAGTGCAGTTTAATACAGTGTGAATTCAAGCGGACCGGAGACCGCTCCAAAAGCAGGAAGAGGACTACAGCACAGGGCAAACAAGCGTGCATTTCTCTTACCTCATACGGAGCCGTCAGATGCCTTGTGTGAAAAACAACATTCTCTATGGTCTTCTGCCTCATCTTCTGCTCATGCCGAGTCCATTGTTGAAAAGTGTTTGTTTGGCACATGTCAGAGTCAGAGATTCTTTATTGTCGTTCGCACCACATGTGGTACATGTGGTGGAGCGAAATTATGTACACAGGGTCCCAGTTACATCCAACAATAAAATTGTAAAAAAAAAAACAATGATAACATCTAAGATATGAACTAAGAAAAACATCAACTAAAAATGCACTAATGTAATAAAAACATTACATCGAACAGCAGCACGAACATGTGCCACAGACAAAACAGAAATCCTAAAACTACTAAAATTTGATTTTTGTTTTTATTTCAAGAAGAAGAAAAAGTGTCTTCTTCAGAGGTTTTTGTGTTGTTTCATTCAGTAGTTCTTGGTGCAGCGTCTCCACAGGCGGGGGGTGAATGTGAACCCCACCAGATAAAAATGTAAACAAATGTTCTGAATATTGATCCGCAATCAAATCGAGTCTACCCAACTATCAGGTGTGAAAACAACCCAAGACTAAGTTTACTGTAGCTCCTCAGACTGATGAAGTCTTTTGGATTAAAGATGAAACATTTCAAAAGTTGTTGTTTTTTTAATGCTGTCCAGAAGACCTGACTTAACCTTGTTAGACATATTAATTTGGGTTGGTTCCAAAAGTTAATCAGTTTAGATGTACATCCAGGGATGTAAAGTTAAATGTAAAGTTAAATGAATCCATTCAATTTTAGCTCTTTATTTGTAAAATTGACTGAACATAGTCATATAATAATAATACTTTGACACAATTAGCTTGTTTAGTAATATATTATCCATCAATCCTGCCATTATTTTTTATTCAGTATTCCATTTGACCCACTTCTTCCTTTTCTGGGTCACAGGGGTCACTGGTGCCCATATCCATCTGTCACTGTGCGAAAGGTGGTGAACAACCTGGACAAGTCACAAATATTTAAATATTCCATTTCTTTTTGTCCAAGTAGATCAGTGGTCAGTGCAGTGGTCTTGTAATCCTGGGGCTGCAGGTTCAAGCCCAGGTTGTATCAGAAAGACACTTCCATTTAAGACGATAAAAAGTATATATTTTATGCTAGTTTGCTCACAGTAGCAACCCCTGCAGAAGAGAGCAGTCCAGAGAAAAACAACACTATTTATTTCAATTAAATTTAAGGTCAACCTTTTTGTAAAATTTTTTGGCAGTTCACTGAGATGCAGTACTGTAATTCTAGACACATTATTGCACAGATTAACAAGACACTTGTGTGTGTTTTTTATGTATACCCAGTTTGAATATTTGAAGTAAATCTTTGCAGAAAATAAAAAAGTAAAGCTTTTGTTCATATGTCTTGGAAGAAAAACTGTTACACCCTTAAGAGCTTCAAAGTTTTAAACCTCATGTTGAAAACTTGCTAAAGAAACTGGAAGTAAAATTGGTGTTTCTTTTTCAGAAATAGATCCTGTCTAACTAAATGCTAAGAAACACCTTGTAAATATTACTTGCCTTCCCTACAGTGACATTATTTACACGAATGCTCCTGCAAGCAAGCTGTAGATGTTGGACGCTGTCTATCACAGTTCACTAAGATTCATAACTGGCTGTAACTGTCGTACCCATCATTGCACCCTCACTGGTTAACTGGTCATCGTGAACTTCACGCAGACTCTCTCATTGGTACATTTTCATCTTTAAATCACTTCTTGGTCTGTTGCCTTCATACTTCTCCTCCTGCATGTCAATGCGTGAGTGCAGCTACAGCGTGCGCTCTCAGGACATTATTACCTGCAGTGTCCCCTCAGTACAGACTGAACTTGGCTAAGGGGCCTTCTCCTACTCCGCTCCTGTTTCCTGGAACAGCTTGTAAAAAGATCTGAAGCTCTCGACCTTGACCTAAGAGACTTTAAACAACTGCTAAGTTCATGGCAAAAACCAACACAGACATGTTCTTGTTTTTAACATTTTTTTATCACTTTATAATGTAGCTGGGGTTCTTTTTGTTTCGTTTTTATAGAATTTCTTCTATTTAATTTTTCATTTATATGCTTTTCTATGATTGTCTACTGTTGTCTGTACCTCATCTGTGTTTAAATCAGGTCTCTCTTGTAAATGAGTCTCTGAGGTTCAATGAGACTAACCTGTATAAATAAAGATTGAATGAAAAAAGTTCACCTAAAAAAAAAAAATCAAATTTTCAATGAATCTGAACTGCACCAGCTCCCCACCCCAGCCTCTTCGGGCCTGAGGGCCATCACTTGATGATCACTGCTCTTCTCAGGATGTTCGTGTTCCCTGATCTGTGGCCAGCTGGTGTTCATTTCAAATGTCGCTACAGGATGTTACTTGTACACTGACATGGACATGAGTGAAGCCGTGGAGAGAAAATTCCCAAAAGGAAGAAAGCTTTTCTTTTTTTCCACCCCCTCACACACACACACACACACACACACACACACACACACACACACACACACACACAGGAGTGCACGCAGCTACAGGGCCAAACCTCTGCAGATACACTGCCCCCTGCTGGTGTATATTTCATACCTCTACTTCAATAAAACACAAGCTCTTGCCTCTGCAAATGAAAGTTTTCTGATCTTCTTGCATCACAGAGCTTTTTCTTTCTTGCTGCACGGCATCATAAAATCCCAACCACAGTCATTTGACCCAGTTTGCTTCTGTTTCTACACAGTGAGCTGCAGCTTTTAAGTTCTTACCAGCTCTGGAAATAGAAATATATATATATATGCTTTGAAAAACAGGTGGATTTTTCAGTCCTGTTGTGAGTCGGCGGAAAGTAAACTATATTCTATTATATAATTTGCAATAAATAACGATTTGAAATTTAAATATATATTTATTTGATTTGATTTTACAAAACATAAACAGTTACAAAAATAGGACTAAATTGTACTGTGTATGTTGAGCTTTAAAAAAAAGAAAGAATATTGAAAAAGTGCATTTGTTGTTTTCTTAATGCATCTAGATTCCTCAACATTCACAAACACACACATAAACACACCGAGCAAGCATTTCCTCTTTAATCATAGTCTTTTTGCAATTACGAAGAACCTAATTGCAGTATAAGAAGCACACTGCTGGTAATCATGTAGAGGGTTTGGCTGTGGCATTGGATAATTAGGTTTGCTGTGTGTGCCTCACTAATCACAGAGACATTTAATGGAAGCGTGGTGCAAAGGACTAAAGCAACTACATTTAGGTGTGATTAATTCACTGATCACTCATTCAGCACATGCAGTCCCTGTTGTGTCCCTCACTCATTATCACTTTAAGTTTTTGAGAAACACGACCCATATGGACAACAGGAAACAAACTCTGGCTTCATTACTCAAAACAACAAGAAAAGTTGCTGCTATATGAGCAAAAAAGTCACCAGATGTACCGTACTTGCCGCCTTACACATCACACCGCCGTATTTTTTATTTCATTCGTTCAACCTTTATTTAGACAGATAAATCACATTGAGCCTCAAAGACTCATTTACAAGTGAGATCTGTTTAGACAGACAAAAAAAGTAGTGAAACTGGACACATGTAGGAATTGAAGGCAAAAGAAATCCTATCAAACTCTTCTTGGCTGAGAAGAAAGACTCTAATATTAAAAAAACACCTTGCACATACAAGCACATAGTAACGTTGACATTCTGCAGAGGGGGGGAGACAACGAGAACAGTGAGCTGTCCAAGGATGCTCTCGAGTACACTCTAAGAGTTCTGATAAGGATGTAATAATCAACCAGTTCCCTCCAGTGAGATCTGTAAACATTCTTGAGGGATGTGGGGGAATGGCCAAGGACAACGCCTATGGGAATCCAAGAGTCTTGAAATGATGACACAATGTTTATTCAGCTGGTTTTCTCTGGTTGATCAGATGGAATTCCTCGATTGGGGGGGGGGGGGGGCAGAGCGTCAGATTACATGTCCTCCAGATGAATTCAGATAAGGTGACCAGACAAGGGAGCCAAATTCAGATAAACACACAATTGTTTTGGGGACAGGCAGAACTTTATTGACATCTACCTTGAGTCTGTGTTGGTCCACTAGGTTCTGAAATGTCCAAGTTACATGGTCACACCAATGGACCGTGCCTGAGAATAATCCCCAAGATCTGATCCAAAGCATTTGAGTCATGGGTGCTCGAGGCATGAACCAAGCCATCATAAGGCAAGCAGCATGATCGGGTCCAAATTTGCTACTAACTTCCCTGATTGTTGTTAGACCAGGAGCCAGCCGAATCCAAAAAGCAGGAAACAGTTATCATAAATCCAATTAAATGTGCGTCCTTAAAATCCATTAGCGACAGCAGAGATAAACACGTCATCAAGTCTTCCAAGTCGATGAGATATCCAGCTGTGTGCATGCCAACAGGGCAAATCGGCTCACCTAAAGCCTGTCTTAACTTCAAAGAAATTTTATCACTTGTGTTGAGGGACCAATTGATCAAATCAAGTCCGTAATTATGGTTCGGAAGATTTGTAGAGAGAGGCTCAGAAGCAGTTTCACAGACAAGACAAAGCAGCAAAGCAAAGCAGAGAGGGAGAGGAGGGGAAATGCGTCCGACCTCGGCAAGAGCAAGTGGTGATGTGTAAAGTCACATCAGTCCAAATGTGTCTAATAAAGTGGGGAAAAAACATAAATAAGTTGCTTTGCTATATACGTCGCATCTATTGTATGTCACCACTGACAACCCGGAAACGTGGGCCGGTGTTGTGCCAAAAATCGTTTGGCTGCCAAATGGCAGCTGTGGGAGCGTGCACGGGAAGACTTTAACAAGAATTTATCAAGATTAACACTTCAAAACAATTATTTGTTTGCTCAAAATTAGAGTAAAAGTTTGTCTCAATTTAACTATTCCTTAATAAATGCACTATATTGGTCAAATCAGTTGCATTTCAAAAATCAATATGCGGAAGTGGGAGCGTGCAGAGGGAGGACTCGCTGTGCATTTCTT
This sequence comes from Nematolebias whitei, assembly GCF_014905685.2. Classification (NCBI taxonomy): domain Eukaryota; kingdom Metazoa; phylum Chordata; class Actinopteri; order Cyprinodontiformes; family Rivulidae; genus Nematolebias; species Nematolebias whitei. Next base: position 17,657,843 of record NC_056507.1, on the reverse strand, counting down.
CAAAATTTAAACAAGATAACCACCTAAAACAATTATTTGTTTGCTCTACATTATAGTTAAGGTGTGTCTCAGTTGAACTTTTCCTTAATAAATTCACTTTAATGGTCAAATCAGCTGCATTTCGCCTGGGCGGCATGGCGAACTGCAGCTGATTTGATGTTTGCTCCAGGAGTTCCGGAGCGAGACAAACGTGGAATCTATGGCAAGCCAAGTGTCTCATTAATAGCCACTTTTACCTATTAATGAGACACTTGGCTTGCCACATTACTCGAGGGCCCTCTAGAGGCTGAAAATGTTAGTGTTCAATATTTTCCATGTCAGAATGAATGAAATCATCAGATCTCAGTCAAATATTGATTTATAAATATGGGAAAAAACGAATATCATTTGCTTTGGTCTATAAGTCGCAGCATTTGCAAATTTATGCAAAAAGATGTCTTATACAGTGAAAAATATGGTACTTCCTAAGTTTTGCCGCATATAAGCCAAAGATGCTCTCATGACATAAATAACCTAAAAGTGTGTTTATTTTACACATCTGAGCTAGAATTTGTAGATTTTGAAAGTAAATAGTGATTTTAAATGAACTATTTGTTCAAACCCAGTAATTGAGAGCAGTAGCATATGAGGCTGGCTGTTCAGGTGACCTTTCCCTGTTGTACACTGTCAGCTGCCCTTGAAAATGACTCACTTCCACACTAAAACAAGCTTTCGTCTCTAGCCAATTTGGAATCTGCTCCTGGCAAAGTCACCACAGCCTTTACAACCTGATTACAGTCCGTGTTGCCAGCCACATGATCTAATGGGCTTATTTAAGGGGAACACATAAAGCTACATCATGTATCATGTACATTTTGGAGCATGACACCTGATTATTCGTCACTCCTCAAGCACAACCAGCAACCTTTTCACAGCCAGCTTCTTCGTGTAGGTTTTCTGTCCCATTTCTGAGGAATAATTACCAGCTTACATGTATCAAAGAAGCTGGGCAGGGTATTAAATAGCTTTTTACTCTCAAAACGGATTACTTTCATATTACTTTTGAGCTTGATAAATGGAGAGGGAGCAGTTCAAAGAGAGGAAAACTGCCTAAAACGCCTATATAACTACAAAAAAATCGATGTTGAAAACTTTAAAGGACAACAGAGAGTAGACCAATTGATTGGTCAGACTTTTTGCCAATTTTTAAAATTACAGGCATCGGCCACACTTATGCATATTAAGCTGATTAAAATACCCAAAATGAAGTTGACCACAGTTTCATGATGAATCCATTAGTTTGTTGGTTCTACCCAAAATCATTGGCTTGATGATGTCATCAGTGGCCTGTGTAGTCTTATGAACTTATGAAGGCAGTCTATTAGTTGTTAAGTGTTTATAATTAACTGGTTCTGAGACCGGTGCTATTCCTACCATTGACCGTCACACAGCCAAATTCTTCAGTCACTGTTTTGTATCACCCACCCATCAAAGGACAAACAGGCGATAATGTTTATGCCTGTATCAAGGTCAAGGTCAAGGTTCTTTATTGTCATTTGCATCGCATGTCGTGTATGAGGTGGAACAAAATTGTGTACACAGGGTCCGAGTTATATCCAACAAAAGTATAAATTGTTAAAGAAAAACAGTAATAAGATCTGAACTAAGAATGTATGTGTATGTGTGTGCGTATGTTCATTTGTCAGTTTTATTAGCAAATTATCTAATAAACCACTGGATGGATTTTAATGAAACGTGCAAAAAGTAATTAACGGATGTACATCTACAACTGGTTAAGTTTCAGAGTCCACCCTGTTCAAGACTGCCACCGCAGCCAGCTGACCACTGGAAACACAAAAATGGCTGAACCTCAGTTAGTTTTATGGATATTGTGTTGAAATTTGAAGCACCGCACATTGTGTTGCAGCTTTGTATAAAATGTTGGTATTACCTGTTGGCCTCACCTTTGTTTGTTAGCAAAATATCTCATGAACCACTGGGCAGTGGGCAGATTGTAATGAAACTCTTAAAACATGTGCATCTATAAGTAATTACATTTTGGAGTCAAGATGGCCACCACAACTAGCCACAATAAAAATAGAATAAACCTTGATTGTCATTGCATCTAAATACAACATATATATATATATATATATATATATATATATATATATATATATATATAAACTGTATAAAAGGTAATGATGACAGATTTTAAATACCCCAAATGTGCAAATGTCTGAGCCACTGTGCAGCTAAGAGAGCACACAGTGATGCAGTGTGTTACGATGCTCTCTATGGAGCGTCAGTAGAAATACACCAGCAGTCTCTGGGCGATGTTGTTCCTCCTGAGCACTCTCAGGAAGTACAGTCTCTGCTGGGCCTTTTTCAGCAGCTCAGAGGTGTTCACACTCCAGGTCAGATTCCCCTCAATATGGACTCCCAGGAAACAGTAGTCAGCTACTTTCTCCACACCGTCTCCACTTATAATCAGAGGTGGCTCTAACGCAGTTAATTTTACAAGTATTGGACTAAAGTTTGGTGTGGTAGTAGCTGAGAGTCATTTTTAACACATACTGGAGCACTAATACATCTCATAAGGTCTTAATTTAAGAAATACAATTCTACCTCGTCTTGTCATAAAATGATTAAAAATTTTGACACTACTTGAGGGAAAACTAGGCCTTTTTTGTGTTTGTTTTTCTAATTTTATATATTGCACTGTGTTTGAATTGTAAACTTGCTTTAGAATGAACAAACAGACTAACCAATATTGTGATTTGACCTTCAGCTGTCTTAATTTCTTAAAATCAGTATTAAAACCATGAATTGGTCTACCTCAGATAAGAACAAAAGAATATTAGGAGAAAGGAAGGTTCCCAGGGCTCATCTAGGAAATTGGCTTCAATGACGGGCAGTTGGTACAGGTTTCTAATGAGCAGCGCAGTGACTGCAACGCTGCTGCAAATTGTTCCCAAAGAACATTAGATTACAGTGATGTTGGCAGCAGGCTCCAATCAGCTCTGTCAAGGTGTGCCAAAACTAAAAGTTCTCTGTGTGTGTCTAACGTTGAAATTTCACACGCAGATTGTTCTTTCCTGCTGGCTGTTGCAAAGAAATATAGACATTCACAAAAGAAATCAACAATTCGGAAAACATCAACATGCAGAAATTAAAAAAACAACTTTTACTGCAAACTACATTCCAATATAATTGCTCTTTCGTTGTAATTAAATACAATTAATTATTATTATTCAGCCTATATAAAACCAAGGACATGCTTCATAGTATGTGTCAGAAGTGTGATACCTAATAATGTCCTAATGATTTACATCTTTGTAGCCAAAGTCATGTCACTTCTTTATAGCAGCTGTAATAAAAGTGATAAAAACAAAAGACTTTTATGCCACTCTGATAAATGTATCTGTAGCTTTTGCTCGTTTGAATTCCCCGCAGAGTTCTAAAGGTCCTGTTCTATAGAGAGCTGTCAGATCCATTCATTTTCTTTACCCTGGTTCTTCTGTGGAGCTGGAGTCTATTCCTGCTACAGAGAGAGATGAGGTACATAATGAACAGGTTACCAGGTCATCGCAGAAAACTCACCGACAAACAACCGTGAACATTCACACCCGTTCTGAGGTTATTTTTGAACCCCTAATTAATCTTGCATCCATATTTCTGGACTGTGGTGAACTGGGGCATCAAGGAAGACCCGTAAAGTCACTGAGAAACTCATTTGTAAACCCTAGCTGAAATTTAACTATCATGTTTGGCTTCCATGTGTAGAACCCAAGTGCAGGAAGGCGAGGCGACACTCCAGTTGAAGTAAAAACTAGCAGTTCATTTTAATAAACAAAACAAATTGCTGGCAGGGCAGCAAACTTACTTTAAGGAGATGACACGGAGGGATTCAGAAACGTGAAGCCACAGAATGGACAATCCAGATACAAAGACATAACGCCAAGGGGCTGAGTATATACAGACGCTGACAAGGTGAAATGACAAGTGACCTGCGGTGATTAGGATCTGACACAGGTGCGACAGTGCTGGAGCACAGGGAGGAGAGACACTGAGGGGTGGCAGGCAAACATGAGGAAAACGCAACATGTAGGACCAGACCTCAGAAACCCTATTAACATTGAAGGTCCATGCTGTGAGACAACGGTGCTAGCCTCTTCACCACTGTGACAGCCGGACTGCAATTGATCATCAAATAATCAGATAAGCGGAAACACAGTTGGTCTAAAAACAGGCATTCTGCAGAACTAAAGAAATATTTGAAAAGTTATAAGCATTACATTTATCAGTCTGAGGAAATGACATGTTTTGCATTTTGTAGTTTTTCACAAGAGAGGTGTCTGCCAACAGAATAAAACACTTTGGCTCACTTCAGGAACCTATCCTTCCTTAAAGGAATACACATCACTCATGAAACCATGATTGTCTTATAATGAGAAGGGGCTGAGTGATACTTCCTTTGTTCAGACCTTGGAAATGATGTTGATCTCATGCAACATCAAATTTAAAGATGTTAGAGAATGTGTTGACGATGACTCTAAGCCAGCATTAGCTTCTGGCCGAGGCCCCCCTCGCAAACCCACAAATAATGCTACAAAAATATGTAAAGAAACAATAACTTTTTGAATGTTTTAACTTTTATTCACTATATTCAATTAATTATTACAGCTGCTGAGCATTAAAATGTTTTTAACTAACATGTTTTAAACACTGTATTATATTCCCACTGAAAAAAAACAACTTTTCAACAAACTGTTGACCGGAAGAACAAAACAAAAGAAATCTCACCTCTCTCTCAATCGTGTATATCTGGAAATGACAGATACAGATTGCCCTAGGATGCAATTTTTATTATTATTATTACTATTTTTATTTTTGCTTTTTTAAAAATCTTCTTCTTTCCAGCTTTCTGGGGTCCCCTAGTGCCCCCACTTTGAAAAACACTGCTCTAAGCTAGCACCATACTAACTTTAACTCCACATCATGACCTATTTTTGCTAACAGAGTTGACTCAAATGTTAACGTTTTTAAGAACAGATCTTGCATGATGTTAGATTTTGAATATAAACTGGGAACGTTTCAAAGCTTTTATCATACCATACTTTAGCACAGTGTTTGTAAAAGTAATAGAGTTACAGTCATTGTGGGGTTTTCTAAGAGCAGTTGGCTGAAGTAGCCATTTTGACTAAGGTTGACTCCAAAGGTTAGTCAGCTGTAGATATATATTTAACAGTTACCGTAATTTCCAGACTATAAGTTGCACTTTTTTTTCACAGTTTGGCCAGTCCAGTGTCGTATAGTCTAAAACAACTTATATACTTTTTTCCCTATTCATGACGCAATTTTTGACTGACGCGTTAAATATTCATCCAGACTGACATGAACCAAAGAATAAACATTAACATTTGCAGCCGCGAGAGGGCCCTCTAGGCTTTTGACAACTATATGTTGTTCCTCCACCACTAACACCCTCCACCCCCAACATTATCTTAGAGAAAACTTTGAAAAACTTAACACAAGTAAAATGCTCCCAGAAGTGATGTGTAATGAGATAAGTGAATTTACTGGTAACTTGCTCGTCAGACTCATTGGCTTGTTATTATGTTAATTAAATCTGTTCAAAATCCCAGGTGTGTTCTGTGTGTTGTTGTTATTTCAGATTAAGTGTCTGTTCTTGCACTTTGTGAAATACACGTTAGAGCTGTCATTTCTAACCCGAACCTGGAGCCCAGCCCGATCCGGATTAGGGCCGGGCCATAATAATGTGCTTAATGTGTGGACCTGGCTGGTGTCAGGCTTTTGATTGCATCAATGGATGTGCGTGGCTGACGATCCAATTATATGGCAACATGGCTTGCCATACCATCACCAGCTGCACGTGGTGATTCGACCGCACGCTGACCGGCCTTGAAAGAGGTTAAAAATAAGTTCAGTTAAGCTTCAGGTGGAACTACTGCCAGGCAGCAATCCATCAAAGCCCAAATGGACGTTCATTCAGCCGCTTCACTCAGCGGACGCGCGCAGCCGACGATCCAAACAGGTGAGATCCCAAAATATCTGACATGTCAGAGCAGGGTCCATGTGGGAATCATGCAGAATGTAGGCAAAAGCAGGGACTTAATGTGCTTTTACAGCCATGAAAGGACAAACACCCCTCAGCTCCGATCTTCTGCCCCCTTAGTCACGCGCGTCCGCCGACCATTAATAGCTATATAAGCAGTCAAAGCTTAATTAAAAATGTTTGGGGTCGGTTTCGGACCTGTAATTACTGTTAATTCATTGGGTCAGGTGGGGTTCGGAAATAATGGCTATGGGCTGGGGCCTGGTCGGATCAGATCTTTTGTGTCCGAATCCAACTCTAATATACTACTAATATACGACTTATACTCCGAAGCGACTTACAGAATACATTGTATTTTCCTTCTCACAGGGGCATTTTTTGACTGATACGACATATACTCCAGAGTGACTTATAGTCCAAAAAATACGGTGCTTCTTTACATTTTAAAATCTATCCAGTGGCTCGTAGAATATTTTACTTACACAACAAATAAATGAACAGACACACACAAATGGGCAAAAACGTTATTGTTGTTTTATCTTTGACTGCAGATGAAAATAAATGCACTTTTTGTTGCCTTAATAGTTTTTTGTTTTGTTTTTTCAGCAAAGTAGTGCACATTATAAGTTGTCACAAATGTGACATGACAGTACAGTCAAACTACCTGCCTTTCTTTGGCAGAGTCCCTCCACTATTTTGGTTGAAAAAAAATATCCAAGAAACAATGTTGATGCTAAAATGCCAACAGTTTTTATGGAAACTTTTCAAACCAGGACAGTCAGTGCACATCCAGATGTGCGACAGGAGAGACAGGACACTGTCAAAACACCAACATCAGAGCATCATCTTGGCTGAGCAACAGCTTGATAATCCTACTCCTTCTGGATTGTAACTCTTTGTCTTTTGTTGGGGGGCGGGGGAGGCTGAAGGCAGGGAACTGAGGTAGATGTAGAGTGAGATGGATGGAGAGTAGGACCAAGGCGACAGACGTGAACTGTGCAGGGGTAGCTCAGGCTGTTTGGTAGCAGGCAGCAGTGGCAGATGCATGACCAGCAACATCTCCATCCCTGCTGACACACACACACACACACACACACTCACACACACCAACATATGTGTCTCAGTTGATTGAAGCCAGCAGTTGGGCTTCACTCTCGGTTCAGTAAGAATGGACTGTCACTCTTTTTCCCCTCTCTGTCCTTTGGCCTTAAACACCTCACACATGTACTGTATGTACACACACATATATATACTGTTTCTAGCCTCTTCTCTGCTGCTCTGGCCTTCACTCTTCGCTCCGAAATGTCAGGCTGGCAGGGGGTTGTATGAGGTTCCTCTGGAGAGCAATAAAAGCTGATTGGAGTTAAAACAGTTGGTCAGGCCTCCCCGCCCCAGCATCTGTTGGATTACAGTCAGCCAACCTGTCATCTGTGAAATGAAGGCCACCATGGGAGGAGGAGGGAAGAAAGACCACAGCGGGAGATGGACAGACGGAACGAGAGGCCGAGAGTGGTGTGTTACACCTGGAGAGGAAGGACTGGATGACCAACTTTGAAAAAAGAGGCAGATTGTCCTTAGTTTCTCATGAAAAACATTTTTAAAAAATCAAAGGCGAAAAGCAGAGATGGGTGAGGGGTCACGCTGTAGGTCAAACGGACACATCTGACCTTTAGAAGAATCATTTCATCTCTATGCCCCTGCGTATCACTACCTCTCAGTGCAGGAGGGCAGAAACAATCCCTGAGCCCCTGAGCCCCCCGCCACTCTTCCCCGTACGCTTCACTCTCATCGTTCTGTCCTGGTCTGTCTCCGTCACCCACTGCTGAACCCACACACACTGTCTCCACCTGCTACGTCCCCCTGAGGGAATCATTTTCACTCTAACAGCTTCAATTAACCTTACCCTTTGCACGCACTCAAACACACATCCATGCCCACATACAGACACACACACAATGCATAGACCATGCCTGCACAGTCTCATCCCCCTCCAATATCAATCACTGGTGTTAAGGTCACTGGACTGGGAGACAGAAGCTTCCCGCAGCCTCTCCAGCGACATGTTAAAGAATGTGAGAGCACATGCAGCAATGCAATATGCATGAGCATACACTGTCCTAAAACAAATAACAATGGCACCGACATAAATCCTCTGAAGTAATTAGAGCCGGGACAGCCAAAGGAAATGTATTTAATTTCATGCTCAGCTGTAAGGCGGAAGTTCTGATTTATTTTGTGCTCCATGATTAACTCTTGGAGGTCATGTGCCGAGACACCTCAAGGCTGTTGGGAGATGGACATGTTCAGCAAAACCATGGTGGGAAGAGAATCCAACAAAGCTCCAGAACTTTTCCTGTGCTAAGTATTCAGAAATACATCAAAATACTTCTGCCACTGAACGGACTCATCACAGTTAGCTGCGCTTAGCCTCGGTCTTTAAAGAGCCAATGGAGCTAATTAAGACATGCTATGGATGCTGAATCTGTATTGTTTTCTTGTGTGTAGTTCCTTGTGTGCATTTATGGATGTCTCTTCTGAACATATGAGCTATTTCACCCGTTTACGTATCAAACTGTTCAGCTCAATCAGAATTATGGTGCTATGGCTTTTACTATTTATAACTTTTAGACTTTTTGAATGAATAATCTTCATTTACAGAAAATAACCAGACAAATACTCCTAGATCTGTTCCATCCATCCATCCATAATCTTTTACCCGCTTATTCCATTTTGGGTCACGGGGGTCGCTGGTGCCCATGTCCAGCAATCACTGTGCGAGGGGCGGGGTACACCCTGGACAGGTCACAAGTCCATCACAGGGACACATAGAGACAAATGAGACAAACGAGACAAACAACCATTCACTCTCTCACTCACACCTAGGGACAATTTAGAGTTACCAATCAGCCTAACATGCATGTTTTTGGACTGTGGGAGGAAACCGGAGCACCCAGAGAAAACCCACGCATGCACGGAGAGAGCATGCAAACTCCACCCAGAAAGGCCCCTGGACCAGGGTTTGAACCAAGGACCTGCTCGCTGAGAGGCAGCAGCTCTACCAGTTGCGCCACCGTGCTGCCCTTCTAGATCTGTTCAGTTCCTTTAAAAGCATTGGTCTTTTGAAAATTAGCTTCAGCAAACATGCGCTATTTTTATTTTTTGATCATTTTAACTTTTAGCTATAGTTTTGCTAATTGTAGCATTTAGCTTATCGCTTTACACCAATTAGCTTTTAGCTAGTTTTCCTTTGGCTAGTGGTGTTATGCTTCTTTTTAGCTTTAGACTGTAATTGCTCTAATTTTAGCTTTTAGATACTGTATTGATATGTTTTTTTTTTTTTTTTTTTTTTTTTTTTTTTTTTTTTTTTTTTTTTTTCCCAATAGGATAGAAAGAAAGAAAAGACAAAGTAAGACTCCAAAATATAAGAAATATATACAAATAGAGCACACGTCAAAACACCCGGCCACTGTCTGTTCACCTGCAAGAACATGACAAAACATAGCAACAAAATACATATGTATAAAGAACTTAAAATATTCATGGCTTTGCAGTAAGTTTCCATAAATATATATACCCATACCTACGCCTATATACATACATACATACATACACATGAATATACACTCACATACATATCTATATATCTACAAATAAAGCCTAAATAAGCATCCCTGCTTCTATTTGTGTGTGGTTGTGAGCATGCATAAGTGTATAAGGCTTCTCTAATAGAACATTTATTAGTAACTGTGAAGCAGCAGAGACCCGACCCCCAAGACCATAGGCAGATGAAAAAGGGGGGACCAGAGTCCAAGACCCCAGGAGGGACCCCGACCGCAGAGCCCCCAGAGCCACCCACACAGGACGAACCACTCATCCACCCCCCAGAACGGACCACAGGGGAGAACCGGAAGATCCCCACCAGCAACCACATACAGTGACCCCCCGGGGCCAACAGCGACAAACTCATAGGCCCCCGTCGGCACCCGCCGCACCGATGTAGGTCCAGGTCCAGGCACCGAGGCCCGGGCACCGAGGACTCACACCACCCAGGCCAAGGCCCGACAGGGCCAGAGGACCCGAGCCCCACCAGGCAGACACCAGGCCGAGCCGACACACGCCCAAGCGCCCAGCCCCCGATACCAAGGGCCCCAAGCGCGCCGGCAGGCAAGGGCACACCCCACCAGGGGGCCGCGCGATAGGGGCGCGATGCCAAGCACCCCCAGTTGTATCAAAGAGGGGGCAGTCCGAGTCTTGGCCTAACAAATATCCATTCATACACAGACACAATCACACTATCCCAACCTCAATCTCACATTCATTCACTCAAAGACATACAATAACGATACATTTCATTCTTATTCCCGATACACACTCTAAACCCCCCAGGTCCAAGACATGTACCCGCCCTCTACAGGGGGCAGCCCATGCCCAAACCCAGGAGGTAAACCCATTCATTCCTGAGCGGAGAAGAGCCAATACCCCAGAACCGGCCCAGGCCATGCCCCGCCGACAGGACACCCCCCCACCATGAAGAGGACACGCCACCAACCACCCCCACACACCGTCAACAACCAAACACGCACCCCCAGCCGACCGCCTGCCAGGCCCCGGCAGCCACCCCGGTCAGCGGGCCAACCATGGCACCCAAGAGCCAAGCTCAGGGGGTCCAAACAACCCCAGGGAGAGCACAGCGCCAGCACCGCCCACGGCAACCCCCAGACCCCGAACCCCCACATAGTCCTGGTCAACACCTGACGGCCTGCCCTTCTCCCGGACCCCACCCCCGGAATGGCAGTCAGGGAACTAGGTGGGTAGGAAGAGGAGAAAAAAAATAAATAAATAAATAAATAAATAAATAAAAATAAGAATAAGACCCCGACACATACACCCCCACCCCTAGATGTGCTGTTGATGTGTGTTGTTGTAGAGTGCCATTAAAAAGGAAAGAAGAAGGAGCAAAGGCTGGCAAGGTGCCAGTTTCCCCTCCACCCCAACTCTATCCAAACCCTAGTGTCTAAATGTAACCGTTGTAAGTGAGCACAGGCACAGGGGGTGAGAGTAAAGTCATCCCACCACCCATAGCCATGTGCCCACTTCAAATTCCTATATATGAATGTCATGAGGATGTTATGAATGAATGTCTAAGGTGTACAATAAAATTGAGTCCCAGGTGGCTATGGTCAACAAAGATGTAAAATTGTTGCAGCACACCCGAGCCCAAACAACCCTAAATGTGTGGAATTGAAATGAAGAGGGTGGAGGTGCACGGTGAGGGATGGGGAGAAATAACTGTGAGAGCAAATGCTCCCACAGGGAGTCCGCCCCCCCCCTCACCCAACCGCCCCCCCCCCCCCCAGCCCCCCAAGGTCCACCCAGGGATTGAGGCCAAGACACCTCTCCATCTGGACCGACCGCCAGGCCCGCTGAGCTCCAGACCAGAGAGGGACAGAGCCCCGAGGGCCGCCATAAGCCGCACCAGCAGCCTACACACCCGAGGGCCACCAGGACCCCCACAGACCGCAGTCAGCCCGCTACCAGATGGAGCCAAACCCCACCAGGACGACCCGGCCAAGAGCGCCCGCCCAACCGCCGACAGTGCCAGGAAGCACCGGGAGCGAGCCCCCACCACAGGAAAGGGGCCAGCCAGCCAGCCATGCACAGTCCCGGGCCGCCCCCAAGGACATCCACCCCATCCCCACCCCAGAAGAAATACTACACCCACCCC